>NW_016804139.1:6494404-6501479 GCF_001698545.2 Rhinopithecus bieti
CGCCCAGAGAGCCATCCTGTCCCTGAAAGATGAAAGGTTAGTTTTAGGACCACGTGAGTAAACAAGTTATTTAGGTAAACTCCCTTACATTCCTTTATACCTACCTACTTTAAGCTCTTTACTTAAGAGGATTAGGCTATCTTCAGCCCGATCTATTACTGAAGTTATGCAACCCCCACCCCCAAAGCCTTCCTAGAGGTTTGTATCTTTTTCTTATAACTATCTTTAAATTTTTTCCCACCAGCCTGCCTGAACTTGCATAATATGGTTTTCTTTAATTTTTAAACATGTTTAGTGTAGCTGATTTAAAGTCTTTGTCTGTTGAACTCAATATTTGGACTTCCTCGGGGACAGTTCTGTTGATAGCGTTTCCTCCTGTGATTGGGCCATACTTTCTTATTTCTCTGCATCTTTCAATAGGGACAGGGGGCAGAGAAATTCTAGGCAGAAAAGAGCGGGTCCCTGACAAAACCTCACCCTCAAATCAAAAAGTCTGAAACCATGGTGCAAAGTGAGAACTTTTATTCCTGTTTTTTCCACCTGAATGTTATCTTTTCCTAAATTACCCATGGCCGGCCCCACCCCCCATCCTGTGCCTATAAAGACCTCAGACTCAGCTGGCAGAGATGAGAAGCAGCTAGACTTCAGGGAGTAGGGCTGGATGTTGGACAGAAGTGACTTCATGTCATAGGGACAGCTTGATGGTGTAACTTCAAAGAAGAATCCGACTGGAGATGTCTATCAGGGGAATATTACCTACCTGCCCCATCCCCTTTCAGCTCCCCTTGCCTCTGAGAGCCATTTTCTTCATCAGTGAAATCCCTCACATTTACCATTCTTCAATCCATTTGGGCAACCTCATTTTTCCTGGATGTCAGACAAGAGCTTGGGAGCCATGGATGTAGATGCAAAAGCCTGTCACACTGGCCCTTTGCCCTCACTGGTGGAGGGTAGCCACCACATGAAAAGGCAGAGGGCTTACTGAGCTATTAACACTTAAGCTGTCTGCAAGTGACAGAGCTAAAAGAGCACTGTAACATGCCCTCTGGGACTTCAGGGTTCACAGGCCCTACCCCCAGATGCTGCCACAGGGCCCGCATGGAGTTTGGTCCTCCTGGCAGCCAAAAAGGCTCACCCCATCTCCTGCACTCACTTACCTACACACTCCCTCCTGCAAGGGGTGGAACCCAGTGGGGCTGAGTAGAGTTTGCTGCAGCTGGAACTGAAGCTGCTGGGTGGTACTAGCACTCATGCACTCCAGTTCCCACCTCATTTACTAATGCACTCCCTCCTGCGAGAAGTTGAGAGCAGGGGCTGAGTAAATGAGGCAGTCCTGTCACAAGTCCTGTGGAAGGATCAGGAAAATACCCTGCTTCATCTAAGTGACATTTTAAATAATATAACATAACAATTCTGAAAATGAGCCCCCTGGGTTTATTGTATGTAGTGTTTGAGATTGTCGTTTGATTAGTGACTTTCCTGGACCAATTCTGTAAAGTCTGTAGTCCTGGTCATGATACATATACTTTGGTATACAGTCAATAAAATCTCTGCTTGATTGGCTAAAAATTGAATAGAGATTTACCTGAATATCTTGAACTAATGTCTGCCAGAGTTTGCCAGTAGGTCTTGGGTATATCATATGGGATGTTTTCAAAGCTCCAGCAGGAAATTTACAACTCTGCCTTAGCCTTCACTTCTTGGTGGTACAGAGCCTCAAGATCAGCCATAAGTAAGATATTAGCTGTCTTTAGATATTTCCTGTGTGTTACCACAACCATACACTTGCTTTTATATTCCCAAAAATATCTGAGAGTTTTTGAAAGTACCATTTGGACACTACATTCCTTAGTTTCTCCTTTCATGTTTTTACATCTGCCTCCTGTTAACCCAGACTGATATTACTGCCTTAAGCAGCTGTGATGTTAAAAATTCCCATGGACAGTTTTCAATGAATGCCATAAGAGTAATGCTGTTCAGAGAGAGTGAGCTCTGATCTAGATAAAAACAAGTCCTGAAGCTAGAGCCTTTCAGAGAGCTTCTCAGGAGGTCAAATTGTGACAGTTCTGTCAGACTGAGATTTTCGGGGAGTGCCATTCTCTTTCTTCCTCCTTTAACATCTGTTAGGCCGTTGGTTTCATAGGTACGTCATACGTATGGTCTATGGTTTTCTGGGCTACTGCAGACCTGGGGAAAGCAGGATGGATTTGAGCAAGTTAAAATGATGCAAATCTTGCTGTTGTAACTGAGACTTTCCATTTTTCCTCGAATAAATGTTCTTTAGTTTATTTCAAGCCTCTTCTCAATTTTGGATTTTGAAAATGGTAATTTTATATTTTGCCAGTTTTCTTATTGCTTTTTTAAAACTTGGATTTCAAAACTCTTTTATTCTGACATTCCAGAGTATGTCCTGTCCATCTAACCTAACATCCCACTCACAGAGAAAAAAATTCACCTGCCTCTCAGATACTATTGAAATTAATCTCACAATGTGTGATAAGCAGAAGGAAGTAAGAATGACTATAATTTATTAAATTGTTATAATTTTTGATTAATTATACTAATTAATAAAACAGGGTCATTCTTTTGGAAGAGTGCAGACTTCTTAAGAAGATTTAGAACTAACAAACATTAATATCCATTGCAATTGGTGCTATGATGGGGATATGAGGGTAATAAAAAATACAGGTTATCTGGGAGAGGGAATATATGTCCTTCAATAACCTGTTTTGTTTTTTTTTTAAAGTCTTTCAAACTTAAACTGAAAGCTGCCTCTTTGTAAATTTTATCCAATATATTATTCATAAAAAAAAGAAAAATGTTCTAATCCAGCAGCAGGTGCCAACTTCTGGGTCAAATTGTTGTGCCAAATACCGTCTACTTCACCCTTTTTATGTATCTATTTGTTAACCCTACTTTAGTACTCCAAGCCCAGTGTTCTTTCAGTTTTAAACTCTGTCATATACTCTTGGTACATCCTGCACATCAGTTATATGTCTTCATTATCACTAGTGAAATATCTGGTCAACTGAGCCTTAATGTCACTTTCTAATTTTCCAATATATGTAAGAGTAACTTCTTAAGTTGGAAAGCATTCATGTTCTTTTGACAAATCGGCACAACAATTGTCTACATATTTATTCAAATAAATGCTAAGTTTCACAAGGAACAGTTTGCCTCATATTTTCTAATTAATGAACATACATATCTTTAAGTTACTTCAGCAAAAGTCAAATGTAGCTCTTAAGACCTAAGTTCTTATAGCAGGAGGACCTCTATATCTAATATTTAACTACATTTTAATAATAATTTTATGGAGAAAACACCTTTTATAAACTTTGTATGGAAACTTCTAGACAAAAAAGAGTTTACCAAATTAACTCCTTTAGTTCTTTATCTGTAATATCCACTTAGTATTTATGACCTTAAATGTGCTGTTAATAATGTAATAATGGATTTCTTGAACTTTCAGATATTAATCTTTGGAAAACAAAAATAATGTTTAAATATGAACTTTAGGACTTCAAATATTATTTTGTAAATTGAACCTTGTTTGATGCTATCACAAACTGATTAAAATTATGTAAGGAGGCATAAATTTTACCAATAGGTGATCCTTTATATGTTTCTAATATAAGTGGATGAAGGTTAGATTTATATTGACCCAGATCAAAACAATTTATTCCTTTAAATTAATTGAAGATAATAGAGTTTCACAAGCCAATGAGAATGAGTAAGTATAAGGGGAAAAACATCCTATGCTTTAGAAACCAG
The DNA here is from genome assembly GCF_001698545.2 of Rhinopithecus bieti. Classification (NCBI taxonomy): domain Eukaryota; kingdom Metazoa; phylum Chordata; class Mammalia; order Primates; family Cercopithecidae; genus Rhinopithecus; species Rhinopithecus bieti. The sequence goes on from NW_016804139.1 coordinate 6,498,179, forward strand.
GAGATCTGGGTATGAACCCTGTCTCAGTTAATTAATTACAGTTGTACAACTTAGAAAGTCACTTAATCTTTCAATGCCTTAAATAGCTGATCTGTATAATGGAAATAATTGCTCTTCTCCAGATGATTTCAAAATTAAGAAACAGGTAATATGTATTAAAATGGCATTGTTTTTCATAATATTAGGTGTTATTTTTCCTGAAAGCTTAATTTATAAAATATTTAATACCAATGAATGCAACTGAAATACCGGAGATAATAGAATTATAGAATCAATCTATTATTTATGTGTCCTGTGAACTCATTATTGTCTTGACTTCTTTACAAGGATGGCTATTTTTGTTTCTGCAGAATGTATGTATATTATTTCTTTTTTCTCCTCTTCAATTCACTTGTTATCATGTTAATATAGCTTTTAGAACAGAGTAGACATCTGTTTTCCCACAAGTAGCATCCGCATGCAGGCACACAAGCATATACTACTTTATCAATTCAACCTGAAGTTGAATATTTTGAGTTGTTTACCATTGGCAAAATATAACTTTCTGTGTTTAAGAAGAATAAAGAATAAAATGTATGCTGAATGTCAAATATCTTATGTAGAGCCACTTTTTGATGTGTTAAGTGGAAAAGAATGAGGAGCATAAGGATTTAATTTCTGTGGTAAAATGTCAGAGTTTAAAAATTAAGAAAGAAAAGTACTTAGAGAACCACATGTTATATTTTCCCAAACTTGAAAGGTATGAAAAATTGCATGATTTATGTGATGAACAGAAATGTGGTTTATTTTCTTTCTCCTAATGTAGTAACACTTTTATGAAAATAAAGGAACGGTGCTCTGTACATATTTTCCAATTTGCCTAATTTTCTTAAAATTTGAAATTTTATGATAGATAATGGGGCTAACTTTAAGGACAGGATAATGCAGTTCATCTTCCTTCAGGGCCCGCAGTACAATCTTGTGTTCGGCCAGGCTGAACTACTTAGAAAGCCCCAGTGTATAACAGGTCAGTTAGTTCCATTAGTTCCATTTCTCTCACCTGCCATACTTGGGGCTTTCTTTCTTTCTTTTTTTCTTTTTCTTTTTTTTTTTTTTTTTTTTTTTTGAGATGCAGTCTTGCTCTGTCGCCCAGGCTAGAGTGCAGTGACGCATCTTGACTCACTGCAATCTCTGCCTCCGAGGTTCAAGCGATTCTTCTGCCTCAGCTTCATGAGTGGCTGAGAATACAGGTGTGCAGCACTACGCCCGGCCAATTTTTGTAATTTTAGTAGTGACGGGGTTTCACCATATTGGCTAGGCTGGCCTTGAACTCCTGACCTTGTGATCTGCCCGCCTCGGCCTCCCAAAATGCTGGGATTACAGACATGAGCCACCGTGCCCGGCGTAGTAGTGTGCTCTCACTGAACCCTCTGCTCAGCATACTCTTTTCTTCCCTATTTAACTGTGTGTTTTTTATAAGCTGTTTGAATATGGAATTATTATTATCCAAGAGTATCAGCATTGTAACTCTTTGCTTATTATATAGGTGGTGATTAATTAACATATTTGTTAAGTATTATACCATGTCTTATAGCATATGTCTTAATAAGCAAATCAACATTATATTGAGTAGACATTTTTTTTACCTTATTATGCATTTTCCACAACAATGTAACAACAAAAATTCTGATCCCCAATGAGTCTATCATTTAACTCTCACTTTTTATATTATACTTTTAAATCAAACCTTTAGTAATGCATGATACTTAAAGAACTTAATAAATACCACTTTGAAAGATCTGTAGTGTAGCTTCTTAGTAATTTCAATAGAAAAGCTGAATTTCATTTACAACTGATAAAATATTGAAAACATCACAAAGTCCAAAAACAGTTTCTTTGAAGTTATAAACAGAAGAGGGTTATAAAGTTGTGTGAGAAACCATCAAAATATTTACTGTAGAGTTTCTCCAACCTTCGTTATTTTTAAAGGCCAGAAGGTAATACTAATAGATTTAAAGTTATTATAGCAGTAGTCAAACTAGTGATTATTTTCTTGACCAAGTTTTCAGGTGGTTGCCATATGTTTGGCTTCAATACATACAGTTTTTGATTTACCTCTGTGGCACATCAATCACTTTATAATGAAAAAATTTTTCTTAGAATATGTACTAGGGGCATTGAGTGATCAGAGAATTGTCCACAAAGAGGTTAAGATATAGTGTGAAGGTGGGTAATGTGATTCACATGAATGAAGGCAACATTTGTGGAGTTGAGTCCAAAGTAAACTTTTAAAATTCACAATTAACCCAATGTACATAGAATGGAACCACTTCAGAATGAACTGTATACATGATTGCCATTTTGCCCCCAAAATAGTAAAGTGTGCTTTTTCTTAGAATAAGGCCATACTCATATAACTATGAAACAAATATCAAAATCAAGACATTTAATTTTGATATAGCACATTTTTAATCCATACTTGATAGTAAAATTTTACTAATTATCCTAATAATATCCTTTATAGACATGTTTTTTCACAGCCAAGGAACCAATCTAGAATGATGTATTTCAGGTTTTTCATGTCTGTTTGATCACTTTCTTTAGAATAGTCTTTTGACTTTCTTGTCTTATATGAAAGTAACAATTTTGAAGGGTACAAACCAGTTTTTCTGTAGAATGTTCCTTAGTTTGAGTTTGTTATTTCCTAATGATGAGATTCAGATTATGCATATTGATGAATTATAACTATCAGATGCTTGTACTGTGTCCTTCTTAGTGCAACACATAAAAAGGCACATGGTATAGGCTTGGCCCATTTCTGATGTTAACTTTGATGTCTTTAATAAAGTAATGTTTGTCAGGTTTTTTCATTTTAAATTGCTATTATTGCCATGTGTGAGGGAAAAGGGATTTGTGGAAAAGTACATTGAAATGATGTAAGTATCCTAATCTTGATCAAACTTCTACCACTAGTTTAAGTATCCATCTCTGTTATTACTGTTCTAATACCACCATTACTTCTGCATTTATTGGTTGACATATCACTATAAAGAAAACTAACCTTCCTTCCTTCCTCCCTTTCTTCCTTCCTTCCTCTTTCTTCCTTCCTCCCTCCTCCTTCCTCCCTCCTTCCCTCCTTTTTCTTTCTTTTCTTCTTTCTTTCTTTCTTTCTTTCTTTCTTTCTTTCTTTCTTTCTTTCTTTTCTTTCTCTCTCTTTCTTTCTTCCTTCCTTCCTTCCTTCCTTCCTTCCTTCCTTCCTTTTCCTTCCTTCCTTCCTTCCATTCTTCCTTCCTTCCTTCCTTCCTTCCTTCCTTCCTTCCTT
>NW_016804139.1:6501699-6522331 GCF_001698545.2 Rhinopithecus bieti
AGACTAAATAATGGATATATATTTTTCATGTTCCATTATCATTTGTGGTGAATTACATAACTATTGGTTTCTCCCCTTTTTTCTTTCTTTTTTTTTTTTTTTTTTTCTTTCCTTCTTTCTTTCTCCTTCCTTCCTTCCTTCCTTCCTTCTTTTTCTCTCTACACACATATACTTTATAATCCATTATTTCCATTATTTTTTTCATTTTCATTCAGATTTCTCTAGAATTGGACAGTGAAAGTCCATTTATATTGTCTGCTCTGTCATCACAACACTTTCTTGAAGCACAACCTTAAAAAGTGATGCCAAAGAGCCAATATCTATGGAAAGAATATTGAGACAAAGATAATGGAAAATTTGGAAAGACTGGGAAGTCCAAGATCAATTTGTTTGTATATGTCCTATCTGGAGCAGATCCTAATTATAGTAGGGGACTTTTTGCTGTGGAATCTCACTCAGGCTTCTTTTAAAAGGGCACTAATCCCATGAGGGCACTAATCCAACAGCGTGGGGATTAGGATTTCAACATAAAATTTTAGGGGACAAAATATTCAGACCATATCAACAGATATAACAACATTTTGATTGTTATTCTTAAAAGAGAATAAAATAATAATTGCAAATCTCGATATATGTGCCTTGTTGGTGATAAGGATTAATATTTGATAATGATATCTATTGGTATATAACCATAGGCATTTTTAAAAGTTATTAAGTGCCTATTTTCCCACATGTTAAGTACATCCTTTAGACCTAAGTAGACATGCCGGGCGTGGTGGCTCACGCCTGTAATCCCAGCACTTTGGGAGGCTGAGGCTGGCGGATCACAAGGTCAGGAGATTGAGACCATTCTGGCTAACACGGTGAAACCCCGTCTCTACTAAAAATACAAAACATTAGCCGGGCGTGGTGACCAGCACCTGTGGTCCCATCTACTCGGGAGGCTGAGTCAGGAGAATGGCGTGAACCCGGGAGGCGGAGCTTGCAGTGAGCGGAGATTGAGCCATTGCACTGCAGCCTGGGAGACGGAGCAAGACTCTGTCTCAAAATAAAATAAAATAAAATAAATAGACCTAAGTAGACGTTCCTCTGAACGTAGGCGTTCCTCTGAACGTTCCTCTGAACGTAGACGTTCCTCTGAACGTTCCTCTGAACGGTAGGCCCACTGGCTTCATGGCAATTCCACTTTTCCCTTTGCCTGACCCTGCTTCCTCTCACTTTTCTCTACAGGTGTGAATCTCTAATACATATCTCACATGCTAAACTCTGCCTCAACATCTGCTTCCAGAGAACTAAACTTGGGGCATGTAGTTTGAAGTTCAAAGCTGAGCACTGACTTTTCCTATCCCGTTTCTTTTTTTTGTTGTTTTTTATCCTAGGCAGTGTCTTCCTGCCTCTTATCTGTAGCAGTAAACCTAATCCCCTTGGCCTAGTCTTAATTGCAAGATAATTCCATGTAGGAAACAGAACATTAAAAACAGAAAAAAGAAAATACTTTGGATGACATTTCAAAGCATTACCCTGCTTTACTTCTTTACTTGGCTACATTAACCCCAGGAAAATTGAGGTCAGAAATCTGACTTTTCTTTATGAAACGTCTGTGTAATTAATGACTTTCAGGAGAAAATGAGAGTTAAAAATCACAAAATATAAATGGATACACCCTTGTTTTTCATAGCCTTACCAAACTGAAATTTGTATCTAAAATAAGTTTTAATACATTCACTTAAAAATTTCCCTAATCATGTGTTAATAATTTAACATTTACAGTGGAGCAAAATCTCAACAACCATGACATTTCCCCTTTCTAGCCAAAGCATAGCTCCCTGGAGAAATATGAGTATATTTTATGATTCCCTTTCATTTGCATTTTATAAGTGCCAGGACCTTCGGCTGATTTCTGCTTTCTCTGCATGTAAATTCCCCAATGTTTGGGTAATGCAGTGAGGAGGAGATGTTCTAACTAGGAGGGACTGTGAAAGTGGTGACACTTCATGTATAAAATACTGCCAGGGAACGAAGATTTGTACATAATGAATCCAAGTTGCCAAAGGTACATTTTCAAGTGTTAGAACTTTATAATTCTGTCTTAGATGAAAAAGGTTCTAAAACACATAATAGACATCTTTTCTCTCAAATGCAACTGATTACTCATGGTTTGATGTTGATGCAATATTTGGGAGATTAATGCCACTAAGGATATGGCTATGTGTTTGTCCAACATAAACCATCCAAGGGCACTTCCTTCACAAGTCAGACACTTGGTCCTCTTTCTGAATGCTCTTATTTTATCTGGCTGCAGACTACAGTAGCTCTATTTCCTGATGAAATCTAAATTGAGTTTTAATTTTTAGTGTTAGTAAAACAGATCACTAAACCAGGGAAAGTAATGTGCAAAATGTGTGCTTACAGTGGATAAAGTCCTTTAGGCCTTTCTGATAAATAAAAATTTGCGAGATATGTAATTAATGTTTTAGCCTAGTGTCTTTGCTTTTCTTTGATTATAGTATCTCAGATTTATGGCCAGCTCTATAATTGATATGTAATAACTTTAACTACTTCTCCAACACCTTCAACTATCTCTTTGACCCTCTCTCTTTATTTTAGATGCTTCCTTCCTTACCCCCCACTCCCATAGTCAAAGGAATGTGGTACTGCCAGTTAGTACTCATTCATAAGTCATTTACCATGCATCCACCTGTTTTCCAGCTTCTAAGCTATTGTTATTGTGTCTACTCTCCCATCTTCCCATCTTCTTGATTGTATGAGTTATAAAAAAAGAAATTCCTTTCCTGAAGATAGCTGGGATTGCAGAAAAGCAAAATTAGATGTTCTATCCTCAATAGTTTGATGTTCTCCCTCACAACACTCGTTTTTACTTGTTAGGCTTTATTACTTCTGGAATCGGTGTGTTCTGGTAGCAGCTTTTGTCATTCTTTTGTCTCTGTGGAGTACTCTCTAGCACCGTGGAATTAGAAGAAAAAGCAGCAGAACAAAACAAAATGACAAAAACACTTACTTAGGCAAACATAATATCTCTCCAGAATAATGCATCTGGATGTCAGGGTGGCCCACATACATTCATTCATCTGCCTCTCCTATGTGTGTTATTTGATATACTTTGCCTCGTGGTCACCCTTTGTTTTCAGATGTAGAGTTTCTGCTTAACCCTGGCATTACATTATCTATTCTTAGTTTTTAGCTTCTAGACCTTTCTGTCTCTGTGCTTTTTAATGTGGGGACCTTCTATTCTTATTTTTCAAATCTTTTTATACCCATTTCTAACTATGGACCTAAATGTATATGTATTCTTTACAGAAGTCCTGTTTGTGGACTTTCACATTGTGTAAAATTTGTTGCTCTGAAATTAGTATGTAAAATAGGCTATGGTATCCTCTGATTTGGGTTTTGATTTTTTCCTTCTATTACATACCCTACCAGAAAAGTCTGAAGTCTTCTGTTCTTCAGAACACTCCCAATTTTAGTTACCTGGTTATCTTTTATTTCTTTTTGACCATCTTGACCACATTAGATAGGTGCCATGCTGATTGCCCTTGCAGAACTTCCAGTACGAACTTCATTCTGGCCATTATGCTTTTCTGTGTGTGTGTGTGTGTGTGTGTGTGTGTGTGTGTGTGTATTGTGTGTGTGTTTTTCCCACTAATTTCACAGTCACCATCTGGCGTTTGCTCCCAGGATTTTGGAAAAGGTTTTGTTTCTTGTCTACACGTTTTTTGTTGGTATATCATGGCTTTGAGCAGAATTTTAGTAGAAAATGGCCCTAGTAAAATATATCATCCTTTGTTTATGATAATTTGTTTGCTTCTTTTCTTTAAGTCTTCTTTGTTTATACTCATTTCTCATTTAGTAAATCTTTCCCCTTCTTTGGACCAAAATGGTGGAAAGTGTAAAAGCACTTAGGATACATGACACTGTAACATTCCCTGTATTTGGATTATTGTCAAAATCCTGCAATCAACTGATTAAATATATTTTAATCCATTTTGATGAATAAGCACAAGTTGATAATGTATGATACATTCATTATTGAATCAGGTTCCGGGGATTCAAAGAGAACATATAGCTTCTTCCTGGAAGGAAGATCACCGTATAAAGTGGGAGGAAGCCATGTGAAATGATTACTACAACTGACTATCATGACTCCTCGTACAGAGATAAGAGCAGTTTGTAAGCTAGTCCTGTATGGGTGGGTCACATAAATCAGAAAAGGATGGGCACCGTCCTATCTCTTTCTAAATGTGTTGCCACCTGCTTTCATTTCATGCAACCTCTTTGTTGACAGATAACAGAGTTTCTGAAGGAAAAAAGGTATGCTTGGTTCTAGCTCAGGGGCCAAAATAGAATTGCCTTAAAATCTGTTTGCAAATTTCCATATTCTGTTTTTATGGGGGGAGAGTGGGTGTTCCTGTCATCTTCGGATTTTCATTTACTCAGTAGCAGCATTAATTCAATGGCAAGCTCACAGCTTGGGTGGCCATTTCACCTTATGCCATCCCCAGGGCTTGCCTAACTCCAACTTGTTTTCCCATTTGTTATTTGTCCAAAAAAAAAGAAAAAAAAAAAGAAAAAAAAATAGTAGACCCCAAAAGCTACATGTGGCAAAACAAAAGCTGGATATACTATTTTATGATGAGAGTAAATAATGCTTAACATGTTTCATATTCATCAGAATAATTTCCTTATGTTTCCATCATTTGGCCATGGGGAATTTCTTTCACACTAAAACCTGTCCCCTGGCTTCGCAAACACCGTCTAGCTCCGGGACCCTCCTGACCTCAGCAGTCTGTTCCATTGCTGCTGAAATAGTGCTTTTCAAGAAAGAAAATATGTTCTGGTCTATTTTTTTCACTGTTCCATGTATGAAGTTCTAATTATCCATAATGGAAATTATACATATATAATAGGGGGGGAAAGGACCTTTCTCAAGTATCATCTGTTTCCTTTCTAATCTCCTGTCAGTCTAACAAAATGTTTTCAGAATCTGAACTTGGTGCTAATTAGATTCCATCAAAGATCTCATGATATTACCAATTCACTGACCTTTTCTGTAGTGAGGTTTCAAGACAGTTATATTTTTAAAAATCTAGCACATCACGTAGTAACTCAATCAATATTTGCTAACCATCAAGAATGTATGTTTTTTACTCCAAGATGTTTTAACAACTTGTCAACTCCACCCATCACTTTATTGTGATTTTTTTTTGAGATGGAGTGCAGCGGCATGATCTTGGCTGCAACCTCTGCCTTTCGGGTTCAAGTGATTCTTCTGCCTCAGCCTCCCAAGTAGCTGGGACTACAGGTGCATGCCATCACACCCGCCTACTTTTTCTATTTTTAGTAGAGACGGGGTTTCACCATGTTGGCCAGGATGGTCTCGATCTCTTGACCTCGTGATCTGCCTGTCTTGGCCTCCCAAAGTGCTGGGATTACAGGTGTGAGCCACCACACCCAGCATTTATTGTGATATTTTAAGATTTTTGACCACTTTGTATGTGATGCACATTGAAAAGCAAGCCCTTTTACATTAGACTGCATTGAATTCCATTCTTACCAAATAGCTTAGAAAAATCAGTATTGTAACATTGGCTATTCTTGGATATTTTTTAATGATAAATGCATGTGAATTATTTACCTTTTTGTCAAGACCTTAAAAGGACTGTAATTTAGAGACTAGACACATCTTGCATTGTGGATTTGGGAATAACATGTTTTAACAGAGTGTATTAAGCATTCAGAAGACTGATTCTTTTCATGCCCTTGATAATAAATTCACTTCTCATGCAATGAATTCACTTGAGATTCAGGGTCTCCTCATAAACCTTGCAGTAAAATGTTTAACCTCAGATTTCAAATGCTATAGTACATTTTATGATAATAAATATTATCCCTATGGGATTGTGAATTTGGTGATCATACACAATGTTGCAGTGAGAGAGATCTTACCTCCCACATGTAACATGTGGAGGTCTCATTTGAGTATTTGATTACCAGAATTCATCAAGATTATTTTTAAGTACACATATACATCCTGCACTTTTATGCACATGAATGGAGTTTTTCTTAGCCTCAATATAATTACCCCTTAAAGCAAATCATAACTTTAAAAAATTGGAGTAAAGCCTTTGCTGTGTTTTGTTAAATTAGGTTGAATTTTACTGTGGAATATTTTAACATCTAATAAATGCTATGAACATTTAAGAGTATTTTGATTGGAAATAAAGCTCATTTTTCATTTTCAGTTTCTGAAAAGAATGTCACAATTCTGGATTCTACTACAAAACTTGAAGCATTGGGTGCACTTTGAGATAAGGTGACATGAAAAATATATTAATAAATGCATAGGTAACATTCTTACCCAGTCTAAGAATTCCACGTACCTACATCAAAAGAAATGAACGCATACTTTATGACATTCTAAAGAAATCCTTATCCTTTGAATGTTGATAATCTTCTTAAAATTCAAGAAACAACTTCCCTGGGATTTAGTATGTCATATAACCAATTAATAAACAAGCAATGACAAAATGTGAGAAATAATCCTTTATTCCAAATATATCTTGAATGTTGAACATATATAAGCATTGAGGTAAGTATTGTATTATGATGGAATCAAAAATAAATATGATCCATTATCGGTTAGAACAACCTAAACAATAAAAAATTATTTAAATATACAAAGCAAAAAAAAAAAAAAACAAAACACAAAATAATAAAATAAAACTTTTGTCTTGCTCTTGCTCTTTTAAATGTAGATTGCTCTTTTTAAATGTAGGGAATCTGCATGTCATACTCAGTTAGGGACATCCAGATATCTATTCCATCCCTACATTACTATCCATGACATCCACAGCAGCGGAAGACAAAGCTCACACTTGACATTAAATACTGTGGCCCAGAAATAGCATATGCCATCTCCACATTCAACTTACTAGCTAAAATAATCCCATAACTGGTCCTAACTTAACAGGACTAAGGATGTATAATCCTCTTATGAACCCAGAAGGAGAAAAATCTCCAGTGACCACTGGTAATGCCTGCCATACACACAATAGCCTCCATCTTGAAGGTTAATCAATACAGGCAGACATGGACATGAAAGCAATCACTAAATCATTTATATGAGGGTACACTTCACAATGGTAGTGAAAAGTACAAGGAGACAGTTGATTTTAACCTTAAACCTTAAAAAAATTAATAATCTTACTGCAAAAGACAAAGTAGGACTTAGGTAAACACAGGTATTCCAAATAAAATCAGTGATTACTTAAACTTTCATGATCTTATTGTTGTCTCTCTCTATACACGCACATACACACACACACACACAGTTCTCCTCTTCCTTCTTCTCCTTCTTCTCTTTCTTCTTCCTTTTCTCCTTCTACTCCTCTTCCTTCTCCTTCCTCTTCTCTTTCTCCTCCTCCTCTTTCTTTTCCCCAAGAAAAACAATCTCAGCCACACCACAAGGACTTACTTTGTTTAAAAGCTAATCTCTGTCTTTACTGGTATCAGTGGTTAGACTTTGAGACAGTATTTTATGTCTTTTACTTTATCAAAATGTTGATACAATTCTCATTTAGAAATCATAGTAATTTTAAGTGCAGCAGTTTATACATGAAATGGATGTTAGAGAATCAGTGAACCATAATTTGACATTAAAATTATTTAAAATGTTGGTAGAATTCATGAACGTGATTTTATTGCGCTGTTTGTCATTTTCTGGAAAATACAAGTTATTGACTCAGACTTGAATTAAATTAGACTAACCCCAAGCAATATATAAACTGCATGATTTTCCACTTAGAGAATGATTCATATTTCCTTTTGAATATTTCTTTCTATCGGTAACACATGTAAATATGAGACATTTGACTTCAGACCTAGAATGTTAGAACTGGAATTGTCTGGAGATAGACCTTGTCCCTGGCAGTCAAAGCAGCAGAACAAGAGAGAAAATCTGAATGACAGTGAACAGATTGGTGTCAGCAACACTGAGAACCATATATGAAGAGTAAGGTGGAATCAGAAATGCTTTCAAAATAATAGGAAGGCCTCACGCAGTAGGGCAGAGAAACATTAACTGAAAGCAGACTGCCAAAGTCAGTCACTCAGCTTCACTAAACCTCTGAGCCTTACTTCTTTCATCTACTATATAAAGACATAAAGATGATCAGAAAGGGAGGGGTGTGTGGACAGTTTTGTGCAAAACCACTTGTATGCTATGGTCATTACAGGTTTCATAAGTAGAGCCAACCTCCAGAAGTCTCCCTCCTTTTACTCCCCGCTGCCTAAAGTACTCCCGTGTTAAGGATAAGACTGTAATACACTTTAGGATGTAATTCTCTCTGGACAGATAAGTCATTATTAATCACTAATAAATAGGAATTTAACATATTTATGTAACAGGAATTTAGATAAGGACACACGGCACATGCAGTATTCAAACTGAGAAAGAAGTGCAGGGCAAATGCTACTGACATTATGAAGACAACAAAACAAGTAAAATCCAACAGTCTCAGGAGAAGGAAGCAGGAGAAGAAAGCTGGTAGAACTTAAGAGGATTAGGCTCCTACAGAAACTTTGCTAACATCCCAGCTATGATAAAGGCAATTGGAGCAGGAGTGTTTCAACTGTGGTGTAATATCCCATAGTATCTGCCATGCTGGTCTAACCAGGTCACTGTTTTTACTATTAGATTTTCTCCACTTATTATCATTATTATTATTATTTTATTTTTGAGATGGAATTTTGCTCTGTTGCCCAGGCTGGAGTGCAGTGGCGTGATCTCAGGTCACTGCAACCTCCACCTCCCAAGTTCAAGTGATTCTCCTGCTTCAGCCTCCTGAGTAGCTGGGTTTACAGGCACCCACCACAACTCCTGGCTAATTTTTATATTTTTAGTAGAGACGGGGTTTGACCATGTTGGCCAGGCTGGTCTCGAACTCCCGACCTCAAGTGATCACCTGCCGTGGCCTCCCAAAGTGCTAGAATTATAGTCATGAGCCATCATGCCTGTCTCTCCACTTGCTATTATAAATGCTATTTTGTTTTGAACCTCTTAATGTATAAAGTGTTTTGTTTGTCTGTTTTGTACTTGTATTCATAATTATCCAGGATAGATGGTTATTTTTATCTAATTGTTTTCTCAGTTGCCTTTTTAAGCTGATAAATAATATAAACATATTTCCTCTACTCCACTTTTTTTCCTTTGATTAATGTGGTAATTATTTACTATCATTGTGAGTTTTGAGGCCTCTATATACTTCTGTTCAGTAATCTCAATGATCCGGGGTCATGGAGCCTCTGTGATAGTCTCTCAAAGGTCTCCCTCATAATCCTCCATTATACGAGTGGATTTATTTTTCAAGTAATGATCATGCTTTGATCTGACTTTATTTGGCATGTGTGATATTTCAAACAGCAGTATTACTACAAGATAATTAATCGTTATTGCAGTAAAAGTATATTGGCACCCGGATTGCCTCATGCATTCATGTTACCTTGCATAGTAGCTGAGCACTGCAATTCGTGAGCATTTTGCTTTCCTGCTAGGGAACTTTCCCATCCCTTAGGGAGAAATTGCCTGCTGGGGTCTGATGCACACATTATCTGTCTAAGCTCTTTTTTTTTTTTTTTTTTTTTTTTTTTTTTTTTTTTTTTTCTGAAGACTAGACCATGAGTTCTAAGAAAATGGGAAACAACTCTACATTGTCCACCACTGAGTATTCATGTTAGCCCAGTATCTACCACATAATGAAAACTCAAATATTTGTTGAGTAATTAAATCAGTTGATTTTTAAACACTTCTACTATATGTCTATTCTTACGTTCTAAGACAGATACTTTCTTGTCCTCTTATGCTAAGTATAAATAAAAAGTAGAGAAATCATTCCAGATACTTGTGATTTTTTTACCATCCTCGTATGTAAAAAGCTGTGAAAACATACTAAGTTATAGTGAGAGTAATATTTTGCTTCACAAATTTGGTGAAATATTAATCCAGATTAATCCAATGAGTCATTTTCTTACGTATCTTTTACCTTTCTCTTCATGATCTGTTATTGTCCCTGGACATGGCCCAATAGAAACTGAATAATAGTGTCCTTTTCTTGGCAATCTCCAAACACAAACTCTTCACTATTCTGTTCCAGTCAGTCAGACCTACTGACGTCGAGCTCCTATTCTGCCTGGTTTCCTGAAATGCAGCTTTTCTTAACTTGGATTAATGTCCCCACCCCTTCTCCCCTAACTAACTCCTAAGCACTCTTCACTACTTAGTGTGGGTAAGACATTATCAGGAGAGGCCTCCTAGACCCCATATCTTGGCTAAGCCTGACTAAAATGTCAACACCTAAATCTCCCAGCAAGAATCCTAAACATACCAATTTTCACCTGTATTATACTTTCCTGTGTGTATGGTTGCCTCCTCAGTTGGACTACTTACTCTCATAGAGTACTAAGAATGTTAGCCATTATAGCATCCCTGACACCTGATACATACAGTGCCAGATAACTATCCAATGACTGTAGAGAAGACACATTTGTGTTCTATGTTGTATTATCTCTAGAGGCACACTAACATTTAATTCAAACGTTCTTTCTGTGATTTAGAATAATTGTTAATCGATACCATTCTACTGGTAAAAGCTACATGTGAAGTCAAATTGTCCCTGAGAGAATATCAAGATATGGACATATAATTGGGAAAATAAAATGCTGAATCCATGCTGCTGTAAGTGCAGCATGGATTAATGAGATTGTTTAACCGAATGTATGGATTAATTATTCAGGCAATTTTTAAGGAAGAATGAAATGTGAAATGTTAACAAGACTTATAAAACTATTGCTGTTAGATGATGCAATTGATTGTAATGACTGTAAAATAAAAAGATCAAGGCAAGCAATTACATATTAAAAACAGAAATAAGTATAGTAATGCTTCCTGGAAAACTGAGCAAAATGTATCCTTTAGGTATAAAGGATACATGTCATGTTTAATAATGAATTGCAGATTAATAGTTAATAAATAAAAACTTTAATGTCAGTTTAGAGTTTACATTCTGATCTATAATAACCATTGAAAATACCATACAAACATATTTTCATTTCCTTATTTTCCTTCTGTAAATTCATGAAAGGGTGATCATGGAAAAAATGAGGTTTGGTAAATATATTTTATATAATTACATTTAAATACTGGAAGATTTCTATTCTTAACATATTTTACACTTTTTTAAAAAACAACTTTATTTAGATATAATATACAATTGTGAAAATTTCACATTTTAAGTGTATATTTCAGCATTTCTTTTAGTATATTTACTGAGTTGTTAAATTTTCACCAAAATCCAGTTTTGGAACTTTCCCATAAGCCCAGTACCCATAACCCCTCATACCATTTAGAACTTTCCCATAACCCCAGTACTCATAAACCCCTCATACCATTTTCAGCCAATCCTTATTCCCACGTCTAGTGCCATGCAATTACTGACATACTTTTTGATATGGAAAATTACTATAAATGGAATCATGCAAGTTGTGGTCCTTTGTGACTGCCCTCTTTTACTTAGCTTAATGTTTTTGAGATTTTATCCATGTTGCAGCATGTATCAATATTTTAAAATTTTGTTGAAGGCATCAGCCTCAATTTTTATTTATTCATTATGCTATTTCTTCTAATTCATGGATTTATATTTTTATGACTACATCTATTTCTTTATACTCCCTTTGTTTTATTTTGAAGATTTATTTCAGTCATAGCATTTACACTTTACAGTAGATAAAGATGATATGAAACACATATTATTTATGCATCTTTCTTCTATGAAAACATGGTTGCAGATATGGTTAATTCTCTTGAGTAATGTAAAGCAATCAGAGTGACTGGTTCACAATATAATCACAAGTGGTAACAAGTGAGCAAAAGTCTCTTGGAATACTTGAAAAACTCATTTATTTCATCCACTGTAAATAGACAGATATTTAAGGAAAAAGTGTCCTTTCAAAATTAGGCAACACATCTAAGACTTACTGTTTTCTAAGACCTTAACATAAATACAGCAATTTTTTTACAAATAAGTGAATGCATTATTGTGACTAACGAGGAGAAAGCATTTTGAAGGAGACAAAGTAGAGATGAAAATGATGAATATTTTATGAATAAGGGAGAAATGTCATGTTCAATGGCTAATTGTAGATTGTAATAAAGGAATAAAAACTGGAATGTCAATTAAGAGGTTACATTCTGATTTCTAATAACCATCGAAAAATACCATACAAACATATTTTCCATTTCTTTAATTCCCCACCTGTAAATTCATGACAGGGTGATCATGAAAAAAAGCATCAGAACACAACAGGGCGCAAAGTCCTGGCTTGTTTACTATCTGTCCCTAAAAACCTGGTCTATGCACTCCACCTTCTAAGCTTTCTTTCCTTTGGTCCATTTAATTCAACAGCTATTTATTGAGGAAATATATGGGTTGCATTGACAGATAACACAAACCACTTGCTATCAGGAAATCTATTGTCAATACTGCTGTGATGAACTTACAGGTCCATGTGTCTTTTTGGAAGAATGGATTGAATAAAGAAAATGTAGTCATATATACCATTAAATATGACACAGTCATAAAAAAAAAAAAAAAAAATCATGTCATTTGCAGTAACTTGGAAGCAGCTGGAGGTCATTATCCTAAAGCAACCCCAAAGCAGAAACAGAAAACCAAATAGTACCTGTTCTAATTTATAAGTGGGAGCTAAACAGTGGATACTCATGAATATAAAGATGGGAAGAATGGCCACTGGGGAAAAAAGAGTGGGGAAAAGGGAAGGAAGGGGTAAAAAAAAATTACCTATTGAATACTAGTCTCACATCCTAGGTAATAGGTTCAAACGTACTCCTAACCTCATGCAATATACCTTTGTAACACATTTGCACATGTACCCCGAGAACCTGAAATAAGAGTTGAAAATAAAACTCTAAAGTCTGTTTAAGAGGAAGATGAGGAAAATGAATTTAAGGGAAAGATGAGGAAAATGTATTTCTACCTGCATTTCCACTTTGATAGAACTGCCCATCGGCTACAACTACTAGTAAAGGTTTTCCTTAATGAAAAGATTTATGTTCTAGACACCCACATGGCACCAAGGGAAACATTCGGGTGGCAAATGGATCAGTCTAGAATTACTCCAATTGTCTTGAGAAAAATACTTCACCTCTCTAATTTTCAATCGCCTAATCTATAAAATAGGGATGATAATAACCACCCCAAAGTTTTTAAGAATTAAAAAAAGCAAGATTGTGTATGTACAGTATAAAGAACATTGCCTAGCACAAGAGATACTAGTTTTATTATTGTTATTGCTTTATCATCATCATCATTGTCATTACTATTTTTCTTTATGAAGGAGATTTGTCAGATGAAGCTAGTTAATTCAAAATAGTTATTGAATCACCTACCGAAATTATTTTTCTGCCAGTGACCAGCCATGTGATTGTGGAAAGGTTCACTATGTCTCTGTTTCCTTGTTTTCCAAATAAGGGTGGTAATATCATTTGCCTCACAATACTGATGGTATGATTAAGTAAGATAATAACTTACTGTACTAATGACAGTTTCTGACATGAGGTAAGTATTCAAGAAAGGCTTTTTATTATAAATATTAATATTATTATTTATTCCTTTCTTCATTCTATTTTTTAAAATAGCAAACAATAAATGGTAGTTATTGTTGTTTACAACAACAATATATTTATTAGCACCATGACTTGCTAAATCTTCTAAGAAACAGACATGGGATTAATAATAGTAGCCATTATTAAATGAAGACATGAACACAGTTATCATAAACGAAAGACGTGTAAGCTCCAATTAGGTTAATTTTCGCTTCATAATGGATGCAGAATTTCTCACCTGGTTGATGAGATATTCTACGAAAAAGAGCATCCCTTTTCTAGAAAATGACCCCTTAAGAGGGAAAAACAATACGTAACTAAACGAATGACCTAGAAAAGTCAGTGGAGTGGGAGTCTGAAGATTTTGAAGAGCAGTAAGTGAAAAAAAAAAAGTGACAGGTCATGCTTGATAGGAGAACAAGTAATACGTGTCATAGAGTGAGGAAATGGAAAATATTTCTGGGAAGTAAGGATCCACTGATGATATTAGGCAGCTGTGTGGAGCCTGGGAGACTAGGAAGAGTGTCAAGACCATCAACATTAATAAATTGGAGGTCAGCAGATCATGCTGCTCATCAGTCAGTGTCACTGGTGATAAATGTTTTGAGGGGAAAGGTCAGTGGATGGGAGGTGACTGGAGTATTCCCGAGAAACAGCAGTCTTCTGTTAAACAGGAGGCTCTTGGAATACCAACACGTGATCGTTAGACCTGTCATGTCAGTGAACAAGGCCAAAATGAAATCAGAGTGAGGACGCCAAGAGTTTTAATAAACTGGAAAAAAAATGGATCACAGTTAAATGTCTTTCTACCAAACCATTACTCTTAGATACTTCACATGAAAATGTTAATTGCTGTTTTACAATGTTCTTTTTTTTTTTTTTAAAGTAAGTACATAATATCTAAACAATTGCAAAATAAGCCAGTGCTTTTTTAATTTTGCAATTGTTCAGGTATTTTCAATGAAAGTAAATTTGTGAAGGTATAACCAGAGGACACAATGTCAGTTTAGAATCTCTGCTGACCAAACAATGCCAACAATTAGGCAAGGGGTACATATTAAGATAAGTGGATGATATTTGTGTGAGTTGGACTAAATTTATAGAAGGGATATGTTACATCATTTTTAGATCAAGGATAAATGCATTTATCAAGCAAGGCCTAATGATGAGCAGAGTGTGCTGGAAACACACAGGCCCAATTCTACAAATTAGTGACAACCTGAAAAATGGGAACTAAAAACTCTCTCTCAGTACTGCTGCTTTAATTAAATGAAATAATGTATAGAAAACATCTATTAGGTTGGTGCAAAACGTAATTACGGTTTTGGCCACTACTTTTGCACCAGCCTAATAGTAAGATGAGAGGCGTGTGTTAGATCAAAATGATAGAATGCTTTTGTGTGTGGAGGTGGGGAGGGGTGTGTGTGTATGTGTATGTGTATGTGTGTTTGCGTGTCATGAAATTTAGTTTATCTTATTTTAAATTTGATGCTGATTTTATGCACATAATGCATTCATTGAACAAATATATATTGAGCCCCAGGTACTATTTAGGTACCAGACGTATAGCAGGACCCACATAGTTAATGTCCCAACCTCACAGAATTTATATTCTAATGAAAGGGAGACAGGTGATCAACAAGGACACACATAGTATGTGTTAAGTTGTCTATACATTAAGGTATCATAGATACAGAGTGCCATTGGTGACAGGACATTAGGACTGTAAATTTAGATATCTTAGACATTTGTGAGTGAGCAAGAACAAGTGTAGTAGGGGAATGTTTGGAGAAATGGCAGTGGGCTTGATCACATAGGGTTCTGGAAGCCATTCAAGGGACTTTGCTTTGTTCACTGAGGGATACGGGAAACCATTGAATGTTATGAGCAAAGGAGTTGCAGATAGAATTAATGTACCAGCTCCTGTTTTAAATGTCTCCAAGAACCTTTCTTAACTTCCCAGAACACCAAATTGAGAAATTGCTATTTGTATCCCCTTTATTTGGGCAAAGAAATGGAAGCCTAGAAAGGTTGAGTAATTGGCCAAAGTCATATAGTAACTAGTGACTGAGCTGGATTTTGAACCGAGGCAGGTTCAACTACATAGAATTAGAATCTTAACTACTTCTAATCTTTAATGAAACACTCCTTAGGGAGTGCTTTTCCCTTGAATTGTCTTCCCCACTGCCCCCATTCCTCGGATTGTCTTTTCTCTCTCTCTCTCTCTCTCTCTCTCTCTCTCTCTCTCTCTTCTCAAGCATACTTTTTATTGGTCTTTTAAATGTGATTTCCTGTACTTTCTTTTGTTCTTTCTTTCCCTCCTTTCTTTCCTTCTTCTTTAATTTTCTTCCTTCTTAACTTCCTATCTTTATTTCCTGAAGTAAGTTAGGTATTTTTCTTGTGTTATGTCATTTATCCTATCATATCTTTTGGCCATACGCTCTCTTTTTATTTTCTGTGTATTTATTCTAAGCAGAGTTTATCTAATTTAGTGCAGTTGACTGTCTTGCTACTCAAGATATAGTCCTCAACAGCAAGGGCTTGGGAGCTTGCTAGGAGCTGAGCTGTGTCCCACAATCTGTATTTTAGCTGGATCCACAGGTGATCTGTAGGCATGCTGGCATTTGAAATATACTTTACATGCAGACTGGGAGATACAGTATAGGACTTTTCCTCAGCTTTTCTCACTTTCTGATGGGCTTTTGAGTAGAATCTGTTTTTCAGATTTACAGCTGCAGAAAATGCCAAATGCAACAATAATCCCATAGTCATCATCAATAATAAATTTATTTAAATCAGCCCTGCTGAATAAAAACTGGAACCATTTTCTCATTATGTAACGCATAGGAATATAAATTTCAACAGTGTGAACCACAGCTCGCACCACTTCTAGAATACTTTTGGCCCTTGCTTCACTATTTTTTTCTTGAAATGCACATTTCAAGAATGCAATGAGCCAATTCTAGTTCTTTGCTTTAACTTTTCTTCCTACCCCAATGGTGGTTGTTGTTTTGATATGGAAGTTACTAAATAATCTTAGAAAGAAAGATACTGATGGAAAGGAAGAATACTGTACTCTATCCCTCTCAAAAGGAGTACACCGTTCTCCAGTCTCTGAGACAGGGCAAAAAGTAGAGGCAAAATAACATGTCTTCTTACCTCCCTCTAGCCCAGCAGGTTTATTCCATTTTTAATGGCAAAATATCCATTGAAAACCAGCTGTGTTTCTTAGGTCACTGCTATAATTAGAAAATATTTCCAGATTTTGAAATAACCCAACTCTGAGAATTAGTTTTCAGTGTTCTCATGAGACTCAGAGAAGTTTAAATACCTACCCGAATTACTAAGTGATAGAGCCAAAAGCCAAGAGCCAAGACACACACCAATACACAGAATCCCAATTTAATGCCTTTCTACTAATATGCTCTGCATTTTTAAGAAAAATATTATGAATATCAACATGAGTACTTTCCAGTGGCATTAGTTATCAGTTTCATTTCACATTTCACTGCCATTTTTGTAGCAGACATGGTTCCACATCTTCTGATTGCATTCCCAGATCTCAACCACTGCAAATATCTTCAGGTCACCTATTTTGCTTAAATGGTGGCTTCTGTGTGGGTAAATCTGGTGGCCTCTGCCTTGAGCCCCAGCTGTTTGCATCCTGCTGTGTGTGATTGTGAGTGACTGAATGTTGGACAGCTGCAACTTCAAAAAAAAAAAAAAAAAGGCCAACACTTGTCCCTACTAGTACATTGTTTAATTGTGTTGTTCATGGACTGGTTATGAGCACAGATAATAAATTCTGTCTTTCTGAAATATTTTGGTCCTACTTTTATCTCATTATGTGTGGGACCTAGAGTTACAAAGTGGAGAAGCAACCAGTAGATAAAGTAAGAAATGTTTAATCTAAAATAATTTGGCTTTATTAAATTTATGCAAATGTTTAAAGCCACAGTGTTATGTATAGATATGAGTCAAATTGCTCTATGTTTCCCAGGCCACCTTTACCTGCTGTTGGCCATACAATATTTTGATGTCAGATTCCTGTAAGACTTGTAGACCTTGAAATGTTCAAGGACTGAAAATAGCAAATGAGAACTTGGGGGGCATTATATCAGCCAAGTCATTATTTTACTTGGAAAACTTAATTCGGTTAAACCAAATAGTAATTTAAGATGAAACCCATGTGTATGCAACTGCCAAAGAGTCTGTTTATTTAAAGAGCTTTTATTTCCTTTAATAACAGTCATTGAATATCATTTATAGCATATTCACTTTTTTAGTTGTAGTATTTTTAGTTTTAAATGTCCTAAAAGTATCTATAACTAATTAGTCCATTGAGTGTACTGATTAAACTAATTTACATTTTATAATTCTAGAAATAAAATACGAATGAAAAGTTATTCTAGAACACATCACAAATAAATGAAAAGAAATGAAAAGCAGTTTAAAATAACCAAATGTTCAACATAGTCTTATTGCAAATCCATTTTAATATATTCCAAGATAAATCATTCTTGTTCTTAAAACTTTGCTTACAGATATTTTCTTCCTTTGGTTATTGTCTTTTATTGTCCAAGCATTTTAATATGGTAAATATGTAAGTACTACTTCACCTAGCTGTACTCACAATGCCTAAATTATCTGAAAAGAGTTTCTGGTCTATAAAAGCTCTGTCTCAGACCTGTTATAAATTGTAAAGTGCTATGAGCCAATTCAACAGTATTTAATGTCAATTAAGCCAACAATAATTATGGAGCAGGAATTATATGGCAGGTACATCATTAGACTCTAGAGAGGCAGACATGAAATGGCAGTCAATCTGAGCTCATTGACATTGGAATGAGATAAGAATTTTGATTGTTTTGAGGTGGTGAAGCATAATGATGGATACAGAGAAGCATAATATATACATATATAAATAAAATAATCAAAATATTAAAAAAGTAACAAATATCATTAAATATAAAATATTTCATATTTAATGTATATCTCATAAATGTGTGTTTGTGTGTATTTTAAGCTATGGGTACCTTACAATATCATAGGACAAATTAAGTTTTACTTTAGTTGAAGAAGTTTGTAAATTTCCCCTAGTAAACCCTATTTCCATACCAGAAGGAAGAAAAGCCAGATTTCTAGGACCTATACGATAAATCTAAATAATTTTTATTATTATTTTTGTTTTAAATGGTCAATTATTTTTGAGAAAATTCTATAAGAATAGATGAAATGGTAAGTAAATTAAAGGGGGAAAATCATATTAGATTGCTGTCTTTATCTTGTTTAGAATTATATTTATTTTATTGCATTTCTGGTGTGGATTTTTAGAGTATAACTTTAATCCCCTGTTGGAGAGCCTTCTCTTTCAAGAGCGTTTAATATTTCTGGTATTAATCGTCAACAAAAGATTTGGAGGCTACATTCATTTTCTATGGCTAATGTAACAAATTAAAACATAGTGTTCCAAAGCATCACAAATTTATTGTCATACAGTTTTGGAGGTAAGATGTCCAAAAGGGGTCTCACTGGGCTAAAACCAAAGTGTCAGCAGGCTGCATTTCTTGTGAAGGTGATAAGGGATATTCTGTTTCTTGCCTTTTCCAACTTCAAGAGATCAGTTGCATTCCTTATATTGTGGCCACTCCTTCTAATTCCAAATACAGCTCCACAGCCTTTTCAAATCACTCTCTGACTCTGCCTTCTCATTCTACCTCCCTCTTCTGTTTTAAGGGATTCTTATGAGCACATTGGGCCTACTCAGATAATGTAGGATAATCTTTTTTTATCTTAAAGTCAACTGATTAGTAAGCTTAATTCTATCTGGCAACCTTAATTCCCCATTGTCATGTAGAGTAAAATTTTCAGAAATGCTGGATATTAGGACATCAACATCTTTCAAGACCATAATTCTGCCTACTACAAGGGTTTAACCAAGGACCTCTGGGTCTTATTATCTTGGGTATGAGTTTTAACACACTTTAAGGTATGACTATATAACCACTGTTGCTGGGTAGAGAAAGTTCTCCAGGGGCCAAGTAAGTTACTGCATGTATCACGAAGTGAAGTTATATTTATCTTGATATTTTCTTGGGCTATTTATCTTTTGCCATTTCTGAACCATTAGCAAAGTCTTGTCTGCCTCCTTCAGCATTGTACTGGCCATATTTACAAACAGTAAAATAATGGTCACAAGTCCACATTTGGTTCTCAGAAAAATAGCAGCACTTGAAGCTTGAGTGGTATTGATTTCCAAAGGAAAAAATCATTCTTAGGGAGCAACCTGTGAGACCATGAGGTCCTGACGTTCATCTATATCTGCCAGTGTTCATCTCTTGTCAGCATTGGGAGAGGTTGGCTTGAGTTTTATTATGGCAGCCTTCTTCACATAAAGTAGTTCAAAAATTAGTAAAATGTGATATAGCAAGTAAGTAACTCAGCATAAGAGGCCCTATAAAGCAATGACTTCAAAATACCATGAAGTGAGTGTAATGAAGCTTTGCAGGGAGAAAGATACCCAGCATAGAAATGGCTATTGTTTCTTCCTACAGCTTTACTCACGGATGTCCCTGTTTCATGTGCTAACATGATTTGTGGTGGTTGTGTCACTGTTTCCACTTTCAAAAAATTTCAAAAAGACAAGCACAATGCTGGCAAGGTTTCAGAGAAAAGAGGACATACATTGTAGGTGGAAATGTAAGTTAGTACAGCTATTATAGAAAACAGCAATTGTGAATGGAAGTTCATTCATGATTTGGCTCTCTGTTTGTCTGTCACTGGTGTATAAGAATGCTTGTGATTTTTGCACATTAATTTTGTATGCTGAGACTTTGCTGAAGTTGCTTATCAGCTTAAGGAGATTTTGGGCTGAGAAAATGGGGTTTTCTAAATATACAATCATGTCATCTGCAAACAGGGACAATTTTGATTGAA
>NW_016804139.1:6523524-6539570 GCF_001698545.2 Rhinopithecus bieti
TAAAGTATAATAAAAGGTAAATAAATAAATTTTAAAAAAAGAAAGCAGTATGGAGGTTTATAAAAAACTAAATATAGAAGTACCATGAGATCCAGGATTCCCACTTCTGAGTGTATGTCCAAAGTAAAAAAAAAAAAAAAAAAAAAAAAAAAAAAAAAAATCAGTTTGTCCAAGAGCTACCTGCACTCTCATTTTTATTGTAGCACTATTCACAACAGCCAATATATGAAATCAACCTATGTGTTCATCGCCAGATTAATTAATAAAGAAAATATGGTATATATCCACAATAGAATAATATTCGACCATATAAATAAATAAAATTCTGTCATTTGTGGCAACATGCATGATCACGAAGGACACTATGTTAGGTAAAATAAGCCAGTCACAGAAAGACAAATACTGCTTGTTCTCCCTCATATATGGAACCTAAATATTATTTTATAAAAGGAAAAAGTAAGTAAGATAGTGGTTACTAGAGGGTGGGAAGAATAGGGAGATAAGGAGATAGGTAAAGGTTGGTTAACGAATATGAAATTACAGCTAGATAGGTGGAATAAGTTTCATTATTCTATAGCATTGTAGAGTGGCTATAGTTAAAATATTTTACTGTATATTTTCAAATAGCTAGAGAAGAAAATTCTGAATGTTTCCAATACATAGAAATCATAAATGTTTGAGGTAATAAATGTGCCGAAAACCCTGATTTGATCATTGCAAATTGTATACATGTATCAGAATATCACACTGTGCCCTATAGATATGTACAGTTATTATGTGTCAATGAAGACTAATAATACAAAAATTGAAAAAAACAAGACTTTTTATTTTGAGTATAATAGTGCACCTAATTGTTTCTTATGAATATAAGATCTAAGGGCATCTTATATGCCATTTTAAGATGGCATATTATAAGATGCCATTAATGACAATTAGATGTGACACTGACTGGTAAGACTGTAATACTGTAAAATGCAATATATAAACTATCATACCATAATGGTATAATACTATGTACTACAATACCAAAGGTGTCGATGAAAAGCCCAATGCTATCATATGTGACTGGGAGACTGAATGCTTCCTCCCTCAGATTGGATTGACACTCAAAGAGAGAGCATACCAAATGTCATACAGCTCGTAATTAATACTCTTTCACTTTAATCATCCTTTCTACTTTTTTTTTTTTTTTCTCATTCAGTATGGATCAGTAACTAAGCTCTGTGGATGCTGCAGTGACTGTGAAGGACACATGCTTCAGTAATCTGTGATTGTGGAACAACTCCAGCACATAATGACATAAAACAGCCATGTTATTCTTGCTCGCAATTTTATTGGTCAGGAGGAATTCGGGTGGAGTGACAGTTATGACTAGAATGTCTGTTTCCAAAAGCATCTTCACTCAAGGCTGGTACTATGGTTTGCCTTAGTGACTCTGTTTTCTTCTCTTACCTTCTGTCCCCTTTTCTTTACTTTCATTCCTTTTAATTCTTTTCTATCCCCCTTTTCATCTTCCCTGCCTGTCTCTTTGTGGTGTCTTAATCTGCAAGCCTTTCACTGTTGCTTGAGTTTCTCAGAGAATGGTTGCTTCTGGGTAGTAGTACATAAGATTGATTTTTTTCTGTTATTCTCAAGTTGAATTCCAAGCCCTCAGAGAGGACTTCCATGAACAATTAATCTAGGATAGGTCACTGACTATCAATTCCTTCACCCAATACTAATTTTTTACATAGCTTTTGTCAATGTCTGATATATTTATTCATTTATTCCTTATAATTTTGATTTATTTCTTCAATAAATATTTATTAGCACCTACAGTATATCAATAACTGTTACAGAAGTTTAGCAAATATCAGTGGATTATAAAAAAAGTGTCTAAAATTTTTGACTACTTGGAGTACTCACTAGAACATATACTCCATAAGAACAGGGATTTAGTCTATCCTGTTTATCGTTGTATATTAAGGTCCTAGAAAAATGCATGACATGTAATAGACACTCGATAAATATTTTTGACTAACTAAAAGAACAAATTAGAAGGGTAGAAATGCTGTGAAAATGGGCAGAAAAATATTTTTCTAGTAAATTGTACTGTGCATATTTAATATATACAATGTTTTAAATGTATATAAATATATTTATAAGAATGTATATATATATCAGTGAGTACTAGAGTGAAACAAATTAACATATTCATATTCTTACATAGCTACCCATTTTCTCCCCTGTGTCAAGAGTATAACTTGCTCATTTAGCAAAATTACTGAATACAATACACTGTTACTGACTATATTCCTCATTCTATACATTATATTTTTAAATTTGTTCATTTTATATGTTTACTACTCTAGATCTCTTGACCTATATCTCCACATATCCTGCCCCCATTCCAATCTTAGTAATCACTGCTTTGGAAAGAATATTAGGATGATGTGAGAGAACACAACAGGGAAACTAATTCTCATTTGAAATTAATAATAGAGTTATTTGCAGAAGTGATATTGAAACTGAGAATTGGAGAATAACTTGAAGTTAGTGGCAACAGCCACATGAGTAGGTACAGGTCTTTCACCAAAGTGATCTATATCCCAGCTACAGAAATTAGATCTGGGATTTAGAGAGAAAATGAGAATAATGGAAGGGAATATGTAATTTTTCTTTTGGGGATTAAAGCTAGGATATATATTTATTTTATTACACTAAAATAATTTTAACTTTATTTTGAATGCCTAACTATTGAAATGAGATCTAGAGATTTTAATAATCTGATGGCTTTCTTATCTACTGGAGTGTGTTGACTTTTCCACAAATGTTTTTTCTTAATTGATGATGCTCCCAAATATTAAGCTTGTTTGTGAGTTGAGCTGAATAGTTATTTAAAAAGCAGATCTAGTAATTCCATCGTAATCATAAATTCAAGGTATATTGGAATCTTACATAGGATCTGCAACAGCCGTTTAATAATAACCTAGAGGGTAAGTGTCAAATTTGTCTTTATTGTTCCACAGTTTCTTTATTTGATTCTCACAAGTCCTGCATGGTCTCATTGATTCTGATATCCCAACATTCTCCCTGTCCTTTGGATGTTTCCTGTTTTGAAGACCTGACAATCCCTCTGACTTTGCTCCTTTAAGGTGATAGAGAAAATTAGTATTTAAGGTATACTTTCACTTTACATAGTAACTCACTACAATAACATTCATTTTAGAAATAAGTAAGTTCATCTGCAAATTATGAAGCCATATATCTGTAATACTTAATAGCACAATAAACAAATCAGAAGTAAAAACCAGATGTTAAAACAAAATAAAACTCTATGCTACTATGTGCAGTTCTCATCACCTGCATTATTCCATTATGTGGGGTCACTACGCCCATTTTCCTGATGTTTCATTTCATAACAAGTGTCTTACATTAACGCAAAACTGGACACTCTCCACTCCTAGGAATGGAAGAGTGATCTGTTGACTTAGGGGGATGACACGATTTGGCTCTGTTTCCCCACTCAAATCTCGTCAAAGCTCCCATAATTCCCACATGTGTGGGAAGGACCCAGTGGGAAATAATTGAATCATGGGAGCGGGTGTTTCCCATGTTGTTGTCATGACAGTGAATAAGTCTCACGAGATCTGATGGTTTTTAAAATGGGAGTTTCTCTGCAAAAGCTCTCTTTTCTCATCTGCCACCATGTGAGACATGCCTTTTTCCTTCCACCATGATTGTGAGGTCTCCCCAGTCATGCAGAACTGTAAGTCCATTCAACCTCTTTGTTTTGTAGATTGCCCAGTCTGGGGCACGTCTTTATCAGCAGCATGAAAATGAACTAATACAGAAGAAGTAATTGAGTAGACAGAACTCACTCCACTACCCCTTCAGCTATAGGAGTTGAACTCCAAGGAGCTTATATTCTGGTCCGTTTTTGCCCCAGTAGAACATTTACTGAGAAAGGCTCTGAGCTAGGGAGAAGCAGTCTTACCTGTGGCATGGTAAGTGCTGATTCTGGGAGCAGCCTTTTGTTGCCACACAGTGAGCCATGAGCAGCTCCATCAATTATGTGATTGATAGTTAAGAGATAACAAATTTGTCTCTTAACTGGTTCAGCAATTTGATAGGAAACAGGAATATTATTCATAGAGATTCTTTACACATGAACATTGCCTCTTTTTTTAATGACAAAACAATAAAAAGAAAAAAAGATGTGTGCTCTTGGGTAAATCAGTTAGACTCCCTGAGCCTTTGCTTTTGTAAAAAGTCGCAAAAGTGAGGAGAATGAGTTACATTAATGTTTTTTGAAACTCTAAGGTACTCACTATCCCAAGGAGAGAAGTGGAAGAGAGCCAAGTGGAGAAACAATTTTGGAATTCCCACTGCTGCTTTAATAAGGGCAACCCTACTTCTAGCAAATATCAAGTTTCTCAACAGGACTTTGCCAACAAATATTTGAAAACCATTTCATTAGATGATCTCTATTATTTCCTCCATCCCTGATACAGTGTATAATGGACACAGGGTGATTTAGTATAACAGGAATTATGCAGGTTTGGGAGCAAGACAGACCTAAGTTTGGATCTTGATTTTGACAACGCAATGACACTGGGAAAGATGCATGACAGATTGTTGTTGATAAGTACACAGATAATAGATAGACAGACAGACAGGCAGCTAGCTAGATGGATTATGTTGTTGTTCAGATTCAATGGAGTAGCATGTGGGCAATTCCTGAAGCCAAGGAAGTAATTGCTAAATCATCAAGGAAGTAATTGCTAAATCATCTAAATAATTTAAATAATTGCTAAATTCTCCCCCTTTCCTTCTTTCAAATGGAAAATATGTTCAGTAACATCAAGTATTGTTTCAGTGTTTTACAACTTTTTTACACAAGCCTCGTCTCATTTGAGTCACATGATTCTCCAGTGGACATCTGCATTAATTCCTTATGTTTTAAAGTGAAGAAGTAAGCTCAGTGGTCTCCTCAAGGTTATGTAAGTAATTACTGGCAAGCTTCAGATTTGAACTTGGGAAATCCAACATTGATTCTATGCTAATGCACAGCTCTGAATAAGTCATACATATTCAGTTTGGTCTATCATCATCACCCTTTCTGGTTCAGCTCTTCCATGTGACACCTGTAAAGTGAAATTGGCAATTGTTTATGGTATTGGCAGTAGGTTGTTATGTTAGCTCATCTTCTGAGGCAGCCATTGTGAAATAACAAGTATGGTGAACCCTCAGCATGAAGTCTAGCCCTGAAGTCATACGTGTCATTGTTCAGCATTACTGTCCACCCTTGCTACTCCTTAAATACACTTTCTAAGTAGTCACATCAAGGTGTTTACTCTCAAAATGATTCAACTGCTGAGTTGGAGAAAATTTCAGACTAATAAGCATGCTTTGTTGTGGAAACACAATTGTTAATTTTTACTCAGATGAAATACTATTCAAAACAAATAACATATCAAAGAAGAGGTGAGGATGGCCAAGCTGTTATTAGCTCTTAGAGGATGCTGTGTAGAGATAATTTTTGTTGATTTAGTTAAAAATAACCAGGTTCTATAGAAAATATAACCCAATTCTGCCATTTTCTCTAATTTCTACCTATAAAACAGTAACAATTTTCTATGTGAAAAAAAAAAAAAATTCTGGCTTCTGTAATGATGTTTTTATTATAGGTCTGCTACAAATACTCTTCCTAAAGTATATTTGAACTTTTACCAGGTTCCCTGCCCAATAAGTACCCTCACTCTTCTTACTCTTTCTATTCAACTTTCTCAAATCACTTCTGCAATATAACTAATAAACAGATAAACAACAATAAAAATAACAAAACAGTAGCACATACTCACAAGGCTAGCAGGAAGATAAATGAGGGTGTTATATTACCTGTTATATTTAAACTTGTATTCATTGATACCTCTCTTCCTTTTACACTCATATCTAATGCAGAAAGAATTCTATATCCTGTCATCCTAACCTGAAAAAGTTATCAGAATTTGATCTTGTCTCATCACCTCCTATTCACTGGACACATCCACCATCATCTATTATTTTAATGGACTCCTAACTGGCCTTTCTGCATTTGCCTTTGCCAACAGTCCCATCACAACATAACCGTCTAGGTGATCCTTTTATAATATAAACCAGACCTTGACTTTCTTGTGCTCTGAACCCTCCAGTGACTGCCCATCTCATTCAACCTAAAAGCAAAATTTCTTACCATGGCCTAATGTCCTGTAAAGTCTAACCACTTGTTACCTTTCCTACCACTGTCTCCCTTGTTCTTTCCATTCCAGGCACATTGGTTACCTTGTTTTTCCACACAGCCCCCAAGCCCTATGGTTTTATGTAACAATTGCCTTTACTTGAAAGACTTTCTCTGAGATCTCAGTGTGGCTCTATCCCTCGTCTCCTATGGGTCTTTGGTTAAAAGTTATAATTCCAGTGAGGCTTTCTTTGAAAGCTCATTCATAAACTGCACATTTATGCTGTGTATCCTCCTTTCTCAATTATTTGTCTTCTTAGCCCTTGCCACTGCTAACATACTATAATTTACTCATTCATCTTTTTTGTTTCTACCTCTCCCATCTAGGAAGTAAGTTTTGTGAAGACAGGACAGTTGCTTGCATTATTCACTGATTTATCCCCAATACCTAAATCAGTGCCTGGTGCTCGATAGGTATCCATGAAACACTTATGAAATGAATGACTCTCCTTCATATTCACTATGCAAAATTAGCCCTAATCAATACAAATAAGCTTGGGCTATGTTCCACAATATTTTCAGGATCTACAGTTTGGTCACCTGATTTCTAGCAACATTAGCTGTGTGACTTTGCAAACACCAATCAGCTTTACTTCCCATTTTTGTGTGAGGAAACTCAAATGCAGGTCACTAGTAGGTGTAAAATTTAAGTGATACAATTAAATGAAGCAGAGTTTTAAAGTTTGATGTAAATATTTAGGAAGTTACCATTGTGTAAAATTTTGTTGCATTAGTCATACCTAGAAACTTTCTCATACAGTGATGTGAATAATCCCCAAAGAATGTTCTATATGAACATATTTAAACATAACTCAAGAGGATGCATAAACTCCAGTGGTTATGTTATTATTATTATTTTGAGACCAAGTCTCACTCTCTCGCCCAGGCTGGATTGCAGTGGCACAATCCCAGCTCACTGCAAGCTCCGTGTCTCGGGTTCACGCCATTCTCCTGCCTCAGCCTCCCAAGTAGCTGGGACTACAGGTGCCCACCACCATGCCCAGCTAATTTGTGTGTGTGTGTGTGTGTGTGTGTGTGTGTGTGTGTATTTTTTAGTAGAGACAGGGTTTCACTGTGTTAACCAGGATGGTGTAGATCTCCTGACCTCGTAATCTGCCTGCTTTGGCCTCCCAAAGTGCTGGGATTACAGGCATGGGCCACCGCACCCAGCCAAACTCCAGTGGTTATAAAAGAGGATTTCAAATTGCAAAATGAGTTTAGAGTTGAATACTCTGGAAAGTAACATAGGAAGAGTGTGTGTGTGTGTGTGTGTGTGTGTGTGTGTGTGTGTGTGTGTGTGTGTTTTACAGACAGAGTCTCGCTGTGCTGCCCAGGCTGGAGTGCAGTGGCGGAATCTCGGCTCACTGCAAGCTCAGCCTTCCCGGTTCACGCCATTCTCCTGCCTCAGCCTCCCGAGTAGCTGGGACTACAGGCGCCTGCCACCACGCCTGGCTAATTTTTGTATTTTTAGTAGAGACGGGGTTTCACAATGTTAGCCAGATGTTCTCCATCTCCTGACCTCGTGATCCGCCCACCTCGGCCTCCCAAAGCGCTGGGATTACAGGCGTGAGCCACCGCGCCCAGCCCATAGGAGAAGTTTTGACCCTAGCTGAGGACACTTTTTGCTACATCTTGCCACTTATAATAAACTTGTTTCTCTTCTCCTACCACTTCTCATTTCCACATCCTTCAACATGGATTAATATCTCTTTACTTTTCCAGTTTTAGGCAAAGAGTTACTTCCTCCAAAATGTTCTTCCTATTTTACATATTAGATCTATGTTTTATTTGTTCCTATAGGACATCAAACTTTTTCATCGCTTCTCAGACTTTTGACTAAGATCAAGTGTAGGACATCAAACTTTTTCATCTTAATATTCTATAAATACAAAAAGTTATTCAATGTGTGTCTTCCCTACTGAAAGTCCATAAAGGCATGAGTCATGTGTTCTGTTTGCATTATTTTCAGCACCTAGCACAGCATCTACAATATGTTGCGTATTTAATAAATGTTTGTTGAATGAATACCAATGCACCTTTAGAAAAATTTAAGTGTCAGTAATATTTTTCAGCTTTGACTACTTCCAATGCAATTTACCTCCTATTAAGACATATTTTAACCTTTCATTGGACTTTTTGTATATATGGCTTATGTAATAGATTTTTGTTATTGTCAAGTTAATACAGCAAATACATAGTGAACATTTAAATTAGGGACATTGTCGGACACATTATGTTCAGTAGCATACATAAGGTGCATGTAATTGTAACTTACTTAATTCTACATGTTTTTGTTTCTATGTTGCACATATTAACTCATTTATATACCTGACCTGATCTATGTGTAGGTACTTGTATATTCATCTCCATTTCCTAGGAGAGAAATCTAAGGCAAAGGAAGGTCAAATATTGTGCCTTGGGCAACACAGATAGAAAGTAGCAGGACCAGAATCTTAACTCTGGTGGTGAGTTTCCAGAACTTACATTCTACCAGGAACATAGAGTGACAAATAAGAAAGTTCGTTCCCTCAATACTGAGTGAAAAAGAATGAGTAGCGTTGAAATACAACTAAATTGATACTTTTAATATAATTATTATTGATGACTGGACTGATAACTGCATATAATAAATATCTTAACACTTAATAGATTCTCAAAAATATGTTGCCTTCATGAATAAGGTTTTAACACACGTAACTTATCTGGATTATTTTTACTCCCACATATCCCCCCAAATAACTATGGCTATTTGATTGTGCGTTATTCTTAGTTGACTGAAATTTCTATCCATAAATTTATATTTCTTCAGTAAGTTTTTAAAAGTTTCTAATAAAATGCATTTATTTATTCAATTTACATTTACTCATCTTTGCTGGGGAACTTAATCTGTGTAAATGACTTAATTCACAGTAGGTTCTGAACTATATGTGGAATGTCCGTGAAATATCTTAAGGGAGTTGTTAAAATTCTATAATAGAAAACATGAAAAACATAAATGCAGCATGAAGAGATGTATTTTATAGAAATATGGAGCAGGAAAGAACCTTAAAATATAGGTGGTCTTTTCTCAGCTGAGAGAATAGAGCTGTAGAAAGGTGAAGTGACCTCTCCAGCATCACACAGAGCACTGATTCCTCCAGGAGTGCTTGGACCATGTTACTTCTCTGTTAATTCTCCTGTGAATCATTTTATGGCTTCAAGACTCCCTATGCAATAAAAGTTTATTGGCCGTGTGTCAGGAACTTTGCTAGGTGCTGGAGTTACAGCGATTTATGAGACATAGCCCTTGCTCTAAAGGACATCACAGTCTAGTGGTAGAGACAGGTACAAAACATGCTATAGCATCTAACAAAATACATAGAGAGGAGGGACACATCAGCCAGTCCAGAAGGGTCAGAGCAGATGCATTGGAAAGAGTGACCTCTGACCTGAGTCTTAAAAAATTAAGGAAGGGTAGAAGTTTTCCAGGCAGGTGGCAGGGGAAAAAAGAGGACTAATGAGGAAGGCCTATGCATAGAAAAGGGTCACCGAGGCAAAGGTAAACGTTAGCAAAAGTAATGTGATATATTGTGGAGGGGTGTAAAGAAAATGCAAGCAATGCATTGCTGCTGGAGTATAAAGGGTGAAGAGGAGGATAGCAAGAAATAAATCTGCACGAGTAGTTTCAAACTTTAAAATACCTAGAAAGCCATATTTAAGAACTTGGTTTTATTACATAGAAAACGTGGAGTGACTGGAAACTTTTAAATGGAAGTGTCAAAGTTGGGTTTGTATTTATGGAACCCTAGTCCCAACATGATCTAAGGAGTGGAAAATGAAAGCGGAGAGGCTAGCTAGGAAGTTAGTGCAATAAACCTGTTTGAGTTTAGAGACATCTACAAGGAAAGAGATATTGATATGAAGACAGAGAAAAAAACATTTAATGTGTGTGTATGTGTGTGTATTTATTTCATATATAAAAATAATGGGAAATATATCTTCATTTCATATATAAATTTGATATAAGTATTTAGGACTTGATAAATAATTGGATTTGGTGGCTGAAAGTATGGGGAGGTGAGAATGATAGCTAAGTGTTTGAGAGATTACCTAAAGGTGACCAACTCAAATGAATAGTACATGGTGAAGTGGAAGTTAAATTGGGACATTATCAATATATAGCAATTGAACATTCAGGTGAAGGGATCCAGGAACATTTGAAGTAAGTTTTTAAGGTAGCTTGAGCAATATGCGTAAGTATGATTAGCATAAAACTATGCAATTGGGTATCTTAAGTTTGAGAAAGCATACTGAATGAGAACAGAGGAAGAGAAGCTCATGGAAGAGACAGAAAAATGTCTTTAAGCAGAAGAGAAAGATGTCACAAAATTAAAAAGGATGAAGCATTTCAAAAGGAAGGCCTTGGCAAATTAAATACAGAGTAAAGATGATAGAAGAAAATAGAAAGATCCATTAATATTCAGTAATTAAGGCTATTGGTGACGTATGTAACAACAATTTTAGTAGATTCTGAAAATTCATTGAGGAAGGACGTGATAAAACAGACCATAGCCGCTGCAGATGACTGTTGAAAACCATGCATTAGAATGGCTTGGGAGAGAAGGATAATAGCTTGAGGGTACAGCGATTCCAGCTATTTAGGGCTTCTGATATTTATAGGCTGAGGAGAGGGCTGTTTGACTAGAGAAAGAGGTTGAAGACAGAGGAGCTAGGGATTAGGGCACTGATGGAACAAGATCCCAGAGGAGTCAGGAACTGATGAGGTCAGAGGTATTGGTAGAGTCAGATGCTGGCTAAGGACAGGGAAAGGAATCTTGTTGTCTGGAATTAGTATAAAGTAACAAAGAGGGGAATCAAACAAAAGAGAGGAAAGCTGAAAAATACTATGCATTATTACTTTATTTCCTAGGTGAATTAAGGAAGTGTCCAGTAACTATTTGTTTCGTATTAACTAACATTAATAGTTATTCACTTGTTGGGTGGGCTTCCAGTACGAAAGTAGAAGAAATGAGAGATCAGTGCTTGGTGGCCTCAATACTTTAATTTAAAAGTTTAATGGATATGAGTATGTGAGCCTTGGAATAACAAGACTCAGTGGTCAGAGTGTGTGTCGCTGGATGTTAAATTTTCTATTATGATACACTCGTGCCTGAAAATAAGATCCAGGTAATGGTGTAGGTAGAGGATAATTATGTGGGACATAAATCAAAGTCACTAAGTGGAGGAAGTCTAGGGATAGTGAACTGGTTAGTTGGATGAATCTTGTTTGTAATTGTGGCTGTCTCCTAGATTTACAGTGTGTCCAGGATAAAGAATGAAACTCAAAACCAGACACAAAACACTATGGTATACAGTATAGAGTTTTTGTGTGGGAGATAACACCTGTGATACACGATAGGAATCCTGAAAGTCAGGTGAAACTATTGATGGCCGGTTTGACAAAATGAACATTTTCCATTGGTCGGTGCAATAGAGGAAGATGCGTTCTCAGGCAGAGCTAGGATTCAGAGAACATAAGGAGGGAGAGAAAAAAGGCCATGAAGAAGATGAGGAAGTAGGTGGAACTACATTCTTGTTCCAGAAGAAACTGCAGAAAGCACTTATAAATAAGGTCAGTATCAAAAGGAATCAAACCGGAGAAGTATGTTAAATACTCAATTCACATAATAAATCGTTCCTTTGGAACTGTGACTTCAGTGAAACAGCATATATGAAATCAATTGCACCATAAACGAATTTATGTAAACAAGAATTAAGTTCTTATGGCATACTTCTCTTCACAAAACCATCACCAAACTTCTAATTAAAAGAGATATATCACATCTAATACTAAACGTTGAAATAAATGTGACATATACATACATTTCAGCAATTTAAAAAAATAAGTAAATTAATAACTATGTACCCAATTTGTGGTGAATCAGTGAGGGATAGTAGTTGTAGTGGGGGTGGGTTAAATCAAGGAATAAATGTTTGCAAAGAGAAAATTGTAAGGAACACCTCCTAACACCACGCAGTTCAGAAACAAATAGTAAAAGATATGACTCACTGAGTGCTTTGGTACTGTATTATGTGTTGTTGTGCATTTGTATGATTACCATATACTTTATACATTTTTATTTTGGAATAATTTTTATTTATTCATTCTTTCATTTTTCAACCTATTTATTTCAGTTCAGAGTCAGGTAGGCACAGCCTATCCCAGCAGCCCAGGTCACAAAGAGAGTACCAACCTTGGACAGGGATGCCATTCCATCACAGGTGGAGTCACTCACACACCCACACACACTCACACTGGGACAATGCAAAGATGCCAATTACCCTAATGTGCACATCTTTGGGATGTGGAAGGAAACTGGAGTATCCCCCAAAAACCTACACAGACATAGGGAGAATGTGCAAGCTCCTCAAAGACAGTGTCCCCAGCCAGGAATCTGCTTTTTTTCTCATGAATGTTATAACAAAATGACTTTGAACAAATTCATATTATTCAAGGACTGGCTGTATAGATAAGTAAAAGACTGAGAGAGGATATAAGAAGAATTAAAGGTATTTTTAGTCACTCAAAAGACCAGAATGAACTCTTCCCAAAAACTTGGCTCAGATATCAATTCTAGTGATATTACATACACACCAAGTATGTAAGAGAGGTTCATTATCTGAATAATGAGGCTTTTCAGGGAACAGGATGGGCTCCCAAGCTGGTCTAAGCATGGCTTGAAAAATCAGGGAAGGGAGACTGGCTTGGGGCTTTAGGGTGGTGAGGGGATGAGGCTGAGGTGAGGGTTCCCATGCATTATTTGGGACTTGTGGGCTTGATTTTTCCACTGTCACCAGAAAGGACACAAGGTGGGTTTTCTCATGAGCTTGCTCAGATGTGGAATACAAGAGAAAGGGTAGTGAGGAATCTTGAAAGCAGTTAGCAGTCAAACATCAAATACAGATTCAGGCTCTTTATTTACGTAGAGATTGCTATACCTTATATGACCAAGGATTATGTGGATAAGAGACATGGCTAAAAATATCAGAGCAAAGGCATTCATGTTCATTATTCTGGAAGCTTAAGCCGGTCACACAAAATCAAGAGACCAGAAGCGTTGAAAGCAGGAAGTCAAAGTGGCAAAGGTCATATGACCCTTAGGGGTTAAGTCAAGCAGTCCAGAGGTCAATGAATGAGTTTCATCCCAGAGGGGCAATGGAGCACTCAATCCAGAAACTAAAGTCTGAATGTACAAATCTAGCTAAAAGAAGAGACATGAGGTAGGATACATATGCCAAAGCTGTTGCTGATCGTAAGTTCAAAAGTGCTTAGGAATTTGGCTGAACTGAGCCTGCAGGTGAAGGTTATTATTGACTACAGCTGGGAGATGCCAGAGTCATGTCACCTTTTCAAGATTTATAGTCTTGTTAGTAGAAAGGCAAATAATTCATCTGAATCAGTAAATGGCACATCTTACCTCTATGGGACAGCTAAGGCTGGGCTTGGCATAAAGCCTAGAATTATCAAAGTTCAAATTTTAAGACATCGTGTCAAGCTCGTAAGCCCATATGTTGTTTTTTTCTTGGTTAAACCAAAGAGGAAAAGGAAGAGATTATTCAGCTCATTTGGTCAAGCAGCCTGTCTGAGAAGACTTGAGAAAAGCATAAAGATTCTCATTGGTTTTTATTACAAGACTATTAACACAATTGAAATTCTACTATTCAAAGAGAGCTAAGACAAGTGAAGTTTATTCTATTAAATTCTTCTTCTTTTTTCTTTTTTTTTTTTTTTTTTTGTATTTTGAAAATCATAGCCTGATCCATTACACTCCTGCTTTCATTTACCAGTTCTCTCCCTAAACTGACAACCCATAACACAGGAATAATTTCCAGATATATTTACAGCATAGTAGAAAATAATTCCCACAAGTAATACAATGCCACAGATATTACTGAAACTGTGAAGCATCTTACCGAGTCATGGGATCACAGCAGTTTATTCGCTAGCCTATTGTACACATTTGTACCTTAAATATTTTAGTTTCAGGTGGGATCTTATTAACAATAGATCTAATGATTTAACACTATTCTGGAGGGAAAATGAATGCTGAGTAGGATTGCTTTTCAGTAATGGAAAAACAATGTCATAACAAAAGGAGGAGGGGTTTGAAAATATGACAGTATTTTCTGGAAGCTAAATGGAGCTGAAAATGTTTCATTTATCTTTTCCGAAAAGACAAGTGAAGGAACTTCTAGGAAACATGTTCTTCAAAACAGGTTTTTTTTGAAATTGTGTTTATTTTTATCAGGTGGTAAAGATCATAGACACTGGAACTGGAATGTTAGGGTTCCAGTCCTGACTCTGACAATTACCACTTCTGTCCATTCCTCATCCATAACAACAAAAAGAACGAAAAGTAAGAGCTGTAGGTGCCTCAAAGAGTTGTTTAGAAGATTAAAGGATTGGTGTCATACAGTTCTGAGAGCAGGGCTCAGATCATGCAAACAACATTTAATAAATGTGAGCCATTTTTATTCTTGGAAGTTGATTCTGACACATCAGTTCTCTCACTTCCTTTCTGAGGACTGATAATTAGCGTTTGATTTTTCGTTGTTTACTCATGTGCTGACATCAGCACAGAAGCTAATACTGTATTATAAATCTTCTCAATTGTTGCCATATTAATGTATTTTTAATTCTTAAGTTAATTATCCAAATTGGCTCAAATTCCCTATCATCTTTGTTCTTATCATGTAACTTCATAGTTAAGTATTGACAGAATTTTGCTCCCAGTATTATTTGTCCTCTAAAAACAGTCAGGAATTGGAAAGCAACGTTGTAATTGTCTCGGCAGCATTTGCTTGATTTTCGGAGTCTTGTTTTAGATATATTTGAGAAGGAAGGATCCGAGATTTATAGAATTTAAAGTCCTGTCTTGGCAACAGTAGCATTTGACTGTACTGAGATTATTAAAGAGGTGAGGCAGTTTGCTCAGCAGGTGAGAAAAGTATATTAGTCATTATGACTCTTAGGATTTGGGGTAGCAATTCGGAAAACCCCTTTTATAATACTTAAAAGTTTTCCTTGACTTTCACTGAAAGGTTATCAAAGTCAATTTAGTCAAAGCGAAGCACTACCAGATTATCTCTTTAGAGCTACTGTGTTATTCAGTCACTCATTAATTCAACACAAATTTTTGAATGTTTTATTTGTGTCTCTCACTGTTTTTGTCTTGCAATAAATTGATGACAAAAACCTGGGCCTGCCATCCATATGCCACAGGCTAATAGGTTTAAAATATGTGGTTTGGAATATAGATTCTAAATCTACAATCCATGGCTGTCATTGAGAAGATATCCCTTCTCTTACTATCATTTCTAATAAGTACCATTATACTTGTGTATACAATAAAAGGAATATACCAAAATCATATATCATTATAATGTATATTATAAAAGTATTATCAAATAGAAGATCTCAGGAAAAAATTTTAAATTGTACTTAAATTGAATTTTAAACTTAGAAATATAGCACACTCTTTCACTAAAAGAGAACATTAAAGAGAATGCTGGATTGCATTCTAGGCCCCTCCCTGACATGTGTCTCTCTAACTCTATTAGTCAGGGTTCTCTAGAGGGACAGAATTATATATACACACACACACACTCTTAAAGATGTATATATATTTATATATATATTGGTATATATATATTCCTATATATATTTATATATAAAGGATTATATATATGTACACATACTTAAAAATAAATGTGTGTGTGTATATATATATATATATATATATATATA
>NW_016804139.1:6539770-6541946 GCF_001698545.2 Rhinopithecus bieti
GTATATATATATTCCTATATATATTTATATATAAAGGATTATATATATGTACACATACTTAAAAATAAATGTGTGTGTGTATATATATATATATATATATATATATATAGTGTGTATGTGTGTGTGTGTGTAAAAGGGGAGTTTATTAGGAGAATTGACTCACACAATCACAAGGTGAGGTCCCACAATAGGCTATCTGCAAGTGGAGGAGCCAGGAAGCCAGTCCGAGTCTCAAAGCCTCAAAAGTAGGGAAGCCAACATTGCAAACTTCAGTCTGTGGTTGAAGGTCCAAGAGTCCCAAAGCTGAAGGACTTGGAGTCCAATGTTCAAAGGCAGAAAACATCCAGCACAGGAGAATGATGGAATCCAGAAGACTCAGCCAGTCTAGTCTTCCCACGTTCTTCTGTCTGCTTTAATTCTGGCTCTGCTGGCAGCTGATTAGATGGTGTCCACCCAGATTGAGGGTGGGTCTGCCTTTCCCAGTCCACTGACTCAAATGTTCATCTTTTTGGCAACACTCTCACAGACACACCTCAGAGCAATACTTTGCATCCTTCAGTCCAATCAAGTTGACACTCAATATTAACTGTTACAATAACCCCTATGGGGGAGCGCTTGCACTGCACTCTTGGACAGGGCCAGGCACAGGTCACCTCTGGGATCTTCTTACTTATTCCTCTCCCTTGTAGCTGGCTTCACCTATTGGGCACAGCCTGGCAGGAATTTGGAAGGTAGCAGCTCAGGACATGGTGCTATGTCAGTTGTAGAGGTTCCCTTTACACTTTTGGAGAGGCAGTGTGGTACAGTGGGGAAGCTTCTGGACTGGAAACCAAACAGGCCTGAATTCAAATTCTTGCTTCTGCACTTATTGTCTGGGGTACTTTGGGTAAGCCACTTAATCTCTCTGAGCCTCAGTTTTTCATTTATCCAAATGGTACTGATGATATCTCCCTTGCAAGGTAATCATGAGCATTACATGTAATAAGCATTTGAAAGTGTCTAGCATATATCAGGCTCTTAATAAATATTATTTGAATATGAAAAAGTAAATAACGATATATAATATATTTCTATTATATAATATATTTCTATTATCAGTTGTCTGGTTTAATTAAACCAGTTTTCTGGTTTAATTATGCCACATGTAATGGGGGTCATCACTGTTTTTTTTTGGGGGGGGGTGGTGGGGAGGGGACTGAGTTTCGCTCTTGTTGACCAGGCTGGAGTGCAATGGTGTGATCTCAACTCACAGCAACCTCCACCTCACAAGTTTAAGTGATTCTCCTGCCTCAGCCTCCCAAGTAGCTGGGATTACAGACATGTGCCACCAGGTTCAGCTAATTTTGTATTTTTAGTAGAAATGGGGTATCTCCATTTTGGTCAGGCTGGTCTCAAACTCCCGACCTCAGGTGATCCACCCACCTTGGCCTCCCAAAGTGCTGGAATTACAGGCGTGAGCCCCCGTGCCCAGCCATTACTCTCATTTTATTTATTGGTTCATGACTGTTGAAAACTGGAAGACTCTATAGCAGACCTCCCTTGTTGGTCTTTGTATTTCGGTGCCTAGAAGAGCATCTAGAATAGTGATTCTTAACTCTGTGCATATCAGAATTTCATTCTTTATGTAGCCTTAAGAGTATTGCTGTCTGGATTCCATTACAGGCCTACCTCTAAAGAATCTTCCAGGGTAATGTCATGTCTACTTTCAAAAGAGTCCAAAGGGGTTTTAGATCTTCGTATATGGTTGAGGATTACGTCCTACTAGTGTATTCATTGAATGAATTAATGAATGAAAAATGAGATCCCAAATTTCTATAAAATCATGTTAATATATTCCCTTGTCTTTTACAGCCAAATGCAAAGTTGTTCTATAAGATAATAGAAGCAGTTATTTAATTTAAAAAAACAGCTTTTTTTAAATTTCTTTTTTTATTTTTATTTTTTTATTATTATTATACTTTAAGTTCTAGGGTACATGTGCATAATGTGCAGGTTTGCTACATATGTATACTCGTGCCATGTTGGTGTGCTGCACCCATCAAATCGTCAGCACCCATCAACTCATAATTTACATCAGGTATAACTCCCAATGTAATCCCTCCCCCCTCCCCCCACCCCTTCCCTATGATAGGCCCCAGTGTGTGATGTTCCCCTTCCTGAGTCCAACTGATCTCAT
>NW_016804139.1:6542919-6571132 GCF_001698545.2 Rhinopithecus bieti
GCTGCTGCCTTGCGGTTAGATCGCCGCAGACTGCTGTGTTAACAATGAGGGAGGCTCCGTGGGCGTGGGACCCTCCTGGCCAGGTGAGGGATGTATTCTTCTGGTGTGCCCATTGCTTAAAGCGCGGTATTGGGGTGGGAGTTACCTGATTTTCCAGGTGTTGTGTGTCTCAGTTCCCCTGGCTAGGAAAAGGGATTCCCTTCCCCCTTGCACTTCCCAGGTGAGGCGATGTCTCGCCCTGCTTCAGCTCTCGCTGGTCAGGCTGCAGCAGCTGACCAGCACCGATTGTCTGGCACTCCCTAGTGAGATGACCCCAGTACCTCAGTTGAAAATGCAGAAATCACCGGTCTTCTGTGTCACTCGCGCTG
Source organism: Rhinopithecus bieti (assembly GCF_001698545.2). Taxonomy (NCBI): domain Eukaryota; kingdom Metazoa; phylum Chordata; class Mammalia; order Primates; family Cercopithecidae; genus Rhinopithecus; species Rhinopithecus bieti. The sequence continues at coordinate 6,543,288 of NW_016804139.1, forward strand.
GGAGTTGGAGACTGGAGCTGTTCCTATTCGGCCGTCTTGCTCCGCCGTTAGATCCGAGGCTTCTAAACTTATCATCGTGATTTGAAAGATTCTGTTTTCACAGTGCACCAGATTTGTTAAATAATAGGAAATTCCTTTTTTTCCCCCTGCTGTTTTCTTACTTGAAAGTCTTAGAAAAAATGAAAATGCACAAATACAGTGTCTTGATTTGACGCATGCAATTGTTGACATATTCGTTAGCTGGTGGAGCTTTTTCTTAGATGAATGAATACTTTACTGTCCAATTATATTAATAACTCTGGGATCACAGGGATCTCAGTCACTTCAGGACTTCCTCTGCAGATCTCTTGGGATCTGTGGAAATCACTGGGCTCCAGGACCCCTAAGGTCCTTTCTAGTTTAATATCTTGGATTTTATGAGAGTAGTGCAACACCACCATGTCAGAACAGATGAGAGAAAACAAATTCCTCTGTATAAGTTAACAAAAACTACACAAAAGCTGATGTTTGTAAAGCTGGAGTTAGTTTATTTCTGTCCAATTTGGGGGACATCTTAATGACTCTAAGGTGCCTCGTTGCTCAGTTGTTAAAGTTCTGCTTTACTAGAGATCTCCCAGAACTCTATTAATTTGAGTTAACTTCTATCTCCATATATTTCTACTTGGTTTAGGCAGAGCAGCATGCACTATAGTACTCGTTCTCTTAGATTTCTAGGTGAGTAAAATGTTCAAAGTCCAGGAGTCCAGCAGCTCAGGTTTTAGCCCTAACTCTGAAATTTAATAGTTGTTTGACCTTAGGAAAATCTTACTTCATGCTAGATCTGTGATTTTTAACCCAGGCTGCATACCAGAAACCTAGGAAGCTAGTAAAATAACTAGGCTACACCCTAGACCTAATAAGTTAGAATGTCTGAAGCTGAGGCTCTGGCCTCAGTATTTTTAAGAAACTCTTTGAGTGAGCCAAATGTTCTACCAGGGTTGAGAACCCCTGGCTTCCATCTTTGAGGTCAGTGTAGCTCTGCCTTTCCAGTCCTAGGCCCACCGCTCTGGTCATTTAGATTCCTGGAGTACTGTTCAGCAGGGGTTCAAATTTCTTGTCACATCTCCTTTTGACTTTTGAAAAGATTCTCTTGAGCCCTCCTTTGCTTTTCTCTTTCCCAGAAATATTTTGCTAATCCATTAATTAAATAAACTATTATTGAGAGCCTCATACAGGCCAAACAACTGTTTCAGGTGATGGAAATTCAACAACCATAGTCTGAGCAAAACACACATAATCTCTGCTTTCTTGGAGTCTGCAGACTGGTTTATATTAATCAAATGATCATACAAATAGATACTTCATTATAATCTGTGACTGTTGGCATCAATGTTATTTTTTTCTTATAATGAGAAAAGCACAGAGTGGGAAAAAAAAAAACTTATAGCAGGGGCCTGGTCCCTCTGGGAGGCCAAAGACTGCTTCTGAGAAAGATGACTGAGCTGAGATCTAAGTATGAATTCAATGTGAAAAGAGAGTTCTAGACAGAAAGAATGCATATTCAAAGGCCTCAAGGCAGGAATAACCTCACCAAAGTCTAGGAACTGAAAGAAGATTCACCAGAGCACAGGGAGCTGGGGTGGGTACCTCCAGGTGAAGTTGTCCAGACAGATCCTTCCCAATTTATGTAGAGTCTTAAAGGCCATGCTGAGGATTTTATGCTTTATCCCCAGGGTAATGGGAAGTCAGAAGGATTTTAAACAGGGGAACTTACAGAGTAATTTTGTTTTAGAAAATTACTGTGCTTGCATGGTGAATAACAGATGTGGGGGGTGGTAGGAAGGACATGGGGAGACCAGTCAGGAGGCTACTACAGTTTAGCAAGCAAAAAATAATGGTGGCTCACGCCTGTAATCCCAGCACTTACTAAAGTGGCCTTATTAAAATGTGGATTCTGACAGTAAGGCTGGGTGGGATCTGAGACTTGGCATTTCCAGTAAGTTGCCAGGGGAGGCCAATGTTGTGATTCTGTGGACCATATTTTGAGTGACAAAGCATTATTCTATCATTTAATCTTCGTAGAAATCCTAACAAGTAAATACAATCATCACCACTTTAAAGATGGTGAATCTGAGGTCAAGAGAGGTTGAATACTTTGGCAAAGACACTGAGCTAGCAAGGGCAGCACTGGGATTGGGCTGCAGGTCTGCTTCCTTTCAGAATCCTCACCTTTACACACCAGACAAGGCCATTTCTCCCTCTAGAGTGATGTGCTAGGTCCCAGTCTTCTCTCTTGGCTAGCCAGGGCTTGCCACAATCACTTGTATTTACACATCTCATCTTTCCCTGTCAGGATTAGAGGCACTTGAGAAGTGCTGTGGGAGGGGATCAGATAAAGAAGGATTCCCTCCCCCAGGTAGTGAGCTACTGGCTCTTCTCCAGTTCTGATAATTGGCACTATTTTTTCATGGGGTTAACCTACTGGCATATAAGGCAAGTCATACTTCTGTGGGAATGGGTGAAGACTCTTCAGAAGAAAGGGGTAATCTCCCAAGCCAATCCCCCTGAGAAAATGCAGAGACTGGGACATGAAATTAACCTTTGGAAGGCAGTTTGACTTACATGGGAACCAGATCTCTCTCTTTCTTTATGGCCCAGCGGTTCTCAACTTGGGGTACACGTCCAAAACACCTACAGAACTTTTCAAGAAAATGCCAGGTTCTTGCTCCAAATTAACCCAGGGTTGGCCTGGACATGTGTGTTGTGACAAAGACTTACCACTTGATTCTGATAGGCAGTCCTGGTTATGAACTCATGTCCAGTTAGGAAATTGGAGAAGCTCTTCATAAGAGCTAGCAGAGCTTTCTCTGAGAACTTCATTCCTTCGCAAGTCTGGGATCATGGGAAGGAAAAAGGTCTAGAGCTGGGCTTGACAACTTGTTCTGGGGCCTTCCCACTTCCCACTGGGGTGGCCTGTGTTCCCCATCCTTTCCTCATGGTACATCCCTGGCCCTTACGACCCAGTAGTGCCCCAGGCATTGCTGTGCCCACTCCTTCTGGGCATTCCCTTCAAGGCAATGAACTCAGCTGGCTGGGAAGTGAGAGCAAATCTCATTAGGACAATTCTCAGTGATGTATAAATGCCAGCCTGCATAGGGGATTTGGTTGTTGATAGCTCCTTAAATTGCAAGCCATGTTGTGGAGTAAAAAATTCCAGTCATTGTTAGATGATATTTATTTTTAAAGGGGTGGATTGGAGTATTTTCTCTGTGCATTGTTAGCCAGGTCTGCTTAGGTGTCCTTGATCTAGGAATCTGAAAATTTCAGAAAAGCACAATTAGTTATCATTCTTTTCCTCTTAGGCCTCCAGATAGGTCTCTCCATCCCCGCTTCCTGTCCTCCTTACCACACTTCTGCACTCTTAGGTAGTGCTCAGCTTGCACCTGCTGTCTCCTCTCTCCTTTTTCTCCTTCCTTCTTTCCTTTCTTACCAATTGAGTGCCTACCACATTGTGTGCATTTGTGGATAAAAAGTAGGAGGGAGGCATCCCTGCCCTCAGGAAGCTCTAAGACTACTGGTGAGACATGGGGTACCCAGACACTTTCAGTGTGATGGGAGAGGGCTGTCAATACGCAGCAGCCCCACATGTCCCAGGAGAGACACATGACCTGGGCATGGAGGGGCAGGAAAGGAGGCCCAGGAGGAGTGTTGGCCTGACCTGAGTCTTGAGGCATTGGTGAGGATGAGCCAGGTCAACATGGTGGAGGAAGGCATTCTGACAAAGTGGCACAGCCTGCGCAGAGTCCTGACTTAGCAACCCAGAACCCCAATAGCTCAATGTGGCCGGAGCTCACACAGGGTATGAGGACACAGGGCAGGGGCCATAGTAGCGAGGATTTTCTACATCCCGTTTGGTACTCTGGTTTTATTTTTTACATTCTTATCTCACATTGAGCTTTCCTAATTAAAAGAAAATGATGTACATCGTGCTCATGACTTACAAATCAAGTGGCAGATCTGATAGAGAGCAACTGCATCCAGGACAACCCCTCCTTCTCACCCATGTCTTACTCACGGAGGACAACCAGTTTTTCTTTCTTTTAGCTCTTCCTTCCTGTCATCACCTCCGCATCCCTGGAATCAAATGCTTCTATCTCTAATTGCTAATCAAATCTAGACATTATCTAGTGAATTTCTATGATGATAAAGATTAAAGAGCACCCTCCACTGCCACCTCTCCTGCATTTCTATTCTGAAGGCATTGGGGAGCTAGCAATGATGTTAAACAGAGAAGTCTCAGGATGATATCTCTGTTTCAGAAAGATCAATTCAGAAGCATTGTGGGGGGTGGGTTGAAAAAGCGGAAATAGGTGTAGGGTAAACTGGATGGTAGATGGCATAGGTTTGCCCTGAGGCAGTAGTTCTGTTAACCAAGGAAAAGGAGAACATGTCAGAGAGAATTGGGAACTGAACGAGTAGGACTGGAGAATGGGTGCCCTGATAATTTACTTTGCCAAACATAACCAGGAAACAGTGTTTTCATAAGGACCCTAAATCTAGAGAGTTGTGAATCAGCATCTCAATCTAGAAAAAAAAAAAGTCTTGAAGGCAATTCCCAAAGAATAGAATTTTAAAAATTAAAAGAAACATCCATCACCAGTTTGGGCTTAGGATTTAATTCTAGGGGTGCAAGGTGGTTAATTAAAAGGGAAGACTATTTTCACTTCAATTTAATGCCCCTTTCCATCTCTGAAATACTGAAATCTTCCTTACCTTTGCAAAGAGTATCTATTCTAAAGCAAGAGCTAACATTATATGTCAGTGTGAAACACTGGAGCTGCCCAGAAAATCTAAAGAAAATCAAAGTGCTTTAAAAGCCCACTATTATCATTATTTATATTGCAACTTTTACACACATATATTATTTTTGTTTTCCAGAGACAGTAGTTTATAAAACAAAGCAAACAAAACCCTACAGAAGGGTTTGTATTCTGGTCTTGGAGAACAGCAAGGAAGGGGGCTCTCTGGAGTCTGTGGCACTTTGCAGCCTGGTTTAAGGATAAGGACCCAGGGACAGAGTGCTGGAGGCAGCTTCTCTAGGTCAGTCAGATCCCAGGTAATGCAGAGGCAAAAAATTGGGGTTTCTGAACACCTCCGTTACGCCCTAGTGAATTTGTGCAGGGGAACGCGTACTTGTAAAGAAACCTGTTGAACTGGTGAGAGGAAGCCCTAGCAGGAGAATTTGGTGACCAAAATTGTCCCCAGCATTAGCGGGTTTCACGTTTTCATTTCCTGAAGAAATGGCTGCTGTGACTCCCTGGCTGGCTTCTAGGGGTGCCCTGATCTTCCCAGCCCTCCTCTCCAGCTTATGTGTGTAGTTCTTTTCTTCCTGAGGCAAGAAAAGATTGGTAGCATTTTTTCAGACATATTGAATCAAGACACAACATTTTAAAAATAAAAATAATTTTTTACAGACACATATATGGCATAGATGTAGTTATTTCTATATTTAATGTTATTTTGTTTCTAAAGTAATGTATTTGTTGTTTATCCTCCTACTCACTACCTGACTCTGTGAAGGAGTAGGCATGTTTTACACTAAAAGACAGATGCTATAGAAACATTAAGATAAAGAAAAAGAACACAGTCCATGAACTGAATTTCAGGAGAGAAGAGAAGGAATTCAAAGATAGTTGCTAGAGCGGAGGACAAAACCAAAACAAACAAAACAAAACAAAAACTCTGAAATTCTTTGGAAGCAAGTAAAAAAAGAAATTTTCTATTATATGATAAAATAAAATTTACTAGTTTCTCAAGAGAGAGACATGTCAGAAAAGCTTACAGAGCATACAATTTTTTAAGCCAAAAAAAAAAAAAAGTGTTGACTGATGTCTGGTCACAGGTTGTTAGACCACAGAGATCTGCACACACACAGACAGAAGCTTCTGTCCTAGTGTCTCTTGGTTCCCTATGTCAAAAGCGCTGCCTCTCACTGGACAGGTGCGTGTGCTGCTGCAGTAGCGTCTGGAGAGATGCTTACAGGTTCCAGCTGATTAGCAGAGCAGGGATAATTGCTGTTTCTTATGCTAACAAGGGATCACATTCTCCCCAGCTTAAATCATCAGCTTTCCTGCTGGCCCCAGGGGACTCTCAACTCCTTTCTTGGGTGCACTATTAGGAGATGTGACCTTGGACAACAGAGCTCCCAAAAGTCAAAAGGCTGCTTGCATGTGTTGAAATTATTTGTGCAATATCATGTGGGAATTTTCTATATGTGAACACAGTTTTCTAGAAAGAAGGTATACAGTTTTTATTATGTTTTCAAGTGAGCGCATAACTTCAAAAAGATAAGGATAATTAATGTAGGATCCTAGCACTACATCTGTGATATTGCATAAGTTTCACCATGAAGTAACATGCATTGAAGTAGGGTGGTCTTCATTCCACCTTGACCCTTGGACTGTACCTTCTACAACTACTGCTCAGGATAGGCAGAGACCCTTCCTCATAGTGTCTCTAGCCCCTTTTCTGCTCTTTTCCATAATGTCAAATCATGATAAAACCACAGTGAATATGTCTGTAGTGCTTTATGATTTATAAAGTTCATGCAAATATATCATTAATGTAAGCTTCACAATGACTCTGGGAGGTAAGCACTGTAGCCTCCATTTTACAGATGAGAAACCTCAAGTTCAGAGATTTTTCCATGAATGGTTCAAGGTCTCACTAGAGGTAGTAGATTTTGGGCCCGTGAGGGAACCTGAATTCTGTGATATGTTTACAGTGTATTCTTCCCCCTGGGAGCCATGATGAGTTTGGAAAAGGTGGACTTTCCACATAGCTGAAACCATCCCAAGCCACTAATACCTCTTCCTGTTGGCTCACTTGATGCTCTGAAATGTGTTCTCAGCTGCTCAGTATATGCATCATAAATTTCTGCTTACAAGCATCTATAGAAAAGGCGATTTTGCTGGATGGTAGCTCAAGACATTAGCATATGTGACGTCTATTAAACCTTGGATACATAGACTCCTGTCTTGGTCACAGAGTTACCCACAATGGCAAGTACAATGGGGGTGGGGTGATGCTGGTGGGAAGGGGAGCTTTCCTTTATTTTGGATGGACTTTAGCAGCTTTCAATCATTTGCGTAAAAGGATTTGACTCTTTGCCCATCAGAAAGCACTTCTTCTGAATTTCCCCACATAGGAGGCCTATGAGACACATGAAGATATCGTCAGGCTGGTGGGGGAGCTGGTGAGCGTCACTGGGGCTGTGATCATCCTGCTGCTAGAGGTGAGGTGCAGGCGGGGTCCAAGCTAAGCCCCTCCCATCTAAGGCCCAGACTGAACCGCGGTCCACATTGTCTTTTTGTTTTGCTGTCCTTTCCCCAGATCCCAGACATCTTCAGGGTCGGTGCCTCTCGCTATTTTGGACAGACAATTCTTGGGGGGCCATTCCATGTCATCATGTGAGTATCCCCTCATTCCAGCCCCCTGCCTTTCCTTGCCAGAATCTTTTCCTGTCTCCAGTTCACTCTCTGATATCTAGGCCTCGGGTCACTCTCACTCCAAGCACTTCTCTCCAGTGGACTTGTAGGTGTAACTGTATGTGTGTTTTAGGTGTAAAGACGAAGCCTGAGTGTGTGGGTCCCACCCCAGTCACCACTGTGCTGTTCCAGTTTGTCTCTCACTCCCTGCTCTCTGCTCCCCCCAGCATCACCTATGCCTCCCTGGTGCTGGTGACCATGGCGATGCGGCTCACCAACACCAATGGGGAGGTGGTGCCCATGTCCTTTGCCCTGGTGCTGGGCTGGTGCAGTGTCATGTATTTTGCTCGAGGATTCCAGATGCTGGGTCCTTTCACCATCATGATCCAGAAGGTCAGTGCTTTCCCAAAGTTTCCTCTGCCTCAGGCACAAGACCTTCCCAGACAGACAGAGGGATGGAGGTAGAGTGGGGCTGGTGGAACCATGGGAGCCTCCTGATCTGTTAGCATTAGCTCCTCAGAGGCAGTGGAAAAGGAATCATCCCACTCTTTCTCCCTTCTCTGTTTCCTGCAGATGATTTTTGGAGACCTAATGCGTTTCTGCTGGCTGATGGCTGTGGTTATCTTGGGATTTGCCTCTGGTAAGGCACCATTCCCTCGTCTACTAGATCAGCAGATCCAGTTCTCCAGACTCTCATTCTTGCTCTCAGTTCTCATTCGCACTTCATTTTGCTTTTTTTTTTTTTTTCCTGTTGGAAGGTGAGTCTAAAAGCACACCCATATTTATAGACCAGGGGCCACTCAGGTTGGCCTAGGAAGGTAAAGTCATGTGTTCAGGGCCAATAACATTCATGTTCACTAACTGCCTTGCACGATCTTTAAAGGAGAGACAGAAAAAGACTTTTGGTGAGAACAGGGCATTAAACAGGAAAGACTGGCCAGTCATGGATCTCAGAAAACCATATGAACAAACAGAGATCGTGCTATGCTTAACACTCCCATGTTTACAATTCAGAAGAGAACATAAAGCGCTCAACAACATATAACTTGCTTTTTTTCTATATGTGGTCATTTAAACTTGAGAAAAAATATGAAAGAATTAGAAACAGGAGACGCAGAAAAACAGCTTGGACAGTTTGAAGAATGACAGAGAAAACAAAAAAGAAGAGTTGTGAAGAGAGACTGGGAGAACAGGGACACACAGGCACCCAGTCAAGGAACAGCCAGTGAAAGTGCCAGGGAGCAAAAGAAAGGAACAGCACAGCAGGAAAACACAGGCAGGTGGAGAGAGCCAGAGGGAAGGAGAGGGTAGGTGGAGGAACAGAAGAGAGTCCTTAGGGAGGGGCAGACAGAGGAAGGCCCAGGTCTGAAAGCAAAAGGCCAGTAGCTCAAATTCAGTCCTCAGTGTCTGCAACGGATCATCTATTAGACAAGAAGAGTCACTAGATGAGCTTTAAGAGTCCCTCCCATCTCTAAAAAGCAATGACTAAGTGCAGAGGACTCCATTACTATCCTCAGGAATTTCCCGTTCAATGGGGATTCCCACAAAACAACAGACCAACAACAACAACAACAACAACAACAACAACAAAACCCCCACCAAAATCTGAAATGTGAAAGAGTAAAACGATGGCTTTCTGCCTGTTTGGAGTTTTCCACCCCAAGCCCTTATGTACCCTTTCCTCCCACTCCCTGGCCATCTACATCTATACATAACACAGATTACAAAATGAGGTGATGGTCGCAGAATGGCTTTCTGTAGATGTCCTCTATTCAGAGCTCTCTAAATGATCACTTATTGGTCATTGCACTTGCTTTTCTCTTAAATAAATAAGGAGGCAATGCTTTGTCATAGACCCTGTTTCTGCTCTCAGAATCACCTTGTGCTTCAGCTCCTTATGCAGAGAGGAGGCTTTCAAGCAGTCTAGTGCTGTCCTGAAGTTCCATTACACTCACTGCTATCCAGTAGGCTCCACCCTGAGCAGGAATCCATTTCCTATGTTGGTTCAGGTTCACTCAGGGAATGTCAGAGTGATGGAGGGTTATCTAGAGGCCATCAAAATAAAAAGGGGCTCTTCTTTTAGTCTGTTCATGTGTTCTGTTCTTTAAAAATTGTTGAAGATTCCATGCATTCTTATAATAACTTGCCTTTTAAGTATTTGGTTTTCTAAAATGTAAAAACCAGTTAGGTGACCTATTATCCATTATCCATACAAACACACACACTGCACACACATACAATTTTGTTGTTGTTAAATGACTGTTACCATGACCATTACCCAGAGTGGTGAACTTAATCATAGGACATCTTAGGGTTAGACAGTTCCACAGGAAACTACGTTTATTAGTATGTAATTATCTGTGCAAATGTATTTAGATATACATATATATCAGAGATAGAATAAGTGCTAACCATGTCCATGCTTATTGTGATAACTCCATTATCCAATCTCCATGTCTCTTCCTGGGTGGAGCAGCGTTCTATATCATTTTCCAGACAGAGGACCCAACCAGTTTGGGGCAGTTCTACGACTACCCCATAGCACTGTTCAGCACCTTCGAGCTTTTTCTCACTGTTATTGATGCACCTGCCAACTATGCTGTGGACTTGCCCTTCATGTTCAGCGTTGTCAACTTCGCCTTCGCCATCATTGCCACACTGCTCATGCTCAACTTGTTCATCGCCATGATGGGTGACACCCACTGGAGGGTGGCCCAGGAGCGGGATGAGCTCTGGAGGGCCCAGGTGAGTGTATTTGTGTTAGTCTTGCTAAGAGGCAGGGGATGGAGAGAAAAATCAAAGTGGAAAATGTTATGGTGAATCATTCTTAAAAGAGTCACAGAAAAACTCAATGAGGCTGTCACCTCAACAGAGGTTTGCATAAAACTGAGGTACATGTGGATAAATGGAAGGGATAGAAGGAGGATTAAATGGAGGATAGTGGCAAGAAGTGGGGTTGTTGCTCACAGGTGAAAAGTAGACCTAGGAGTGATCCTGGAGTCCAGTGGGAACTAGAAGTGACCTTGTTCTGGCATATTCCAGTTTTCAGTTTGGACCTTATCTTCTATTTGCTTCTATAAATCCCTGTTTCTCTATGATCTTTTCTTTATATCATCATAGACTGACAAATATTAGAATTAGAAGTGACCCTCAATGGCCCTCAAGTTGACCTCCTACTTAACATAATAATCATTTATTGGTCAGAAGGTCATTCAATATCTTCTTTAATGCTGATTAGGACCTTATTATCTTTTAAATTCAGGTAGAGGTTGGGAAGAAGGGAGTTTTCCCATATTTTTAAAGATTTTGTTGTTAGACATTCATGTTGCATTGAGCTAAAATCTATCTTCTTAAAATTTCATTCTTTGGTCCCAGTCTTTCCCTCTCATATAACACAGAACACATTCTTCCATATAAGCACCATTCAAATATTTGAATATAGCCATCATTTTTCCCTTAGACTTTTCACTCATTTAGTGATGATCATTTAGACCCTGCTATGTGTTGGCAAACACCTAGGAGCTAGGAACATGAGCATTAACACAACAGACACCATCTGTGCCCTCATGGAGCTGACGGTTTAGTTGGAAAGACAGGCATGAAGTTAATGACTTCACAAAAAGCTGTAACATTACAGCAGCAAAAGTGCCATAGAAAATGTAAGGTACTAGGAAGAGGATGCAACAGAGGAATTGAACTGGGAGGTGAAGACGTGCTTTCCTGAGGGAGCAACATTTAAGATGAGAACCCAAAGGTGAGCAAGAACTAGCTAGTTAAAAGGAAGGAGGGAAAAGGATGCAGGTCAAGGTTAGTAGCAATTAGGACTCTTGGCTACAGGGACAGAAAACCAAACTCAAACAGACTTTTAGATTTTTAAACAGGGGGAGGAGGATGTGTTAGTCCTCGTAAATGAGAAGTTTAGAGAATTAAACTAACTTTAGAGGTATCTGGCCAGAATGCAGATCCACATCTTATACATTACATCCATTCCTCTGTCCGGCTCTCTTTTGACCTCTCTTCTAAGGCAAGCTTTCCCATCGTGTTTGTGAGATCACTTCTAGAAGCTCCAAGCTCCAAAAAGAATGAGGACCTGCATTGCAATACGCAGCTCCAAGGGCCCCACTCATGTTGTGTTCTGTGAGGCTCCTGGTGCCAGGCAAAACTGTAGGCTTTAAAAGAACATCTTTCTCTCTGCCAATTCCTTCCATGTTCCATCTCATGGGAACACATTTGGGTCATAGGCACATCATTGAATCTAAGGGAAGACCAAGGACTAGATAGTGGAGGTGTTGGTGATGGTGGTGGAGGGGAGGTTTGAGGGAAAATAAATTAATGAAGCAGAACTGTGCGAAGCCCAGTCAACTCAAACTAATGCACTGAAAGTGATGAGGCAGCAATTCCCTAAATGAAAACTGGGTGCTGTTACCTGAGGAAGGACGAGGCTGCATGATGGCTCAGGAAGAACAATAAACATTCCTTTCAAGGCAAAGAAGAACAGCTATCCAGGGTAAGAGCACAGAATGACTGGAAGTCCTGAGCTAGGAGGGAACTTGGTGCAATTAAGAAACTGAAAGAAGTGTGGAGTAATGAGGAAGATAGGGAGTAGAAAAACATGAGGTGAAGAATTTGCTATTTTGAAGACTGCCACTCCTTCAATTAAGAAGCCTTCCTGGTTCTGATCTATTCTGATTGGACCCTTTTGTTCATGCTCTAATAGATCATGGTTCCTTTGAAACTAGAATAGTCTCCAATATGATTGGAGCAATGCGGTACAAAGCGGGACCTTGACTTTCCTTACTTGGACATAATGCTAAGAGCATGTAAAGCAGAGTCAGGTCGTTCAGTAAATATACAAATGGCCCTTATTAAGCTTGTGATCAGCTGGCACACCCACTTCTTTGTTCTATGACTCACTTATCTAAGCTTCCTAAATGTAAATGTAGGACCTTAGATTTGGTTTACTTAAATTTCTTGTTAATGATTTTACACCAGCCTTCCAACCTAGTGATATCATTTTATATTGCTTCTGTTGCCCCACTTATTACATATCCCTCCCAGTTTTGTGTCACAGGCATATTTGATAAGCTTCTTTTCCATGTTTCATCTAGGTAATTAATGAGGGCTGAGCAAAGGACAGAATGTGTGGTGGACTTGCTACCAGAAATTTCCCTGCCAACTTTGCAGTCATTAATCAACCCTTTTCCTTCTTAAGATATGGATATTTAATTTGCTGAAAATTCCCTGAACAGTAACAGTATCAATTCATCCCCAAGATCACAGAGATTCTATTTAATCATTTTATTTAAATCAAGATAATTGGTCCATGGCTTTTATATGACAAACAAATTGAGATTAGTTTGGAGTGACTCATTTTCCATGAGTCTGAATAGTAACGTAAGGGTCACTATTTTATTCAAAACACTCACAAAAAGTCCTCTCTCATTTCTTGATGAGTGAAACTGGTTTCACGGTGCCTGGCACAGGCTATGGGGTGAATAGGTGGCTGTTCTCACCACTGACCTCTAGTGTCCTATCTCACTGGTTGCCTTTGGTTCCCTTTGTCAGTGGCCTCAGTGCCTCTTTGAACCTCATGGCTCTTTCAGAGTTTTTCCTGTACCTCTTGCCTCCTTCCAGGTCGTGGCCACCACAGTGATGCTGGAACGGAAGCTGCCTCGCTGCCTGTGGCCTCGCTCCGGGATCTGTGGGTGCGAGTACGGGCTGGGGGATCGCTGGTTCCTGCGGTGAGTGACGGTGTGCACATGCAAAACTGCAGATGTGTATAAGGCCACGGAAGCAAGGGTGACCGACAGGTGTCCTGGAGCCTGCATTAGCTTGTCTAGGGGAGGGGGCTGGAGCTGAAGTGGAGGGGTAGGAAGAATGCTGTGTGTACCTCAGGGCAGCCACGTGTAAAAGGTTGTGTGCATGTGTCCATGCTCAGACGTCAGCATGGGTTACCAGACTTGCTGTCACCTTGTTCTGAGCTGACCTTCATTTTCAGTGTACTTTTGGCTTGGATCTAACTTCCTCCTTCATATTCTGCCCTCATCTCCTGGCGTGACCCTCCTCTCTCCTCAAATTTACTTCCTGAATTGCATCTCGTCATCCTTGTGACACACTTACCTATTAGTTGGCTCTGTTTTCTTTCACATTCCCATGTATTAGTAACACACACACACACACACACACACACACACACACACACACACACACTGTGTGCGTCCTACCACCCTGCAAGCCCTGATTGCTCAGCCTTATCTCTATCCCAGGTTAGCCTGCCCTCCAATCACCTCCCTTCACCTGATCCGCGATACTCTTCCTGTTTCAACTCTGCTCCCTTCTTTCTCCTTCCCTCTTGACCCTGCTTTCTAAATATTCACCTCTACTTCTCCCCTGCTCATCTCTCCCTACCTGGACTGAGTCCTTTCCCCTTTCCCCTCATCAGGGTTGAGAACCACAATGATCAGAATCCTCTGCGAGTGCTTCGCTATGTGGAAGTGTTCAAGAACTCAGACAAGGAGGATGACCAGGAGCATCCATCTGAGAAACAGCCCTCTGGGGCTGGGAGTGGGACTCTAGCCAGAGCCTCCCTGGCTCTTCCAAATTCCTCCCTATCCCGGACCACATCCCAGAGCAGCAGTCACCGAGGCTGGGAGATCCTTCGTCAAAACACCCTGGGGCACTTGGATCTTGGACTGAACCTTAATGAGGGGGATGGGGAGGAGGTCTACCATTTCTGATTAGCATCGCTGTCACTCTTGACCTTACTCCAGATTGGCCTGGGGACGGCGACAGAGATGGAGACCTCTGCCTATGCAAGTGTCTAACTTCTGTGCCTGTTAATCATGGGAGGGTGGGACAGAACAATCCCGAAAGGGCCATACCTCACATTTCACATCAGAATTTTGGCAATGGGCAATGGTCATCTATTGTCTCACGTATTTTCTGGGTTCTTGGAAGTCCCACATCTCAGGAAAAAGGAGGTTGGCAATTAAAGATATGAGGTAGGGATGCTAGATTAATGTCAGGACCATTTCTCTTCTGCCCCACGCAGACCCTAGAAAGTAGTAAGCTGTGAGGCTTTTCTGGCTCCCCAGGGCTTATGTGGGAAGAGCCAGGCATGGCATAGAAGTTGTTGCCCTTCTTGTTTTCCCAACCTCCTGTAGGTCTCTCTCCCCACTTAGCAACCAAACCCCAACTGCAATAAAATAGTCTCTTTATTCTTGCCTTCTTTAATTTTTTATTGGGGCACAATACATGTCACATAAAATTTACTATATTATCCATTTTTAGATGTGCCACTCAGTGGCATTAAGTACATTCACATTGTTGTGTAACCATCACCATTATTCATTTACGGAACATTTTCATCATTCCGAACTGCAACTCTAATCCCCATTGAACAAAAACTCTCCAGTTATCTCTCTGCCCCGGCCCCTGATAACCAATATTCTGCTTTCTGTCTATGAATTAACTATTCTAGGCATCTTATATAAGTGGGATTCTGCAATCTTAGTCCAAAATCTGTGACAGTTTATTTATTCATCTACCAATGGACATTTGAGTTTTTCTACCTTTTGGCTGTTGTGAATAATGCTGCTATGACTATGGTATACAAATATCTGTTCAAGTTTCTACTTTCAAATACTATGGGCATACACCTAAAAACGGAATTGCTAGACAATTCTTATGTTTAATTTTATAAGGAACTGCCATACTGGTTTTCATAATAGCTTTCACCATTTTACATTCCCTTCTAATGGGTGTGAAGTGGTTTCACATTGTAGTTTTGATTTGCCTTTCCCTAATGACTAATGATACTGAACATGTTTTTATGCATCTATTTATTGGACATTTATATATCTTCCTTGGACAAATGTCTTTTCGGTTTATTTGTCCATTTTCGAATTAGGTTTTTGTTGTTGTTGAATTGTCTTATCTTTGCTCTTTGAGGCTCACAGTCTAAAGTGTTTGCATCCTGGTGTATGTATGGTAAATTAGGCCTATATTTGAATGGCCTAATCATTTCTTTTCCAGGACCCTCCTGCTCTTTCCCTAGCAGTTAATCATCCTTGTGCCAGGAGGCAACAAGCTCCTGCTTGGTCTCCTGACACAGCCGTCCTCCATTCCCATCCGCTTTTCCCCACACTGAGTTGTGAAAGGAACAGCAACAATAGAGGAAGGGTCATCCCTCTCCAGGAGGGAAATTAGGAATCATGTGTCCAGGGCACCCATTATAGGTGCTCATGGGCAGCCTCTCTTGTGTCTCCAGCACTATACTTCTAGTCCCAGCCCCTATCATACCCCTTAGCAAAAAGCCATGTCAGCTTTCAGAGGACTGTGGTCTGGGATAACAAAGAAGTAAGTGGTATTTGTGAAACCACAGACAGTTAATTCAGATACACTAGCTCAGGACTGAGTGCCCAACAGTGAGGGATCACACAATGTGTATACACATGCCTGCACACACTGGGACACAGTGGTGGCAGGGTGTGTAAAACTGCTCAGTCAACATCATTCTTCTTTATTCTTTTCATAGTGGAAGCGCTTTAAAACTCTGCTTCATAGTCCTTTTTTTTGAGACGGAGTCTTGCTCTGTTGCCCATGCTGAAGTACAGTGGTGTGATCACTGCTCACTGCAGCCTTGACCTTCTGGGCTCAAGTAATCTTCCCCCCCCCTCAGCCAAGTAGGTGGCACTACAGGTGTGCACCACCACAACCAACTAATTTTTGTATTTTTTTTAGAGATGGGGTTTTGCCATGTTGCCCGTGGCTAGTCTTGAACTCCTGGTCTCAAGCAATCCATCTGCCTTGACCTCCCAAAGTGCTGGGATTACAGGCATGAGCCACTGAACTAGCCCTGTAATCTTTTTAATACTTGCCTAACTTGTCTATAAACTCACATGACTTTTGATTTGAGCCCTTGGACTACCCCCAGATATTGTCCTTTGTCCTGGCCTGTGTACCTGGTATGTAATTAAAATTGCTTACTGCCTAGGTTTTTCACTAAAATAAGAATTACTAAGAGTTAACATTATGAATTAATGAATGTAATTAAAACTACTAGGTACATACAATGTGTATTAAAGAGGTAGGATGTGTGGTTTTTTTTTTTTTTTTTTTTTGGAGAACAAATGTTAAAATAAGTCACGGGAGTGTGGTTCTTTTTTAAGATAAAGTGTTTTTTTCTAGTTTAGAGGATTTTTAAGGATTGTTTCAAGTTAACAGAAAGGACAACAACTGAAAGTTTAAGCAAGTTGTAGAAGGTTTCTGGAAGGTTGATCTTGTAAAAGGAATTTTGTGTGTGATCAAGTTTGGCTAAAATTTTAAGGGGATTATTTAGATTTTATACAAGTTGAACATTAATATAAATAGCACATTGATGCAGGGTCAGAATCTGAGCACTGTGTGAGGATAACAGGATTTTCTTGGAATATTGATCTGTTCTTTAACACAAATTTGTAAAGTTTATAAAAGCCTCATGGAAATATTACCTTACAATCAAACTAATTAAAATTTGATTGATTTGCTTATAATATTAAAGTTTTAGAATAATACGTAGTAACCACCAAAATAAAATCTGGTTTTCTTTTAAATAAGATTTTTGTATAATATTAAGAGATAGTAAAAGATTTTCATTTGCCCTTTGAATAAACTGCCAAAAAAAATAAAGAAGGAGAGAGACAGATTCAGTGGGCTTCATGCTATCTCTATTAGGTCCTGTTTTTCAGAAAACTAAGCTCTTCTTTATCAAGGAGTAAAGATTTCTGCTTTCTTTTTTAATTGGTGAGTTATCACTTTAGCTAAATGACCTACTTTATAATGACCTGTAATCTCATTTTGTGATATCAAGTGCTTTAAACTTTTAATGTTTGACTAACTTTCAAGATTAAATTCTAAATGCAGTCTTTCAACCTCAAACTGACTTTTAAAGGTCCAAGAGAGACATATTTGGCTTATTTGATATGTCAAAATCATACAGGAGGCATTTCCAAATACAAAATGGTGTGTAACTTTCTCTGAGATATATTTATATAAATGTGCTATTGTTATGTGTTCCAAAATTGTGTAATATTCTTATAATTTTAATACATCTTGGTATATGTTATCAGTAATAATTATAATTATGTTAAATTATTATGTGCCACAGAAATAACCAGATTTCCTTATCAATTATATCTTTGACCGTGGATATCTTTTGTCATTCACAATTATTATTTTACTTTGTTCCTTTTCAAAAAGTTGTTTATAATCAGCTATAGGACTCTGATGATATATTAGTTCATTCCCATGCTGCTATGAAGAGATACTTGAGACTGGGTAAATTATAAAGAAAAGTTTAATTGATTCACAGTTCCACATGACTGGGGAGGCCTCAGGAAACTTAGAATCACTGCAGAATCGCCTCTTCACAGGGTGCCAGGAGAGAGAATAAGTGCCAAGCAATGTGGGTAGCCCCTTATAAAACCATCTGTTGCCCATGCTGGAGTACAGTGGGCAACTCACTGAATGAGTGAGTTCCCATGAGAACTCACTAGCATGAGAACAACATGGGGGGAACTGCCCCCAAGATTCAATTACCTTTCACTGGGTCCCTCCCACCACATGTGGGGATTATGGGATTACAATTCAAGATGAGATTTGGGTGGGGACACAAAGCCAGACCATATCAGATGGATACTTTTAAATGCAGTTTTCTGACAGCTTTGGAGATTGTGCCATTAAAATAGAGAAAAAAAATCTTCCAGGACACTCATGGAGATCTGATATATTCATGAGGATTGTTGACCCAGTATCAAATAGAACAGAGGTTACTTGCATGAACTGGTTTAATAGAAGACTAAAATAATTTTTGTGTGAACTTTTTGTCTGAAACATTGCTAATTCTTTTCATTTTGGGGGTTGTTTACAGCTTTTAACAATTGAGTAAAATGTGCTCTTGTGAGCAAAATTTAAAGCATATTTCTTTCTCTCTACCTGATTTCTCCAGAATTTGAAAACTATCTTTGAGTATTCCTAATTTATAACAATATAGCTATTTGTATGAGTTCAATAAGAATCTGCTTTCTTTTGTAACAGGACACAATTGGAGACTATTGTTTTACTAAAGCTTTGACTAGAATGAAATATTTTAACATATAAACAAAACAAACTGCTTTAAGGAATTGCCATTGACTTATAGAACCAGTAAAAGATCCTTAAAAAAACTGGCCTTGTACCTTGCCTACACAATTCTTTTACAGGGTTCCCAACCTGTGATAAGTAAAGAATGTTACTTTCTGGCAGGCTCGGGAACCCCAGGTTATCTTGGGACTACGAAGAGAGGCATTCACCCAATTCATACAGATATCTGCAGGCACAAATAAATTCTTGACTGGGTTTGGGGCCTTTAAAAAGTCTAAACTGAGCTTCCTTAAATAAAAAAGTTTCCAGCAAAGTCAATTAAAAAAGGAAATAATTATTCTTGCTGCACTTTATACAAAGAATTGGGCCAAGTACAATACAACTAAAGCTTTTTTACAAATAAATTAGTCCTACTATGATATGTCTTTGATAAAATGGAGGACTAAGGAGATAAAATTAGGTTTTTTAAAAAAAACATATAAAACACCTATTCTTAGACCCCATCTTATCATTGTTTCTCAGTTTTATTCTTTGTTAAAATGTATTTGGACTGAATCCTAAGTTCTTTCCTAGCTACAAGTCTCCAAATTACTGTTCATTTTTTTCCCTTTTTCTTTCATTTGTTTCCATTTTTTTCTCATGTGGAATCTAGAAATTAAAACTATAAATTTAAATTAAAACTGTGCTTTTCTTAAAGTTCTGCCAAGTGAAACTAGAAACTTAAACTTTGGGAAAAGTAACAGCAAATTATTTATATATATAAACCACTTTTGTGCCTGCCTACTCATGCATGGACTTCAGAGTAATATAGCCTAAATCATTTTTCCAGGATTACTTTCCCCTTTTGTTGTCATTATCTTTCCTCCTTTTTTACTGGTTTTCTTTCTCTCTTCTTTCCCCTATTTTTCTCTGTGGAACACGAGACTTCACAACCTGCTAAGAATGATCCTTTCTAAAATGAGGGACCTAACCATCTAGAAATAAACTGTCCTAGTGACAAGGGATCAGACCAAACCTGAGATCAGAGACTCACTTTCTTCTATAATGCTTTCCCTGAAAGATTTGGAAGAACAGGGTGGGGGGGATGTGAAAGGAAAATAACATCTTGGGACCTCAAACTCACTATGTGAAAGGGAAAAGTTAAGTTTAGAAATTGAGTCAAACTTTTGGAAGTTACCTTTCTTCTAAAAAGTTTGGAAACTGCCGGTCTTTTTGTTCCTAAACAGATAGCCTCAAGACAGAAGGCCACATTATCTCCCCAGATGGCCTCCCTCACCCTGACATTACAAATTAACAGTTTATCTTCACAGGTAGAGGAGAAGAGAGGAATAGAAATCATCCCTCCACCTACCCTGGGATGAAGGCATATTTGACTTCTTCCTCTAATTTACTTTGTCTTATGTAAAGTGCAGATTTATTGAGCATGACACAAATACATAAATGACTGTTCCTCTGCCCCCTGCTTCTCACATGCAACATGTGGATTCAGTGATCACTAATCAAAGCCTCAAAAGAATGTAACCACTTGTGTGATTTGTCTACTCTCCCCTACTTTTCTTTAACTTTCCTCCTTCTCCTCCTGCCCACTCTTACTCCTTTAAATACTGAAGCCTTCAAAATGCACTTTAGAAAAAGTACCGGCCTCAGATCTTACTGTGACCCATGTCTCTTTTCCCAAGTGTGTCCTCAACCTTACAAAATAAACCTCTAAATTGATCGAGACTTATCTCAGACATCTTTTTTTCAGTTTATAACTTCCGCTCCTGTGCAAAGCTAAACTCCCATCTGTGCTCTAGATCCATTCCTCACTCTGTCTTTTCACACCCCGTGTCCATCACTGTCTCGTCTGACCCCTCTCACATGTGTTATCTTCAACTTCTCCTTCCCTGGTAGCTCTGTCAGCAAATAAGCATGCTCTATTCTTTTGCATTTTCAAGGAAACTGCAAACTCCCTCCCTCAACCCCACCTCTCCTTTCAGCTACTGCTTTATCTTTTTTACTCCCTGTTCAGGGTCAAACTTCTTAAGAGTAAACCCCATTGTCTACTGGCCTCCTACTGATACCTCAGTCCACTGTGATTTGACCCTGTCTTCTCCATGATACTGATATCTGTAGTTAAATCCACTGAACAGTCTTAGTTTTACTTGAACACTCCGTGGCATTCAGATTACAGTTAACTATGCGCCACTTCTCAACACATCTTGTGCCACATATCGCAGCTGCTCTGGCTGCTTCTCCTCCACTGATCCCTTAAAGATTTTCAGTTCATAGGCTGTTTTCCTCACCACCTGGGTAGTCCTGCCTAATTTAATAGATTACCATGCACAAGCTCAGAATCCCTAGCTCCTTATCTTTATCTTAGATCTGTCTCCAGAGCTCCAGGCATGAACAGCTTGGATGCCTATTGATTGGAGCGCTCTACCTGGATGTTTTACAAACACCTCAAACTCAACATGTCCCAAACTGAACAGCTTTTCTTCCTCACCAAACCTGCTCCTCCACCAGTGTTCCCAACCAACTATGTGGCAGCACAACAAAGTTGCCTAAGCCAGGATTCTAGGCATCCCATCCTCCACACCTCTATCTCAACTCTCATATCCAGTCAATCTCACATCTTGTGGATAGCCTAGTCCCTAAATTTCTCCTTTGAAAAATAACTAATTTTGATTAGATAACACATCACACGGTACAAAACCCAAAGAGCACACAAGATATCTAGGAAAGTAAGCTCTCTCATCTATGTCTCAGCCTCTTGCTTGTTATTCTCAGGGACATTCACTGATGAAAGTTTGTTATTTATCCTTCGAAAAATACTCTAGGCATTTCCAAGTATATGTATGCATATGTTTCTCTTAAAATATAAAAACATATAATAGCATAGTAGATTAGAAAAGGAGTTGTTGCTTTTGTCACTTAGGATATTTTAAAGTGTCTCATTCTGCACATGATTTCACCATGATGTATTATTTTTATTCCTGGGTAGTGCTATATTCTCCTTCCTCCTGGCCTTCATCATTTCTGGACCTTTCTACCCCTCTGCCTCCATTTCCTCTTTCATTGCTGTAAATTTTATTCATCCTATTGGTCTCAGCTTAAAGATTGTACATTTAGGGTGTATGTATGTGCACATGTGTGGTAAGAGAGGGATCTCCCTGACTCCTAGGCTAGGTTAGAGACTACCTGCTTTATGTTGCTAGACCACCTTTATTTTCCTTTTATTACACACACTGGACTTCATTGCACTTCTTTGTTTAAATGACTATTAGCTCCACAACAAAGGTAAAGATGATGTCCATCTTATTTACCCTTGTATTCCCAGTACTTGGCACAATTCCTACTGCAATATATTGTGAAATAAATATTTATTAACTGAATCTATGAATGATTGACCTATTTTTATTCTGACTTTTCTTGCTGGCCAAACATATTTCCATTTTTTTCCTACCTCTCAAAGGTGGTAAAAAAAAAAAAATAGCTGCCTTTTCAGTGAGGTTTTGTAATTAAAGATGAGCACATAATATGAGTGGAACACTTTGGAAAGAATAAAAACCAATGCAAATGTGATTACTGGAACTGTTTTTTAGTCTAAATATACGTGTGTGTGTGTGTGTGAGAGAGAGAGAGAGAGAGAGAGAGAGTGAGAAGAAGGAGGAGGGAGAGGAAAAAGGGGGTGGAGGAGAAGGGGCAGGAGCGGGACTGACAGAGAAGAGAAGAAGAAGGAAGGGGAAAAAGATGAAGAATAAGAGGAGGAAGAGGAAAAGGGGTCAAGAAGTCCTTCAGCAAAGCTCTGGAATAGTGCTTACTGTCTGGTATGTGGTACCCTCTGAAAGAGGCATTAAGATGATCTATGAGATTCCACATCTGCCCTCAGGAGCCCGAGTGAGAAGGGAAGAGAACACACACACAGACATCAGCTCACTATAGGGCAGATCCGGGAAGTGATCCATGTGCTAAACAAGATGGCAAATGTCTCTTCCTGCCAGGCAGCTGCAAGGCTTCTTTACAGGGCTTCAGAGACAGGGACAGGGAGTAGAAGAAATAGCTACTGCTCTTTCTGCCTCAGGAATTCTTCAGGTACCCACAAATGGTTACTATTTTTCCCTCCTGTCTCCCCCTGTCCCTGATTATTTCAGAATATAGATTAAAAAAAAAATTCATGCTTCTGTATGTCTCATAGGCCAGAGGCTGGAAAGCAATGAGAAAATGTTCTTAGCCGGGCGCGGTGGCTCATGCCTGTAATCCCAGCACTTTGGAAGGCCAAGGTGGGCAGATCACCTGAGGTCGGGAGTTCAAGCCCAGCCTGACCAACATGGAGAAACCCCATCTCTACTAAAAATACAAAAACTAGCCAGATGCGGTGGTGCATGCCTGCAATCCCAGCTACTCTGGAGGCCGAGGCAGGAGAATTGCTTGAACCCTGGAAGTAGAGGTTGCAGTGAGCCGAGATCGTGCCATTTCACTCCAGCCTGCACAACAAGAGCAAAACTCTGTTTCAAAAAAGAAAAGAAAAAGAAAATATTGTTCTCACAGGCATCACTGGACTTTTAAAATGCCTCCCTGTCTCAGACATTTGCAAAGTATGTTATCGACAAGGTGCTGGGTTCTGGTGAGAACAGCTGAGTTGCGCCTGAGGAATGGCTCTGCTGACAACCTCAGGAAGGGGGACCAGAGGTCAGCATTCCTCCCCCTGTGTTGCACTTGAAGAAATGCAAGATAAGGTCTGGGCAGAGCTGAGGGAGGGGAAGAAAAGGAGGAGGGAGAGAGTAAGCCAAGGTAGGGCTGTCTTAGCAGGTCCTTAAAAGCAGGATGGCATTGCATGGCAGGGCAGAGAAGAAACATTGGAGAGAGGGAGGGGCCAAGAATGGCATCCAGAAGGCTGCTCGGCACAGCTGAGATCACTCCAGGAAAAGCTGAGAGAATGCCTTGACGTGGGGTCAAGGATCATTTACCTCCCTGAGCCAAGCTTACTTGTTTCTTAAAGGTTAATGAGGAAAAGATGAGAAATGGGCATGGTGAGAAATACTTTAACCGGGTAATGCTGAGTGATGTCATGCAGACAGGGAGAGGTTGGTGAAGTGTGGCCCCCCTCTCTCTGCCCTGCGATGGCAGCCAGGTTGGAGCCACCTGGGGAAGGACTGGACACACCTTCTTCATTTTGCTTGCGCCTCTTTGTTATCCCTGGGTTTGAGGAGGCGGCAATTATGATCAATTGAGCCTGAGGGGGTAGGGTCTTGTGCAAGCCAGCTGCAGCCTGGCAAGCCTGAGTGTGTGCCTCCACACTTACCTGTGCAGCGCTTCCTGCAGTTACCTGTGCGGAAGAGCTTCTCCTTCATGATTCCTTTCTGTTTTTTTTTTTTTTTTTTTTTTTTTTTTTTTTTTTTTTTTGAGACAGAGTCTCGCTGTGTTGCCAGGCTGGAGTACAGTGGCACGATCTCGGCTTACTGCAGCCTCTGCTTCCCGGGTTCAAGCGATTCACCTGCCTCAGCCTCCTGAGTAGCTAGGATTACAGGCACGTGCCACCACGCCCACCTAATTTTTGTAATTTTTTAGTAGAGACTGGGTTTCACCATGTTGGCCAGGATGGTCTCGATCTCTTGACCTTGTGATCGCCTGCCTCAGCCTCCCAAAGTGCTGGGATTACAGGTGTGAGCCACCACCGCGCCTGGCCTCCTTCATGATTCTTAAAGGCCATTCTCTTATCAATAAATCTTTCTCTCTTTGGCCCTTTTACTTGAGCTGCTTTTTTTCTTCTTCCTGATCAAACTATGGTGCCCACTGAGGGTTACACCGTGCCTCCAAGACACATCATCACTACCTCCGTGCCCCAGCCACCACCACGGCCTTCTTTGGTCGGTACTGTCTCAGGTGCTGGGTTAACCCAAGGCCACCTCAGCTGCTGCCTCTTTTCTCGTCCCCATGAGCAGAGCTCCCTCGAGAACCGGGGCCCTTGACGGATGACGTGTGCATGTGAAAACCCAGTTTTACTCCCCGGCTCTGCCATGGTATTAGCTGAGGAAACCTGTACTTCAGTCAGTGATGACGATAATTTCTGACTTGTGTACTTGACATGATTATGACAAGAAAATGGCACCAAGCATGTGAAAGCACATACGTTCCTAAACTTTTACTGCTGTAGGGAGTGATTGCAATACCTTGAACTGCCCTGGATCCCTTCTCTTGTGCTCTTACTCCCTCTGCTTTTTCTCAGCCCTCTCTGGATACTGTCTTCCAATTCAGAAATAAGGAGATAAGGGACAGAGGTGTAGAAATAAAAGGCCATACCTCCATGAAGGTGACACTGGCCAGGTCCTTAGAGCCTCTCTCATGCCCATGGGTCAGAGATGGTAACCCCCCAGTGATGACTCTTTCCTTCTTCAGGAACTCTCAGACTCCAGCCCCTCATCCCGTAGTCTCTCTCTTCTCCCTAAATAAGCCACATCCAGAGAAGGCAGCTGCAAAGGGAGGGTTGGAACAACTTGTTCTTTCTTTTTTGTGGGGGACGGGGTCTCACTCCGTCGCTCAGGCTGGAGTGCAGTGGTGTGATCATGGCTCACTGCAATCTCAACTCAGCCCTCAGCCTCCCAAACAACTGAGACTACGGGTACACCACCCTGCTTGGCTAGTTTTTCGCTTGTTTGTTGTTTGTTTTTTGGCAGAGATGGGGTTTAGCCATGTTGTCCAAGCAACTCGTTCTTTCTTTACCCAGGCAGAAATCTCTGTCTCTTCCCCTTCTCTCTCCCTCCCTCCATGGGTGAACTTGGTGAACCTGAGGGGCAAGAAGGAGGCAATCCCAGTTTCCATGGCCTCTGTGCCAACCCCCCAGGTCTCAGGTCAGTGATCACTCCTTTCCTCTGGATCCCAGGCCAGCCCTGATGGGGAAGCTTAGGGCGGGAGGGTGAGAATGGCTGGGGACACAGGTGTCTTTGCTACACACATCGTGTCCTTTCTTCCATCCTAGCTGCTGCTCCCTTCCCACCTTCTCCAGGCCAACTAATCTTTCAAGAGAAGATAGCCATTTCTCTGTGTGTAGGCTGAGGATTGAAAACCCCCCTCCCCACCCCCACCAGGCACACAAACACACCTCCTTTTCACCTTTCCTTGTTCTTCACCACCTTCTGGGCCTCTCTCTTGTATATTGGGCCACCTTTACCCTTGGGGCCTAAGAAAGAAAATATACCTATTAAATAGCTTGCAATTTCCCAAGCACAGCTTATTCCTCATAAAACGTAGTTCATCATAAACTCTATGCCAGGCACTCCAATGCGGAAAAAGAAGAATGTGATGTGATTTAGCCTCTTCCTTTGAGACTCTCCAAGTGGGAAAAATAGGCAAGCAAAGGCACAATGTTAATGCGGTAAGATCCTTTCCATGCAGGGCAGGAGGGAAGAGAGGTGGGGGCACAGAGGAGGCAGGGACTGGTCCTGACTGGGTAGAGTTGGGTGCCTAGGGAAGAAAAGAGAGAGTTTGACATTCCAGTTGGGCTTCAGAAGATGAGCTGGAGTTGATGAACAGATCATCTGGGGCATCTTCCTGAACTGGGGCAGGATTGGCCCTGGTTAGAGAGCCTGGTGTAGGGGAAATGCCATAACCCCTGTTTCCTCACTACTCAAGTCAACAGTGAAGAAGGGACTTAGATGTAAACAGTCTCTTTGGGGGAGCAGGGGGTGAGGTCTATGGAAGGGATGATACAGAAACCCACCCTGTGTGGGTGGTAACAGCCTGAGGCTGGATCTACTCTAGTCTTCTGGAGGGAGAGAGTGGATTTGTTCACCAGAGGGTAATGTGGTCTATCACTGAAAGGGCTCTGAGGCAGAATAACAGCCATAGAAGAGAAGAATGAGCGAATAAGAACAGTATATTTGGCACGGGCCAGCTGCCTCCCACACCCTTCTTTCTCATCTAATTCTCAGGAGCCTGCAAGTTAGCTGTTGTCATCCTTATTTTACAGACAAGCAACTAAGGCCCAGAGAGGGTGAGTTACTTGCCTAAGGTCAAGTGACTATTACTGTGCTCATTTTGTAGACAAGGAAACCAAGACTGAGAGGGGTGTGCTAATTTGCCTAATATCACTCAACCAGTAATTAGCAAAGTCTGAGTCTGAACCCAAATTCTGGCTCCTAGACCTTGTACTTCTACCTCACGATTCAGAGCCCCTGAAATAAGACAGTTCTAAAGTCTCTACCAGAAAGCTGTTTCCTAGATGGGTTGGATTTCAAATACTCCTCCCAAAGCAAAACGATAAAACAAGTGACTTGCATTCATATGACACTTTATGGTGTATAAAGTCTTTTCATGGTCTTTATCTTCTTTAATCCTAAAAACAACCCCATAAAGTAAACAGAGCAGTATTAAGCGTCCCTGTTTTACAGACAAGGAAGCTGATTCTCAGAGAGATTGTCTGATTGAAGTCACAGGTCTCACCAGAATGGAGCAGGACAATGACCCAGGATTTCTGGGCTCCTGGAGAGATCTATCTCCACAAGGGCTCCCTCGTTGTATGGACAGATGGACAAATCCAGATCCAGGTGGGTGGAGCATGACCCTCTTCACAAAGTCTGTAGCAAGGGTGAACACAGATAATGGAACTCAGAGACACCTCTGAGTCACTCAGCTCACAGGCACCTTCATAACTTTGACAGGTGTTTAGTACATCGCAGCAGCCACCCTCCATGCTGGGCACACAACTGCAGTCACAGATTCACCCACCAGCACCGAGTGTTGACTCGGATAGGCAGCTCTGTGCCGATAGTTTCCTTCTGCACTCTGGTCTGCGTGCAAGAATTTTAGGCCCAGTACTGTCTGCAAAACAGTTCCTGGACTTCCCAGCAGCTTGAAGACTCAGGGGTCCCAAGAGACACTCCAAAGTCAGCTCTTGTAGTTAGGAACCTCGGCAAAGCAATGAGAAGGAGGAGGAGAAGATAAAGGAGGGCAAGTGGGAGCCCCGGGCAGAAGAACTGCTCCCGGGGTACAGCACATAGCTCTGGGACGACAGGGGTGATGAGTGAACAGATTCCTATCGGGAGATCATTGTATACTCCAGCAAAGGCCCATTCCCGCCTTGCCCCAAGCTTGTACCAGCACACACATGCTTAAACGAAGCCAAGTTGCACACTCCAGCATCCACACTCCCATGTGCACAGGGCACTACACACAGGAGGGAACCATGCCACATGCTCCAAGAACCATGTGTGATGGGGGCCAGGGAGGTGGGGAGTTGCAGAATAGCTAAAGTCTTTTTTTTTTTTTTTTTTTTTTTTT
>NW_016804139.1:6571400-6611638 GCF_001698545.2 Rhinopithecus bieti
TTTTTTTTTTTTTTTTTTTAACTTTTCTAGTTCCTGTTACTGTAGTGACTGACTAGAGACCTTACGCTTCCGGTGCCCAGCTAGGTCCAGCTAGGTCTCCATCTGGAGAATGCTCTGTTTGGCTTCCATCTCTCCCTGTACCCAGCTGGGACACCACCTCCTGGCCCCCTTGGCTCCTGCCACTCCATCTTCCTCTCAGGCTCCCAGCTCAGGTATCTGCCACAGTCCCTGGTGCCTCAGTTTAGCACTACCTTGTGGTCCAGGGGGAAGCTGGGCCACCACCTTCTCCCTGCTGCAGTTCTATCCAGGGCCAAAACTCCAGTTGTGGGAAAAGTTGGGGAAAGGTTTGGACCCTGACTTGCTGGTGCCTCCTAGCCCCTTGGTTCTTGGGTATGTCCCTACTCCACCTCCAGGGTACTTCCTCTCCCTCAGTTCTGTTCCTTTCCTGCTCCTGGGTCTCTCTGTCCTGGACCCCTCAGACCCAGACCTTCCAGAAGAAGCAGCTTGCTTCCAGTGTGGTTCCCCTTCCATGGTTTGGGCATGTCTGTACATGTTAAACAATCTCCTACTCTTAAAGAAAGTCTGGCATTTTGCTGGTTTTTTTTTTTTTTTTTTTTTTTTTTTTGTTTTTTTTTTTTTTTAAGGAGGTGGTGGGGTGTTTAGGTGAATGCTTACCTTAAACAGAATTCAAAAGAGTTCTTATCACTGGCTGCCCTTTCACTGATTTGTTGGTTGAAGAGAGAAGAATAAGAAGTGCAGGTGGGGACAAACCAGGGGAAGATTGGCAACCAAATGCCACCCCTGCAGGGTTGCTGCCCAAAAGGCTATGATGAGCAGACTGCATGCTTCTGGAAAAGAATTTTGCTTTGGATTTGAACTTTTAACAGCCATGATGGGCTTTGGGATAAAGGCTTGTTCCTGTCTTCTGAGCCCCAAATAATGCTGTTTACTCTGGGTTTAGTGGCCCCACATACCCTTCCTTCCCCGCTCTCTGGCTAAGAAGGAACAGCCGGGTTCTCATGGAGTAAAAACAATTGGTGACCTAGAGTCCAGAGTCTGGGGACACTGCCCTGGAGTGGGGAGCCAGCCCACTCCCGCCTTGTCAGAGGGACCACGGAGCTCTGAAATCAACCATGGTTCAGAAGCTTCATCCTGTCTTCAGCCAGAACTTCTTGGACCACAGAATCCTGTCATTCGGAGGGTCAGAGGAGGGTCAAAGGCTTTGTGTCTTCATGTTCTGCCTGCGGCCTGCTCTCTCCTTCCTGTGTAACTCAGAGACAAAGATAGCCAGGCTTAACCTGAGAGATGAGCCCTTTCTGACACAGTGAAGCTTTGAGCTCCATCCTGCCTATAGCTGGAAGCTGAGAGGGGGCTGCCTGGGAGAGTAGAGAATGGAAAAGGGAACGGGGCACTCAACATCTGGAGCCCTTATTTTTGCAGATCAGGAAATGGAAATGTAAGTGACTTGGCCAAGGACACCGAGTGATTTCTGGTCAGTTTGGGTTAGAATGCAGCTGTCCTGATTACAGATTGATTACTCTCTCCATTTTACCTCTCCCAGAAAGCCTATATGCTGCAAGGCACACTTAGCATACTTGTAAAGCTTCCCAAGGGTCTGCAGCCTCTCTTCTTGGTTGTCTTTTGTGCCTGCAAGAGAACAGATGGGGCCAGGTATGGTAGAGTGAAGAGGATTGGGGTCCAGTTTTCACAGGGGGGACCTTGGGGTCTGGTGAGGAAGAGAGACAAAGATGAGGGGCAGAAAAAAGAGGCTTGGGGGAAACATGACCAGAAGGACCAGAGGCTGGGCCCAGGGTAAGACTGAGGAGCTTGGCATCCTCCTGTAGGTACCAGATGTCAAGGGACCCATGCAGGGGGCAGGGAGACTCTAGCTGCGGCTGGATGGGACAGGTGGGGCATATGGGCTTCCTCCAAAGCTTCAGGCCTCCTCTCACAAACCCAAGAGGGTCAGTGCCCATTCTCCCCAGATCCGCACTCAGCCCCTCCCCTGACATCTTCTGGCTGGGGGACTCAAACTCATTGAGAGGGTGATGGAGGGGCTATAAACTACATGAGCCCTCCCAAGGTTGGACCCACCTTCTACTGAGGAGGTGAGTGGGAGAAGAGGGGGGTGAGAACTGGCAGACAGCGGGGAGAAATGGACAAGAGAGGAGGGTGGCCATACAGATGTCCATGTATGCCCTTTGGGTGCATTCTACACAGGGGTAGGGGTCCAGGAGGACTGAATGCCTGTGGATCTTGAAATCTATAGACTGCTGGGAGGATGCTGGAAAACAGACACCTGCGTGCACACACACAATTGCTCTTGAACATCACTGTCATGTATTGATTCATTTTGACACAAAATATGCCACGCATAAATTTATGTCAAATAACGTGCACATACATTTGTAGATGGTGAAACTGGCTGCCTGGTGTGGCTGCTCATCGCCTCTGCCTCCCTGTGCCCTATTTTCATCTCCAACTCTGCCCTTCAACCACCCTCCTCTTGGATCTTGCCCCCAGATCTTGCCAAGGAAGCGTGTGGAGTGTGAAGCTCCTTGGGTGTGGAGGCTCCATGGGGCCAAGGACTGGGAGGTAGGAAATGAAGGCTTGAAACCCCAGGGATGGAGCTAAAATGAGTGACTGGGATGAGAAAAGGGATCTGGGACTAAAGTCACTTTCTAGGGAAAGGTGCATGGCAGTTCTGCAATAAATTAGGCCTCTTGACCTATAAAAGTTGAAGTGACTTCGTGTGCACTTGGAAGTGTGGGTGAAGCATATTTCTTCGGACGCACTGGATGTTTGAGTACAAAAGGACATTGGAGGGTTTCAGAACAAAGTGCTTCCCAGGGAACCACAGAGCCAGCGTGAGAGTCAGACACCTCCAGTCAGGCACTGCAGTAGCGTACCACATCCCCATCCCTGAGGTGGGAGGTGTAGGGGTGTGTGTGTGTGTGTGTGTGTGTGCAGTGTGTGTACTGTGTATGTGTGCATGATGTGTGTGGTATGTGGTGTGTGTGCGATGTGTGTGGTGTGTATGTGTGCATGATGTGTGTGGTATGCGGTGTGTATGCGACGTGTGTGTGGTGTGTGACGCATGTGTGTGGTGTGTATGTGGTGTGTAGTATATGTGGTATGTGGTGTGTATGTGGTGTGTAGTATGTGTGGTATGTGGTGTGTATGTGGTAGGTGTGTGCTGCATGTTTGTGGTTTCTGTGGGGGTTGTGTGGTGTCTGCTGTGCATGTGTGTGTGGTGGTGGTGGTGTGTGTGTGTGTGGTAAGTATGTGGTGTATATGTGTGGTATGGGTGGTTTGTGCTGTCTGTGTGTGTGCTGCATGTGAGTGGGTGTGGTGTGTGTGGGCTGTGTGACATGTGGTGTGAGGTGTGTGTGTGTGGAATGGGGTGTATGTGTGTATGTTGATGTGTGTATATGTGGTGTGTACATCTGCATGTGTGTGTGTCTGCAGGTGTGTGTGTGTGTGTATGCACTCACTGTCATGGGCTCCTTTGCAGGCTTTATGAGTTGGCACACAGCTGGTGAACCTAGTGATTGGAACAAGCTCCAATCTGAGTAAGTAAGCAATGCTTTTGACCTCACTGCCTCTTGCTGATTCCATCCCTCATGAGCAGAGAGCAAGGACACGCCCTCCAAGAAGCCAGGGGCAGTGGGCAGCCGGCGGACCTCATGAGACAGAGGACAGAACAAATCTAGCATTCTGCAGAGAGACCACTCAGTCATAGATACACACACACACACACACCACACCCCACACATGCCCACACTATACATAAACCACATACGTAAGTGCACACTACATACCATACACACAACACATCCCCACACTACACATAAACCACACAGACATTGATGCCACACAACACATGCACACACTACATATAAAGTACACACACATGCACACCACACAACACACACTTACACACTACCTACACAAATGCGACACACATACCACACACCACACACAAACACATAAACCACATATATAACACACATCACAAACAACACGCCTACACAGATGTCACACACACAGACACCACACAACACATACATACCTTGCAATGAACACATGCACACACACCTCACACCCCACACAACACATACATACCTTGCAATGAACACATGCACACACACCTCACACCCCACACATACCAACCTCCCCCACCACACACTGACACTTGACATACCACAACCCATATACCACACACACTATGCAAATACACCAATACACCCCCAAAATACCACACACTATACAAATACACCAGTACACCCCCAAAATACCACACACATGGGATGCATGTGCACACACACTACACACACACACACATACACACCCCTCACCACAGAGACTAAGACCAAGGGAGCAGAGATACTATTGCACAGTGACAGTAAGGCAGTAAGAGGAAAAACTGAGCAAAACATAGAAAGACATAGGACAAATAAAAAGAGACAAAGCCAGGAAAAGACTATATATATACCCTTCTGGCTCTAAATCAGTGGTTCTCAATGGAGAATGATTTTGCCAATGTCAGGAGACACTCGGCAGCGTGTAAAGACATTCCTTGGTGGTCACAATGGAGGGGAGGGACATGTTACTGTCATCCAGTGAGTGGAGGCTTGGATGCTGCTAAACTTCCTACAATGGCTAGGACAGCCCCTGCAGAAAAGAATTATTTGTTCCGAAATATCAATAGTGCCAGGGTCGAGAAATTGTGCCCCAAATGCAGAAACGTAGGGGGCACAGGAGCTTCAAACAGCTCCTATGCCCCCAGCTCAGGGCTGTGTACCTGTAATCTCTCTGCCCCTCTCAGTCGCCCTCAGAGGAGGCTCTGACACTCTGCCCTGGGGCCCCCAGGGAAGCCTGAGGACCTCACTTTCACTTAGCATTTGAGGCTCAGTCCCAGGCAGGACTGGTTTAACCACCTGGTCCACGGGTTGCCTGTTCCAGTTGTGTCCTCCCTCCCTCTTGGCTCCTGACCCCTTCAGTTCTCTCCAGGGCTTGGTCAGAAGCCATCATGAGGGCAGACAAGAGTTCAGTCCATGCACTCATCATTATGGATGAAACCATTGAGAGGGAGAACGACTCACTCAGAGTCACAAAAGTCTTATTATTTTTGGAGTCTGGGCAAGGGAACCGGGAGAGGCTAGCCCTGTGAGTGCTCTCCCAGGAGCTCCAGTCTCCCCCTCACCTCCTTCATCCCAAAATCCACAGCCTCCTGGGCATACCTACTCCTTGACTGTGGGTTACAGAACCGATTCCTCCTGTGTCAGGAGGTGCTGCCCTGGGGTGGAGTGGCACAGGGAGGGCTGTGCTAGTCTTAAGGGAGAAGGAGGTCCAGGGTGTCCTTCCTGCCCCTGGAAACCAGCAATGTGGGATGCAGGTTTAAGATGCGAGACTGAGGCTGGGCGCGGTGGCTCATGTCTGTAATCCCAGCACTTTGGGAGGCCAAGGCAGGCGGATCACGATGTCAGGAGATCGAGATCATCCTGGCTAACACGGTGAAACCCTGTCTCTACTAAAAAGACAAAAAACTAGCTGGGCGTGGTGACGGGCGCCTGTAGTCCCAGCTACGCGGGAGGCTGAGGCAGGAGAATGGCGTGAACCCAGGAGGCGTAGCTTGCAGTGAGCTGAGATGGCGCCACTGAATTCCAGCCTGGGCGACAGAGCAAGATTCTGTCTCAAAAAAAAAAAAAAAAAAAAGATGTGAGACTGAAAGTGATTGGTGGGGGTGCTTTCAGGAGCTTCTAGCGGTAGTGCCACCTACCCTAGGGCCACTTTCCCTTACTGATACGATGTTAGGTCCAAAGACCAAGAGAACATTGCAGCCAGAAGCTTATATCCTACAAATTCGTCCTCCCCTCCCATCCGGACACCCCTATTTTGAGTCTGTTGGCTGATTCATGCACAGCACCAGGTGGAGGAGGCTGAGGAAGAGAAGAGCATTGGAAAATGACTTTGTCCTCCTCCTATCCTCCTCCCTTCCCAAGCCTCCCTCTCCCAACCTCCCTCCCCAGCATAACGAAGGCCTCATTGCTTTATCCCCTTCCCCACCAGACACTAAACTGGGGTCTTTGAAGCTAAATGGATCAACAAGCAACAAACCACTGGCTTAATGGGCACAAAGGTCTTGGGTTCAAGGTTTGGGTTTTAGCACCTTCCACCAACCCAGCCCGAACCCACTGATCCGGGTGGGTGGGGATGAAGATAATCCAAATGAACTGTTTGCTCAGGACTGTGTGGCCTGTCCTCTGACCAGTGGCAGGAAAACAAATAGTTTTCCACTTGAAAGGGTCCTTCTCTCCCCTGCCCTACTTCAGCATCCACCTCCCTCCACACACAGACTCCCCCAACACACAGCACATATGACACATGCCCGATGACATACATACACACAAAACACACCACACACACCATACATACACACATACCAAACCCACCATACACTACACAAACCATGCATACTATACACCACACACACACACATATAGCACGTACATGCACACACACCTTAAATGTACCATATACATCACCCACTACACACTATACACACAACACACATGCAACAATATTTCCACAATACACATATACACAACACACACGTCACACATACCATCACAGATACCACATCCACACACTCTACAGGCCATACCTACACATACCACATATGTCATACACACATAGACACATACCAAACACACCACAGGCACATCATATACATACAGCATACCACACACAAAACACACCACCAATGCACCTCATGAACACACACACACACACACCACACACAAATGCACATGGGCACACACGCCATACGCACGCCACACACACACTCCCCTTGCTGGGTCTTCCAACTCTGAGTCAGAGAAAGTTAGGACAAAACAGACTCTGAAGCTGGGAAGTGATCCACACACCTGTGACTCTGAACACCCAGGCACCTGCCCCTAGGCTATTGGCACCTGGCTGGCACCAGGAGGTTGGATAAGCTGGGGTTTCTACCTCTTTCCAGTGGAAAAGTTGAACTAAATGACCTTTCCGACAGCTTCCAGCAAGCTCATGATGGAGCTCTTTGTTGTGGGAAGACGATGGGCCATGCTTAATGCCATCATTCTTCTGTATGACTGTGCGAGTCACTTGACATCTCTGAAGCTGTGTCGGCCAGTTAGAATGAGGGGGTGTGCTAGGGAGAAAGAAGTGGGCTTGGAATGAGGGATGGGTGTGAATCTTGCCTCTGCCATCTCTATGGCCTTGGGAGACTTCCTTCACCACGGTGAGCTTTGGTTTCTCCCATCAGTACAATGTGGATAATAATACCTGCCTTGCAGGTTTGTTACGCGTTTACCTGGGAATGCTCAGTTAAAAGGCCTAGCACACAGTAGCAGCTGAATAAATGTCACCTCCGTGGGAAGGCTGTCAGATAGAATACTTGCAAAACGTGGGGTATATTTATACTAAAAAATTCTTTGTTGTTTATCTAAAATTCAAATTTGACCACGTATCCTGTATTTTATCGGGAACCCACCCCATGCATGGGGCATTGTGGACAGTCTGTGGAGCTCCCGAGCAGGGGGTCTACCCAGAGCTAGATTTTGTTCCCTGGCTGGTGAGTGAAGAATGCATTTAAATCTTTGGGGGTTTAGGTTGTTAGGAAACAACCTCCACAGCAAAACCAAAGAATAACGTACATTAAAGAGTGTACATAGCTTGCAAAACCTAATATCTTTACATTTCCTATCAGCCCTTCCGGAAAAAGTTTGCTGACCCAAAGGTGATGGAGACTGAGAGGAAAGTCTGGGAGAACTGAGAATCTTCACAATTTATATACCTATTTTGGGCCTGGCAAGAATGAAACTGGAAGAGTCCAGAAAATGGAATTCTCCAGGACATAAGTAGGGGGAGGCAGAGAGTGAGGCAGGTGGCTGGCAGAAGAGGCACTGTGGGAAAGTGGGTGCTCCCTCTTGGGAGCCCTCAACCCTGGGAATGGGCCTGCCCTGACTCCTCCCCTCCTTTCTCACTGCCTAGAGTCTCTCAGGGTAGGCCACTGGGTATTCTGACGTCCAAACGAGGCCTCACCAGTCTCTCTGAAGGCCTCCCCGGTTGTGACTGGCCTGGGGGCAGGGAGAGAGCCCTGGGTGGAGAAAGAATTGGAGTTGGCACAAGGCCCCCTTGGTAGGCAGGTCTGTGGCTGGCCTGTCTCTTTAAATCTCAGGTAATTTGGGAGAAGGGAGGGAGTGTCCATGCAGCTTTGGCTCCTCCTGCTCACTCCCAGCAGGAGCTCCCGACAGGCCAGCCCTGCAGAGTCCTGGCTGGCTTTGCCAAGTGTAACAAACTCATAGCCCTCTCCAAACTGGCTGGGGCAGCTGGGAGACTCCCAAGGAACTCATCAGGAAGGCGGGAGACAGGAGACGGGACCTCTACAGGGAGAGGGCGGGCTGGCCCTTGGGGGGCCTGATGTGGCCCCAAGGCTGAGTCCCGTCAGGGTCTGGCCTGGGCCTCAGGCCCCCAAGGAGCCGGCCCTACACCCCATGGGGTTGTCACTGCCCAAGGAGAAAGGGCTAATTCTCTGCCTGTGGAGCAAGTTCTGCAGATGGTTCCAGAGACGGGAGTCCTGGGCCCAGAGCCGAGATGAGCAGAACCTGCTGCAGCAGAAGAGGTAAAGCCCCCTTGGTCTGCTTCCCTTCCCACCTCCCCGGGCCTGCACCTCTACCCCTCACCCCTCCCTCACCTCCCATCTTTGTTTGGCACCTCTGGCTGGACAGATGGTGCTCCCAGGCCCGGACTGGCTCCTTGGGAGCATTCTGTCTCAAGAGCCTCAGCCTGTAGGGCTGGTGAAAGAGGATGGGGCTGAGATGGGCACAGGTGTTTACTATCTTAAGATCTAATTCAATTCTGCACGCCTCTTGTGAGTACTTCCCTAAGGGCCAGGCACCTTGCTGGGGCTTGTAAAGATAGAACATCATAGCCCCTATACCCAAGAGGGGACAAGAGGGGATGGCAGATGAGGACAATGCCTTCTGTATCTCGACTGCTTGCCTCTAGAACAGTCTCTCTGGCAGGAGCACATAGTATACGTATGTTCGCATGGAGGAATGAGTGAACGATTGAATGAATAAAGCAGAGAGAACCGCAGACACCAGGAACCAGAAAATAAGACAAAATGTGAAAAAAAGTTACCATTCCTATGCATTTGTCTCATCAGACATTGACCAAGGCCTTACTATTTGCCCAGCGCTGGGGAGATATGAAGACCCACAAAGCTCAAACCCAACCTTGAGGTTTATTTCTCTCTCTTAATGTGCTTGGGGATGTGGGGGAAGTGGGTCAAAATAACAGATGTTCTGAGGACCTGTGCTCTCCTGCATTCAGGTGGTGGAAATCGAGACTCTAGAGTTTAAGCCCTAAGGAAATTCACTGGCTGCTTCCAGCTTCTGAAAACTTCCTAAACCCATATGCTGCTTTCTTCACCATGACAGCTTAGAGTACAGAGCTGGAGAGGAGCAGGGAATCGGAACTCGGGGCTATCCCTGCATGTGGTCTCTTCTTCAAGGTCTCTAACAGAGTTTCCTACCCAGCTGGTGGCATGCTAGAAAGAAGTCCTGCCTGTTGGGGCTTTCCCTGGGTCACAAAGGAGGCAGATACTATGTCTGTTCATAGAGGAAAGCCTGAAGTCTTTGTGTCTTTGGGTTTTTTCCTGTCCCCAGGAGTAGGAGCCTGCTTTAGCCTGATCAGGGAGGCTTCCTGGAGGCCCCTGTGTTTTCTTTTGCTGAAGGATTCTGGGCTGGGGATGGTCTCCTTCTGTGAATTGTGGCTTCCCGTCTCTCACTCTAGCCGCCCACCTCCACCCCAAAGGCCTGGGAGAGTGGGGACTACAGCACATGTTTGGCTGATGACATCTTGGGGCAACAGAATGGCATTGTTGTTAGAGAGTAGGTCATCCTCACTGGCTTCACTCATCCTCTTCCCACTCTTAGGACCCCAGGGTCAGGGGATCCAGGCACAGAGTACAGAAAGGCCTGGGGGATTAGAAGGGGTGGTGGAGATTCCCTGTGTGGGATATCAGGGGAGAGCAGAGTGGAGGCCCTGAGCTGAGTCTGGCTGAGAATAGGCTGCTTCCACATGTCCTGTCTGCCCCTACTTTTCCTCAGATCATATGGGGGCTGCCTCTGCAGCCTTTGGCTAGAAAGGCTTGATGTCACCCTTGGGAGGGATTTCCCCCTCCCTGCCCTGATCTCCCCACTGGCCTCTGCACTTTCTTGGTCTTCTTCTTCCTGGATATCAGGTGTCCAGCGCAATGACTCTCCTTTGGGTGGGCACTTCCCAGAAGGATGCTGAAATTGCCTGCAAGGGGAGTTTCCTAATCTGTGCCGTCAACTAAAGAGAAGGCATGGGGGCACTGAGATAAACATGGGATGACTAAGTAAATAGGAACAATATGGACAAGTGAGGGGTGAGCTAATGGAAGAAAGGAGCACACAATGATTGAGAACCCAGTGCTGTACTAGATACTACCACCTGCCTTATCTCTGTCATCCCTGTAACAATAATGGAAGGTGGGTCCTGTTATCCCCCTTTGAATGGGGCAGGCTCAGAACCCCAGAGCAAGTAAATGAAGTTGAATTTGTTCCAAAGGGGACTCAGAGGGAGAACTGTGGGGTGGGATTGGGTGGGATTCCATGGGGTACAGGATGGTCTAGTGGGAAAGGAAGGCTTTGAGTCTCTCCAGGATGACTGGTAACCCAAAACTCCTCTCTCTACAGTGGACGTTTCTTGGGGCTTAGCATGCAGCCCCCTCTGCTTAAATCTACATTGTTGAGATCCAAGTCAAGCTCTCAACTTTCTCCCATGTCTTCCAGGTCATCTCTCCCTTGGGCTTGGATTTTCTCACTTCCTGATATTTAACACATTACACATTTATTGGACAAAAGGCACTCCACCTTTCTGCAGAGAATGAACGTGGCACAGTCTCTGCTCTCAGGGAGTTCTCATGCCTAGGAGCAAAGTTTACTGATAGGCTCATACTTGGGCTAAAGGTGAGCTTAGTGGACATCACTGGAAGGGTATAAATGAGTGTTCTGGAAGCATAGAGGAGGAAGTGTGAGATCTGATTTCGGCTGCTGTGGGGTGTCCTGGGCAGCTTCATAGTGGCTGCTTAACCTGAACATACTCCTGCCCATATGCTGACACTTCGTCATCTAAGGAGCAATTTGGAGGGAATGCCATGCTTGTTGGAGCTTTTCTTAGGGTTAAATGCCTGCATGAAATATGTGAATCAAGGGTCTGAAAAGTCAGCCCGGACTTCTCTGGTATATTGTGCTCGCCTGCTACGGTAAATACTTACATACATGCCTACTTGCAAATGTGCAGATAGACATGTGCACAAAAGGAGCTATGGCACTTAGGATGGCAGCCGATTCCAAATCTCTAAACAACCACTTTGGCTTCCTCATCCCCACTGCCAGGAACATGAGCTGGAGGGAGGTGGCTCACAAGTGCCCAATTTTTGCCTCCTCCACCCCACACATTACCGCTCTTTCCTTCATCTGTGGTCACTGCTCAGGCCTGCCCCCCCCCAACCTCCAAGAAAAATCAGGAGGAGCCATAAAACTAGAAGAACCACATAATTTAGTGGTCAGAGCCTGGGGCTGGATTCTTGGCCAGGCATCCTGCCTTTAACTCCATGTGATCTTCTGGCAATGATTTGATTATGCCGCTTCAGTTTCCTTTTCTGAAGCATGGGAGAACTATTCAGCCGGTGTTAGAGGGTTGTAAAGAGCAAAAGTGATAATGAGTGACATGCTGCAGGAATGAGAGGGGCCATGAACTTCCCCCACATAGCATTGTATCCACCCAGGAATGCAAGGAGCCATGCACTCCGAGCAGCCCTGTTGTGTACCAGCACCAGCCCTGCCCAGAGGGCACACTCGCTGGTGGGAAAGGTATTTGTGGTGAGACCAGTGGGACCTATGCCTGTCTTCTCTAACTCCTCTTCCAGCCCCGATTAACACTGAGAATCGTGACCAAGAAATGACCAGTGGGGCACGCATCATGGCTGTCTCTGACTTGCTTCCTCCAGCTGTTACATGAGCAGATTTGACTCAATTTCTGGGGGCCTTTCTAGCTCTAAAAATCTTATTTGAACTTTTCTCAAGAGTCTTGTGATCCTGCCTTTTTTCCCAGCAACTAAGACCCAATCTGGACCCATGCACAGAGTGCACATATCTACAAGGATGGAGGAGCAGATGAGGGCATGGGGTGGAGGAGATGGAGACAGGAAGTCAGGAATCTTTCCCTGGTGGCCCAGAGGCAACCCTGAGAGGGAAGTCATTGATCTGTTTGCTCAATAATGTGCTAGATTTTGTGCCAGGAACCCCTTAGTTGGGTTTTCACCACTCTAATGTTCAACTAGACCATTCAATTTTATTATAATTAATTGCCTAGTAAAAGAAAACATTCTAGAACCTGAAAATACCTTTCATATTGTTACAATTTCAGATTTGCTCTATAATCTCTTTTGACTACTTCATCAGTGGGAGCTTAAAAGGCTTCATCTTTCTTTCTTTCTTTCT
This sequence comes from Rhinopithecus bieti, assembly GCF_001698545.2. Classification (NCBI taxonomy): domain Eukaryota; kingdom Metazoa; phylum Chordata; class Mammalia; order Primates; family Cercopithecidae; genus Rhinopithecus; species Rhinopithecus bieti. Next base: position 6,583,982 of record NW_016804139.1, read on the forward strand.
TTCTTTCTTTCTTTCTTTCTTTCTTTCTTTCTTTCTTTCTTTCTTTCTTTTCTTTTTTTTTTTTTCGTTTCTCCCTTAGTTGAGTATTTAATGATCCATAAGAAAACATTTTTATGTGTAGGATATTTCTGATTCCTTTTACAGTGAAGACTCCTCATTCTAAAACGGATTATGAATAATTGTACCTCTGAATCAGGGTTTCTCCACCTTGGCACTATTGACATTTTGGACACGATAATTCTTTGCAGTGAGGGCTGTCCTGTGCAGGGTGCTTAGCTGTGTCCCTGCCCTTGACCCCCGTGTTGTGATCTAAACTCCCGTGATGAGTTGCTACTGAAAAATCTATTTATCCCCCAAGTGCAGGAATCTCTGGATAGATCAGCTCTGTGCACCTCCTTCAGGGACCCAAGGAGAGTCAGGTGTTTTGAGGTCAGCCTTACTCCCAAGCAGGTGAGCTAGGGCTTTCTGTGCTGTCCCCTTGTGGGCATATGAGGTTATTGCAAGAAATGGCTGGACACCTTCAAAACCCATCCACATGCAGGGCCCCCCTTTTTGCTGGATTCTGGAGTTTGCAGTCAGAGGAGGCTAGTTCTCTACAAACCTTGCTGGGTTGGGTCATAAGCTGATTCTTCACACAGGGTGTGGTCTGGCTAGGTTGCCAGATAAAATACAGGACACTCAGTTCAATTTAAATTTGAGATAACAAATAAGCTGCTAGTATAAGTGTATCCCAATATTGCATGTGACATACTTATACTAAAAAAAAAATTGTGCATCTAACATTCAAACCTAACTGAGCATCTTGTATTTTTATTTGGTAACACTAGCAACTCTCGGTCTGACAGTAGCTTTTTGTTTTCCCCAGGCCACTAGAGTGTCAGCAGAGGCTGAAAAATGAATTCATAGGAAATGGAGGTTTATGGAGGACACTTTTAGCTTCAGAGATGCGTAGGGACCAAAGGGGAATCTTTGAGCCTGCCACCGACTATACCACCACTAACATCTAGGATACAGCAGGTAGAACTCTGGACTTGGAAAAGGTGCTCTCTCGGACCCATTTCTAGATTTGCCATCAATCATTCACACATTTGGTCAAAATGGGACACAAACGTGGAAGCATATTGGAGGAGGGCAGGGAAGGAATATAAAGATGAGTTAGTGACTGGTCTCTGCCCTCGAGTACTCTTAGCATAGAGGAAGAGACACAGATACATAGCAATTACAGCACCCAGTGAAAGATGCTGAAATAAAAGTAAGGCCACAGGAGAGAGTGAAGACCTTCCATGCATCTGTATATGTGTGTGTGTGTGTGGTGCTAGCGATTGTTTTCCCCCCAATGTAGGGTATCTAGAGAGGAGAGCTTTGTGCAAATGGTTGATGTGGTGGTGATGAAGGGAATGTAGAAAACTTGTTTTGAAGCTGTGTTTGCATACCAAGTGTTCTATTTTTCACTTATACATGCTTGCTGAAGGTTGGCTTAGGGGGCAGCTGATGAAAATAATAAGGAACAGTTAAGTCAAACCACCTTTTGGCATTGCTGCTGATTCATTCACTCTACAGATGGTGTCAGTGAGCATCTACACCATTCTAGGCGTATTTCTAAGCATAGGCGGTGCAGAAGACACAATGAACTGGGGGCTGGGGGAGTTGGATTCTAGAAGGAAAGAGCCCCATGGGCACAGACATAGGGAGAATGGTGTGCTCTGCAGTGCTGAGACAGGATGAGACCAAAATGCCAGGTCTAAGGAGTGGGTGGGACATGCAGAGGGTGGAAAAGTAGTTGCACAAAGACCTTAAAGAGCTTCTGTGTTCCTTATCCTTAGCATTTAAGGACCCATAGGACTTTTGCATTTGCCATTTGGAAAGATTATCTCAACAGCATCAAGGATAGATGGGGATAGAGTGCAGGGAAACTGGTTAAAAGAATATTTTGCTAATCTTGGGCTAGAGAATGAGGACTTGAATTAATGAAGATTAGCAGGAGCAAGAAGGTAGGGACTGAATGAAGAGAGAGCTTTCCATATTGAACTGACAGGACCTGGTGGCTGCTGCTGTGCATCGGGTCAGGGCAGAGGAGATGAGTGAGCTGATGTCTCCTCTCTGATTGCCCTCCCACCTCCAGCTCTGGATTCAATTTCTTGCCACTGCCAGCATTTTAGAATGTGAGCTCCTGTCTATGTCTTTTTGTATGTCACATAATTGTCAAATTATAGATAAATAGAGTTATTTCATTTACTCCCATAGAAAGACCAAATGGCTCCAGGCCATGAGAGAAAATTGAATCAAAGGGACCCATGTGTCTTAGTTGGGGTAAGTTCTAATTTTAAAAGAGATTTTTTAGCACACAGTGGGAATAAGAATAAAGAGATGATCTGGGGAGTCAGAGAAGACAATTTTGCCTAAAACAAGTGAAAAGTGGAGACTAATCTGACTCAGGGAAAGAAACTGATCCATGAATCCCAAATTGGGTAAATCCAAGAAGGGTCAGAAGAGGGCAGGATGGGACATTCAGATTCACATGAAATTCAATTAATGAATCCTCTAGATTGGATTCTCTTTTTTTCTCTGCATCTATCATTGTTGGCCATAGTTTATGTCTTAGGGGCCAATAGCCAAAACAAAGTAGCACCTAAAGTCCTCTAGACAGCTGGTCTGAAAATGATGGAGAACACTGCTTTGCAAACTTTAATGTGAGCTGTTTAGAAACTGAGACCCCTGAGCTTGTCTCTGATTTATTGCCACTGGCTTTTGCATGCAAGGACCACTTGAGCAATGCTTCTCAAACTTTCATATGCCCAGGAATCAGCTGGAAATCTTAAACTGCAGATTTGGATTTGCTAGGTGGAAGGGTCAGTCTGAGCATTTCCATTTCTTGTAAGGGCTCATGTGCTGCTGCTGATCCAGGGGTCCACTTTAAGAAGGAAGATTGTTGAGATGATGTGAGAAGAAAGACGAGAGACAGAAAGGAAGAGATAGAAAATGAATGAATGAATGAATGAACACCTAGGAGGAAAGGAAGCCAGAAGCCAGGCTTGTTCTTATGGTCCACTGTTTTTTTGTGTTAAGCCCTGAAGATGCTATTGTTGGGAGGGAAGTACCAGTATTGAAGGGTTCTGCTGAGAAGGTTGAGTAGGCAGAGGATGGTGCAACAGGAGAAATCTTGCTAGCCTCTGCATATGACTTCCTCCACAAATATGAGACAGGAATTCCTTGCACTCCTCGGTCCATGCAAAACAAGGCTTATCCTGGAGGGCAATCTCAGGGTACCTGGTGAGGGTAAAACAGGACCACTCCAGGGGTAAACTGGTTAGCAGGTAAGCCACATGTCTAAATAGAACTCCTCCCCTCTGTACCTGAAATGCACTGATAATACATTCATACATGATACGTTCTGGTCCCAGGACCCCAGGAGGGAGGGGGAAGGAAACCAGTCACGGACAATCTCAAACGCAGGCAAAATGGGCAACAAGTTGATGTGTATTTACTGACTGTAAAGAGAAAAGACATTGATGGCCCCACCTGCCTTGACTGAAGACCCTGAGGTTCCTGCTGCTGAGGCACACACCTCTGTGTATAATGGAGTCAAGCCAGGGTCTCTCCCTCCACAGCTAGGTATGCTTACTGTTTCCAGCTTTCCTATCCATTCCTTTGTAGGATCTGGGAGTCTCCTCTCCTTCTAGCTGCCAAAGAGAATGATGTCCAGGCCCTGAACAAGCTGCTCAAGTATGAGGACTGCGAGGTGCACCAGAGAGGTAAGAAGCAGACACGCAGCATGATCTCCTAGGTGAGCCCCACGCATGGGGCCTCCCAGGATTGCCCAGGACCTTCTGCTATTGGCCTCTGAATCTATTGTCCCCAATCCCCTGTCCCATGGAAGCCACATAACCCACTTCTCTGTAAATGCCAGGAGCCATGGGGGAAACGGCGCTACACATAGCAGCCCTCTATGACAACCTGGAGGCCGCCATGGTGCTGATGGAGGCTGCCCCGGAGCTGGTCTTTGAGCCCATGACATCTGAGCTCTATGAGGGTGAGGGGCCCACGGGCCTGGGGTGAAGAGCAGGAGTGACTGATGGGGTATTTCAAGTCAGTCTCTGGTGGATAATTTGGGAAAGACAAAGGGGATCTGAGCCTCCTACTCTTTTTTCTCTTCTCTGCCTCCCTTCTGTGTCAGTCCTGACTGCCCATCACTAGAATGCCTGCCCCCTGAAATGCCAGGGGGCCTAGAGAATAGGAAGAGATGGGCAGCAGCTGGATCCCCTGGGAATCCTGAACACCCAAGGGCTCCTTGTTCTCCGTCTCAGGCTGCCCCCAAGGGAAAGAGACCAGGGGTGCTTATAGGAGGGACCCCCTGCAGGATCCTGGGGACAGACCCGTGACTGACAGCTGTCTCTGGGCCAGGTCAGACTGCACTGCACATCGCTGTTGTGAACCAGAACGTGAACCTGGTGCGAGCCCTGCTTGCCCGCAGGGCCAGTGTCTCTGCCAGAGCCACAGGCACTACCTTCCGCCGTAGTCCCCACAACCTCATCTACTTTGGTGAGAGCAGGGCTGGGCTTGGAGGACGGGCAGGTTGGAAAGGTGGGCAAGGCAGAGCAGGGCCAGGCAGAGGAGGATCCTGCCTTCAGCTGTATCTGTTGGGCAGCTGGGAGGAACAATCCTTTGAGGGCTTAATTAGGTTAGAGGCCAATTTACCCCACGACCCTCCCTCTGGTTCTGCAGGAAAAGTGTCCCCAAGCCCTCAGCTGAGATGTGGGAGAAGAGAAGGTTGTCACTTGGGGGAGACTGCCCACCTCATCCTGCCATCCTGCGCTCTCCTGCCATGGATCTCTCTGTGTCCACAGGGGAGCACCCTTTGTCCTTTGCTGCCTGTGTGAACAGTGAGGAGATCGTGCGGCTGCTCATTGAGCATGGAGCTGACATCCGGGCCCAGGACTCCCTAGGTAAGAGCTGGGATGGGGAGGGGAGCTGAGATGCTGCAGGGAGCGAGGGGCAGGGTGAGGACAGGGGCTGGGACCTTCAGGAAGACCCCAGGGTGGGGATGGGGACTTTAGACCAGTGGCCACATGATACCCTGTGTCCTCCCCAGGAAACACAGTGTTACACATCCTCATCCTCCAGCCCAACAAAACCTTTGCCTGCCAGATGTACAACCTGCTGCTGTCCTACGATAGACATGGGGACCACCTGCAGCCCCTGGACCTTGTACCCAATCACCAGGGTCTCACCCCCTTCAAGCTGGCTGGAGTGGAGGGTAACACTGTGGTGAGAGACACTCCCCATCCCTGAGGTGTCTTTCTAATGACCCTCAACCTACCCCCTGGCCCTGGGAGAAACAGAGGTGAACACGATCCCTGATGCTTAGGTCCCACTCTCAACTTATATAAAATTTTCAACCCCTCTTACTCTTGTTACCTGTTCTCTTTCTTGCCCACTCTTTTTCCCCTGAGGCATTGGGGGTTACAGAGTCTAGATCCCAAGCTGGGATTGTCTGTAATGCCCCAGCCCACCTTCCCTTTCAGCCCCCAGAGCAGGGCCCTCCAGCCTCTCATCTCCCCTTTCCAAGCTCTGGAGGGAGTCATGGGAGAGGACGAGGAACCTAGGGCATCACTGTGAATGTGGGTTCTTCTGCCCTCTAAAGGCTGTCATCAAAATGAAAGGGCAGCCACCCTCTCCAGGGGTGCTATCCTCCTGCACATGCATCCTGTCCACATTCTGTGACTGTCCCCTTTGCTTACTGCTCCTGAGTCATCTTCACTTTCCCTTAGATGTTCCAGCACCTGATGCAGAAGCGGAAGCACACCCAGTGGACATATGGACCACTGACCTCGACTCTATATGACCTCACGGAGATTGACTCCTCAGGGGATGAGCAGTCCCTGCTGGAACTTATCATCACCACCAAGAAGCGGGAGGTACGGTTCATCACAGCAGGCTGTGTCTGGGGAGGGGTGTCAGGGTCTCTGAGCTGCCTGTTTTTTTTTTTTTTTTTTTTTTTTTGAGATGGAGTCTTGCTGTCACCCAGGCTGGAATGCAATGGCACGATCTTGCTCACTGCAAGCTCTGCTCCTAGGTTCAGGCCATTATCTCCTGCCTCAGCCTCCCGAGTAGCTAGTACTACAGGCGCCCACCACCAGGCCTGGCTAATTTTTTGTATTTTTAGTAGAGACACGGTTTCACCGTGTTAGCCAGGATGGTCTCGATCTCCTGACCTTGTGATCTTCCTGCTTCGGCTTCCCAAAGTGCTGAGATTACAGGCATGAGCCACCTTGCCCAGCCCTGCCTGTTCTCTTTCTGTTGCAGGCTCGCCAGATCTTGGACCAGACACCAGTGAAGGAGCTGGTGAGCCTCAAGTGGAAGCGGTATGGGCGGCCGTATTTCTGCATGCTGGGTGCCATATACTTGCTGTACATCATCTGCTTCACCATATGCTGCATCTACCGCCCCCTCAAGCCCAGGACCAATAACCGCACAAGCCCCCGGGACAACACACTCTTACAGCAGAAGCTACTTCAGGTGACATCCTTGTAGGAGCAGATCAGCAGGGCAGGACTTGACTCTGTGTTCTCAGACTGGTGTCCCTTCCCTTCCTCACACCATTTCTCCCCTTGCTCTAATCTCAAATATATTGGTACAAACTCCAAATGCACGCCCACAGAAACACACATATGCTCTTACTCTGAGAGCAGAGTTTGAGAAGAGCCAAACCTAACAGATTAAAAAGAATCTGCTGAGGCTGGTGACCCTGGGCACCATGGAAATGCAGGGCAGATGCCTGAACGTCCTGAGCGTTTTGACCATTCTTCTCCCCTATCAGGAAGCCTATGTGACCCCTAAGGATGACATCCGGCTGGTGGGGGAGCTGGTGACTGTCATTGGGGCTATCATCATCCTGCTGGTAGAGGTGAGGTGTGGATGGAATCTGGGTGAGGCTGTCTGCCCCAGGAATCCAGCTTGAGTTCCGGTATCTGAGTGCCTTTGTGTCTCCCTGACTTCTCTTCAGATTCCAGACATCTTCAGAATGGGGGTCACTCGCTTCTTTGGACAGACCATCCTTGGGGGCCCATTCCATGTCCTCATGTGAGTTTCCTTCCTCTTACTCTCATCCCTTCCCTCAACAGGGCTCCAGTTCCACTCCCTGGATTCCTGACCTCTCAAGAACCTTAGCTCCAGAGTCCCCTCTCTAGTGCTGTGTGTATGACCCTGTGCACTGAGTGTGGAGAGGCTGAATCTGCATGTGTGGGTACTTTCCCAGCTACATTCTTGCTGTCAGGTCCCCAGGATCATCCCAGCCCTCCCCTCATCACCCTCCTCCCTGCTCCCCCAGCATCACCTATGCCTTCATGGTGCTGGTGACCATGGTGATGCGGCTCATCAGTGCCAGCGGGGAGGTGGTACCCATGTCCTTTGCACTCGTGCTGGGCTGGTGCAACGTCATGTACTTCGCCCGAGGATTCCAGATGCTAGGCCCCTTCACCATCATGATCCAGAAGGTCAGTCCTCCCCACAAGCTCCCTACAGAAAGGCCCCAGAGCTGCAGTCAGCAGACAGTCCCATAAAGAGCCGAACAGTAGACATTCCAGGCTCTGCAAGCCACACATAGCCTCACTGCATGTTTTTCTTCTTTTTTAACAATCCTTTAAAAATGTAGAAACCCTTTTCAGTTCAAAGGCCACACCAAAACAGGCCAGGTAGATCTGGTCTGCAGGCCAGATAGGCAATCCCTGTCCTGGAGGGTGAAGCTGTGAGATTTGTCGGGGTTAGACCTGTTAGAGGTTGGATGGGGCAATTGCTTGGGGAATGTGTGCAGATGTTCTCTGCCTCCTGCTCCCTCTAGATGATTTTTGGCGATCTGATGCGATTCTGCTGGCTGATGGCTGTGGTCATCCTGGGCTTTGCTTCAGGTAATCATCTGTCCAGGACCAGGGGCCAAGGCAGGGAGGAGATGAGAAAGTCTAGGGGGCACTGGCTCTGGCTAAACTTGGGGAGGAGGAGTAATGCAGAGATCAGAGAGGAGACCATATGATGTCAGAGGATGGGACATCCTCCAGAGGTCAGAAAAATCGGGAGTGTTAGGGAGAGGTGGCTCTTAGGGTCAAGAAGATGAGGCTCATAGAAAACTAGGGACCATAAAAACCCAAAGTCTGGAGCACTGCAGAGCTGATGATATTGAGATGAAAGGACCAGGATGGACATGGACGCAGAGCCCGGGGTGGGCTGGTTGTCTGCATGGTTGCCATGGTAACCCTCACCCCCTTGGGTGGAGCAGCCTTCTATATCATCTTCCAGACAGAGGACCCCGAAGAGCTGGGCCACTTTTATGACTACCCCATGGCCCTGTTCAGCACCTTCGAGCTATTCCTTACCATCATTGATGGCCCAGCCAACTACAACGTGGACCTGCCCTTCATGTACAGCATCACCTATGCTGCCTTCGCCATCATCGCCACGCTGCTCATGCTCAACCTCCTCATTGCCATGATGGGCGACACTCACTGGCGAGTGGCCCATGAGCGGGATGAGCTGTGGAGGGCCCAGGTGAGCCCCCTGGTGGCTGGGAGGGTTAGGGCAAGTCATCACCTTCCTACCAAGGAACCTGCCAAGCTGAGAGTGAGGCAGGATATCTTGACCCCACTTATGTTTGGACAGTTGTGGCAAAGCAAGCAAAATCATGCAAAATGTACAGAAGCACTGATTAGCAATTCAACCAGGCAATACTGGAATTGCTGAGAAGAATGCCTCACAGTTTTCTCAACAGTTAAAAGCTCAGTGTTTTCTAGAGGAATCAACAAGAAATAAAAGAAAATTAGCAGTGGCTAAAACTGCACTCTGTACACTTTGTTCCCAAATAAAAACTGGAGTATCAAGTCTTCTTGATGATATTTAAGTCTGCAACATTTGATATGGAAAGCTGGATGTGTTAAAAAAATAATGCCACCCAAACTTCCTATAGTAGCAGAAACTATCTTCAGCCAGATCTTCAAGATAGGGAGAGAAGACCATGAGATGAATCAAATCCTCATTTTAAAAACACCTAGTAAATAATTTATCTAAAACAAATTATTTCAGCAAAATAATGGAAATTTCCCAAACTGGAAGGCATTTAACTATGCTGTGCAGAAAAGGAGTGGAAAACTAAGCTGGGAAATAAGGTTCGCTGAGAAAAATATTTTCTCCAGGAATATATATTGATATTCTAAGTGGGATGTTTATAAGTGGCCTTTATGTCTGTAGGGTCAGAATATCTGGGAGCCCTTAAGAACCCTTTCTATTTTTGTCTGGTGCCTGTGCTCCTGGGAATGGGGCTTCTGCCTCCCGTCTTTCTCCTGCCTCTGGCCTGGCTGCATCATGGATGTCAGGTCATTGGGTAAAGAACTGTTGGTCTCAAGCTCTATCAACTCTCTCCCACTGAAGATGGTCAACAAAGGCTGCCCCCCCCTTCCAGATCCAGGAGTGTAGTTCATCACCCCTGGGGAAACCACGAGCTCCCAAGTTTCCTTGGCATTGCTAGACTGTTTTCCTTTGCCCTGCATCCTCTCCTCCTCCCACCTTCTTCTCCATCTGCAGCGCTCTTTCCTCTGTCTGCACCCAGCCTCATCTCTGACTTTCCCTTTTGTCCCCTTCCACAGATCGTGGCCACCACGGTGATGCTGGAGCGGAAGCTGCCTCGCTGCCTGTGGCCTCGCTCTGGGATCTGCGGACGGGAGTATGGCCTGGGGGACCGCTGGTTCCTGCGGTGAGTGACATGCGGGGGTAGGTGTCCCCCGAGAAGCCTCATCAGCAGGGTGTCCCTCTGCTCAGACAGCTTTCTGCTCCTGGGGTCCCTGTGGAGGCCTGTATGCTCCCTAGGCTCTATGCTTGTTGACTGAGCTGGTGAGGAAGGGGTCCCGTCTGGAGCCTGGATTTCTCAAAGCATCCAGGGAGCCTGTGGCAGAGTCTGCTGCTTCCTGAGGCCTAGCTGCCAAGGGGCCAGTGACCCAGGCATCCACCATGGCTGCACAGAAGGGAAAAGGCCAGCAATGGCAGGGATGGGGGGACCAGGGGATAAGAGATAAGCATCCTTCTTGGATCTGCTCTTCAAGTCCTGGCTGTGTCTCAAGTCCTCCTGCATTCCACAGGGTGGAAGATAGGCAGGATCTCAATAGGCAGCGGATCCAACGCTACGCACAGGCCTTCCACACCCAGGGCTCTGAGGATTTGGACAAAGACTCGGTGGAAAAACTAGAGCTGGGCTGTCCCTTCAGCCCCCACCTATCCCTTCCTACCCCCTCAGTGTCTCGAAGTACCTCCCGCAGCAGTGCCAATTGGGAAAGGCTTCGGCAGGGGACCCTGAGGAGAGACCTGCGCGGGATAATCAACAGGGGTCTGGAGGACGGGGAGGGCTGGGAATACCAGATTTGACTGCGTGCTCTCACTTGACTCCCCAGAACTTTCTCTCATTTTCCTGGGAGCATCAAACAAAACAAAAACCAAACACCCAGAGGTCTCATCTCCCAGGCCCCAGGGAAGAAAGAGGAGTAGCATGAACGCCAAGGAAAGTACGTAGAGAATCACTGCTCCAGGCCTGCGTTACTCCTTCAGCTCTGGGGCAGACGGAGCCCAGCCCAAGCACGGGGCTGGGAGGGCGTGAGGAGCTCTCCTGCGGCCTGCTCCTCACCCCTTCCGACAGGAGCACTGCACGTCAGAACACTTTAAAAACAGGCCAGCCTGCTCAGGCACTTGGTCTCCACCTCAGAGTCATAAGTGGGGAGAGAGAGTGCCTTTCCCAGGGCATCCAGGCAGGTGCAGGGAGGTGCAGAGCTTGTGGAAAGCATGTGAGTGAGGGAGACAGGAAAGGCTCCAGGGGTGGGGTGAAGTGGAGCTAGGTCTTGCCAACTCCATCTTCAATAAAGTCATTTTCGGATCCCTGCCCAGCTCCCCTTCTGCATCTCTGGGGTGCCACCTGCCTGCCCCACCCCTCTGTTCCTTGTTCGAGGCCTCCCTCACCCTTCCTTGCAGACTGAGGCCTCACCACACCGAACTTGCAAATTCCCTTCTTTCCCTTTAATGAGGAGGGGGCTGGTGGAGAGGCGGAGGACCAGGGAATGCAGCCATCGGGAGGGTTGGGTTTGCTGTGGGGCATCTCTCACAGAGGCCGTTGGACCCCGGCTCACGTCCCACATGTCCCTTCTCGGACCAGTGTCCAGGGCTGAGTCATGGGCATCGTCATTTCCTGGCACGCTGCCGTGGCCTCAGACCTCCACTGAGCCCTGCTGCCTCAGATGTTGCTGAAGGAGCTGGAGGTGGTGCAGCAGCTTCTTCTGGTGGCCAGCCAGGGTGATGCCCAGGGCAGGCAGGTCTCTGGTTGGGAGGGAGGAGATCAATTCTAGGCCAGCTTCTCCGAGATCCCCAGCACAACCCCTCATCAGCGACCCAGAGCATTCACCCCCCACCCCACCACTCCCTGCTTACTCCAGGCTGAGCTGAGCCACATCACTGAAGGTACAGAGGCCAAACTTGGAGAAGTTGTCCTGGTAGCACTCCAGTCCAATGGCTGAAAGCCAGGCCTGGGGTGAGTCCAGACAAGGAAAGTCCAGGGCCACAGGGGTCAGAAGGGCCTGGGAAGGCCTAAGAGGGGAGGGGCAAGTAGGGTCAAGGTCTCTTCATCTTAGCCCCTCTCCTCAGTTTTCTTTAGGTTTGCATCTACCCTCCCTGGCTTTCCCAGACTCTAGCCCCAAGCTCCAGACCTTTCCCCTGGGTCTCCGCCAGCCTGCAGAGTATCCGGCTTGCGGATCATCTTATCAAATGCAGCCACCAGCTGGTCAAAATGAGGCCGCCGGGCACGATCCTTCTGCCAAGTGTCCAACATAAGTAGATGTAATCCAGGAGGACAGCCTGGAGGTGGGGGCAGCCGGAACTCCTGCTCTATTGCATTTAGTACCTGGGGGTCAGAGGAAGACTATGATGATAGGAAGTTTTGTTAGTAAAGGGGAGTACTTTGTTGGGTAAGAGAGTGGGCTGGAATCTGGTGGAACATGAGGAGAAGGAACTCAAATATATGGAATCCAAGAGCCATGAGATCTTAGAATACAAATGGAGTAGAGAATGGAGGTCCTAGAATGTTCCAACCAGGGAGGGATCGGGGTGGGAAATCAGCAGTGTCTAGGTCGGTGCTTACCTCCTGTTCACTCATGTCCCAGTAAGGCCGTTCTCCATAACTCATCACTTCCCACATGAGTATCCCAAAGCTCCAGACATCACTGGATGCTGTATGCTTTCCATGTGCAATGACCTCTGGGGCTGCCCAGCGAAGCAAACAACTTGGGCCCTGAGGGGTAAAGTCAAAAGCAAATAGTAATAATCATAGCAATAGTCACGTTTATTGAGCAACTACTATGTGCTCAGATATGTCAAGGGTTTTACATCAAGCATCTCATTTAATCATCATAACAACCCTCTAAGGTGGATGATATCATCTCCATTTCACAGAAGCAGAAGCAATAGTCACGTTTATTGAGCAACTACTATGTGCTCAGATATGTTAAGGATTTTACATCAAGCATTTCATTTAATCCTCATAACAACCCTCCAAGGTGGATGATATTATCTCCATTTCACAGAAGCAGAAGGTGAGGCTTAGAGAAAGTGAACTTGTCCAAGGTCACAGAGCCAGAGAGGAGAGTGTTCAGAATTTGTATCCAGCTGTGCTGACTCTGGAGTCTCTGTAATCTCCACAGTGGGGGAAGGACAAGGGGTAGTTCTAGACTGTTGCAGGTCTCTTCCCCTCCCTCATCCCCTTTCTTTGTCTGGGTCCCTGAGGTCACCTAGGCTTTCATCTCCCCCATCACACAGGAGAGCCTCTCTCCTTTCAGGGACTATGACATCCCAGCTGAGGTGCCCACCCCGGATTCCGGCTCACCACCCCCCCACCCAGCACCTGCTGGGGCATGCCACAGGCCCCAGGCTGTGCCCCCAAGGCTGTGCTCTCACCTGAGGACTGTGGCCAAGACGGGCCACCTTGCACACCAAGTGGCTATTTACCAGCACGCTGTGGGCAGAGAGCGAGCGATGGACGAAAGCAAAGCTGGACAGGTACTGCATCGCAGCAGCCACTCCCCGCTGCATGGCCACCAGCTGCAGGCTGCTGAACTGGCCCTCCCGCTGCTGAGGGGCAGGGGCAGGGGGCAGAGGTCAGTGACTGGAGACGGGGAGACCTCGTCATACTGCACAGCAGACAACAGCATGAGAGGGGGAGGGTGTGGAATCAGAAAATGGCCTGGGAAGGAAGGACAGAGACCATGGAAGGTGGGGTGGTAAGAAGCAAAGATACAGGACCCTGTCTCCTGGAAGCTTTCCTGGACCCCAGGACCCTCCTCCTTCACCCAGGCTGGACTGACCCTGAGGAAGCTGTCCAGGGGGCCAAGCTCCATGAACTCCGTCAACACCATGAGGGGTCGGCTCTTGGTGACCACACCCTCCAGCCGCAGGATGTTGGGGTGCTGGAACTGACCCAGCACCGCAGCCCGGCCCAGGAAGGTCATCTGCAGGCTTTCGGCGCCCCCAGCCCACAGGGCCTGGATGGCCACAGTCTGCTCCCTCCGTCCCCGTGGCTGCAGGCGGCCCCGGCGCACTTCACCAAAAGAGCCTGGGAGAATAGGTGTAGGTTGGGGGGGATCGAGGCTCACAGCGTCCTGCTATGTTTGGATGGGACTCTGGCCAGGGGAGGCCACAAGGGAGCCCTGTCGCTCTGATCCCTGCCTTGCCCCTGCTGTACCTGTCCCAATGACCTCCTCAATCTTGATATAGGCAGGATCGATCTCCCGGGCAAGTTCTCGGATGGCCTGGCAGGGGTCCTCGTAGGTGGAGGGGTCAATGTAATACTTCACCCCAAGTCCTGGAGGAGTGTGGAGTATGTTATGAGTGTGTTGTGCAAGGCAGGGCTGGCCACACACCCCAGACATGCCCACTTACCTCCAGAAGATTGTGCCAATCTTGCGGGGATCCAGCCTTCCCTGCCATGTGCCCCACCCGTGTGTTCCCCAGCCCCACCCATTTCTTCTCCTCATCCCCACCTGGGCTGCTGTATTGCTGCAGCTGCTCTGTATAGCCAGTTCCACGCCGCTTCCTGAGGGACAAAACGGTGACCGGGGATGACACTCCCATTTCCACCCCCTTGCTGCCCCCTTGTCACCCTCACAGACTGCTCTTTAGTCGGTCTGTGGAGGGGGACACCAGTCTGGCCCTCCTGCCCACCTCCACGTGGGGCCCAATGCAGGGGCTGGCTGATGGGAGGAGCACCCGTGTGGGTTTCTGCTGGGGGCTCCAGACTTGGCAGGACTTGAGGTTTGGCTGTGGAGTTAATGGTGCTGGGCAGAGTTGGGCAGGGGTGGGGACTTACCGTTGGAAGATGACCGCCAGCACGGTGATGGCTGCTAGCAGGAGGAAGGCCAAGGCCCCCAGGATGGAGCCAATCACCAAGGAGAGTCTCTCCGGAAGCTGGGAGGACAGCTCCCCTGGGGAACCAGCCGACAGGGTCACAGGTGGGCCAGGTCCCTCATAGGTGCTTGTTCATGTGCCCAGGCATGCACACACACCACAGGCACACACAACACGCATGCACATGCCGCAAACCTCCCACATCCACACACAGGCACACACAACACACACACACACACGCCCACAGCCCTCCCACATCCACACACAGGCACACACAACACACACACACACGCCCACAGCCCTCCCACATCCACACACAGGCACACACAACACACACACACAGCCCTCCCACATCCACACACAGGCACAACACCAACACCCACACACAGCCCTCCCACATCCACCACACAGGCACCACACAACACACACACACGCCGGACAGCCCTCCCACATTCCACACACAGGCACACACAACAACACACCCACAGCCCTCCCACATCCACACACAGGCACACACAACACACACCACACAGCCCTCCCACATCCACAACAGGACACACAACACACACACCACGCCCACAGCCCTCCAATCACACACAGGCACACACAACACACCCCCCACAGCCTCACATCCACAACACAGGCCCACACAACCACACACACACACACATACACACGCCCACAGCCCTTCCCAATCCACATCACAGGCAGCACACAACACACATACACACCCACAGCCCACCCACATCCACACACAGGCACACACAACACACACACACCCCCACAGCCCTCCCACATCCACACATAGCATGCATACATACCCCTACAACTCCCCACCTCCCCGAGTAGCCCCTAGGTCAGCTGCTGAGCAAAAGGCACTCTCCTTTCCCACAGAACTTTTGGTTGGAAAGCACTGGGCCAGGGTTCAAGGCCGGACAGTCCCTGGGCCTCTCCTCACTACCCACTTGGGCCTTCACCTGCCCATCTGGCCCCCCACGCCCACTCACCTTGAGGAAGCGTCTGGAAATAGACTTTGCCCCCATAGGGGCCGTGGCCGGCAGCAGTCCGGGCCCGCACCTGGAAACCATAGATGTGGCCAGGGCTCAGCTGTGTCACGGTGGCAGTGTTGGTCTCGCTGGTCAGGGTGAAGGAGTGGGATTCGTCTTCTGCCTGGGGGTAACAGCCACTCACTCCCTGCCTGGCCCCCTCTTGCCCCTGCTTCTGCCCCTAAGGCCCCCAGACACCCTCCCTGGTTGACAGGGCTCTCAGACACATGCCCAGTGCTGAAGGCTTCTGGGCACCTCTCCTTGCCCATTCAGCCTCTGGCCCCCACCATGGGGACTGTGAGCTCCTGCCGGCCCTGCTGTGGACCCCCCACTCCTCCTGCGCACCTGGTCATAGTAGCGGAGCTGATAGTCCAGGATGTTCCCATTGGTCTGGTCGGGCTGCGGCCAGGACACTGTGATGCTGTTGGATGCCCGGCTCACCTGGTGTACCACAGGGACTGCAGAGGGCACTAGAGTGCAAAAGGAAAATTATTAGGGGAATAGGAGTCACCCGGAGCAGGGTCAGCCTTGAGGGGAGGGCGGCAGGGATGGACCAGGCTGGAGATCAGGAGTAGGGAAGGGGGCTCAAAGGAGCAGAGGCAGGGGATCCCAAAGGCCAAGGAAAAGGGCTCACCTTCATGGCTGGTGCTGACATTGATAGCTGCAGCCTGAGGAGGGTCAGGGCTGAGCTCAGACACCCCATTGACAGCCTGCACCTCTAAGATATAGGGTACATGTGCTCGGAGGCCCCCCACTAACACTCGACTCTCAGTCAGGCCTCTCTGGCGAGGGTCAAAGTGGACCTCATCCCTGCAGCGGCGACAAGTGCCCCCACCACCGCTGGCAGGCTCCTGGCGGCCTTCACACTCCTTGCACACGACGTTGAAGAGCAGGTCCCCTCGACCCCCCAGCTCCCGAGGCAGGCGCCAGTGTAGCATGAGTGCTGAGCCTTGCACCTCAAACCAAAGCTCCTGGGGAGCCGATGGAGGACCTGGGGGGCCGGAAGATGTGGCAGTCCAAGGGCCAAGAGGGCAGGAGTCATGGGGGTGATTGAGGAAGGAAGGAGCCAGGGCAGGGTGGGTGGCCCAGAGGGGAGGAGACAGAAGAGCATGGGTGGTGGTAGCCCAGAAAGGCAGGATGTGGGCCCAGGGGAGGATGGATCAGGGAGAGAAAAGGGTGGGGACAGGGAGGGGAGGAAGCCAAGAAAACGGGAAAAACAAGTCACTCCAAATGCAAAGATCCCCAGTGTTGCCTGCTCCCCCAACTTCTGGCCCCTCTCCCAGTCTCTTTCCCATTGCAGGGCTGGGTGAGGAACTCACCAGTGCAGGGGGCCTCTGGTGGGTCGGAACTGGCCCGGTAGAAGCCCTCTAGGCAGGGGCAAATGGGAGCTGCTGGATTGGGAGCGTGGCTGCGGGCAGGGCATGGTGAGCAGGGAACGTTCCCAGCAGAAGCCTTATAGACCCCCCGTGGGCAGGCTGAGGAGGCAGAGAGGAGAGTGGGGGCGTCACACTCGCTCTGTCCACCCACCCTGAGCTCCCAACACACAGCAGGCAGTTATCCTCGCAGCCTTCTCTTCCCCAGAGCTGGTTCTCCTTTTCTTCCAAGACTGAACCCCACCCTGTCTTCCCTCAGGCAGAGATTTCCTCTGCCATTTGCTGGGACAGAATTGCATTTCCATGGATGGAGAAAGTGAGGTGCCGTGGGGGCTACAGACAGGCCCAGTGCCAGATGTGGGTGTTCCCGGCTTATTGCATAAGCTCCCTCTGCGGAGGCCTGCTGCTGCAGTCATTCTCCCTAGCTGCCATCCACTGCCTTCCTCTACCTGCGTCCCTGTCACCTGGCCCTGCGAGGCAGGGACCCTCCCAATAGAAGGGCGAATGGGAACCAAAGGACTCCATTCCATAGTAACCCTGGAGCTGGAGCTAAACTCCTTTTGGTCTCCATCACCTCTCAGGCCTGGAGACTTAGGAGAAGGCAATTGCCGTGAAAGGCTCCAGAAGATTCCAGAAATTTCAGATGAGTGGGTGATAGCAAGGCTGAGTGCTTTAAGAAATAAAATTAGGGAAAATAGGGGTCCTTTCCTAAGATGGCTTATTCCTGACCTTTTGCAGATGAAATGAATTTTGGGGTGTTCAGAAGAGGAGCCCAAAGGCTGCGGGTGGGTGGGAGGTGTCAGGCAAGTGCAAGAGGAGTAGGGTCTCACCTTGGCAGGCCTTGTCTCCTCGTGCTGGTTGGTGTCCAGGCTGGCACAGGCAGCCCCCGACAGCTACCATCCACTTGCCCTCCCCGTTGCAGTGCAGCCTCGGGGGGCTGCCTCCTGCCTGGCCCCCTACTCCATCCTCCTCTGGCTCTGCATGAGCCACACAGGTGCCCACAGCTGCCACCAGGGAGGCCCCCCCAGCCCCACTGGCCTGCGTCTCTGGAAAGGAGGCAAAGGATCGGAGCACGGCAGGGCAGGTGTAGGAGAAGAGCCTGACAGCTACCAGGGCCAGGCAGGCCCCCGTGTCCTGGAAGGCCACGTAGAAGCCACGTTGGGTGAGAGGCCCAAAGCTCCGCTCTTTGACGTTCAGCTGCAGTCCAGCCCGCTGCCCAGCCCCATGGGGTCCCACAGCCCACGCTGCAGAGGAAGAAGAGGAGGAGGAGGAGGGAAAGCTCTCGTCTGCTGCAATGGTGTCCACCTTGGTCCAGCGTTTGAGGTGCCAGGAGGAAACGCTGTCAGGGCTGTCGGGCTCCTCAGCCTGGCGGTAGTAAAGGGTGAAGGTCTCCCGGCAGGTGCCGCCGCTCACGCCCAGGCTGGAGCACGCCCGCACAGAGAAGTGGAGTCGAATGTGTGCCCTCTGGGCCCCGCGCCGCTCCACAAAGTGTGTCTGCAACCAATTGTCCTGCCCGGTGCCTGGAGGGGCCCCTGCCACATGACATGCCTCAAAGGTCCGAGTCAGTCGTCGCTGGTCGTCCAGAACACTCACCTCATCCCACTGCAGGAAGGGGCAGGAGAAGCTTTAGGGGCTCCTGACTTAAGCAAGGGTAGGTAGAGGGTATAGGGAAGGGGACATATCTATTCCACTGGGACTTAAAATTAATGACAAGCAAAGCAGATAGGGGATATCTTGAAATCTTGGTGCTCTAGAGAGAGGGATCCTTTTCCCATAATCCTCACCTAGGGTTTCCTTCATGAATTCCACTCTTCAGGGAACAGGGAGGGGCAGGGACAAGGGATTCAGGTTCAGAATGAGAGTGGCACTCACCCCCCCTGGTGGGTAGGTGAGCCAGCCAATCTCAGATGTCTCTCCGGTGGTGTCCAGCAATACCTCTGCCCAGAAATAAGAGGGGCACACAGTGGCCAAGCCTCCAGCCAGCACTGCCAGCCCGTACTCTATTCCCACCGGGAACAAAAGAATGCCCCGCCCGGGCCCATGTCTTTGCCAGCAGGAGCACAGCTGTCCGTCAGGGTCCTTTCTCTGACAAATCTGATGTGGGTATTCATTATCCTCACCATGCCTTTCCATTGATTGATGTCTTCACTCTTATCTACCTTTTCTGAATCTTTCCCACTTCCCCTTTGCACTGGGTCTCTATGGCAGGTTGGGTTTCTCCTGTCTCCCCTCCCTCTTACCTTCCAGAGCCAGAACTGAAGACACCAGGAGCAGCACCCATAGGCTACAAACCATGCCCGCCACTCTGTTCACTAACTGAGCAGCCCCTTCAGTAGCCATGGGGCATCTTCAGGGCGTCCACCATCGCCCCAGCCACCACCCTGCTCCTGGGTGGGGCTGCAGCTTTGGCAAGACTCTCAGCGTGTACAGCTAAGCGTGTTCCTGAGGAGACACACAAGACCAGAAGAGGCAGACGGGAAGAAAGTGTTTCTTCATATACAGCCCAGGCTCCAAAAGTTGTGTCTCCTCCTACAGCTCTCAAATCGCCCCAGCACCCACCATGGGCCAGAAGCCAGGTTGCGTACTGCCTCTCCTGAGCCTGTGCAAATTTGGCCATCTTGGAGTGTTCATACCTACTCCCTGTGTGACCCTGTCTCTGTGTTCATTTCTCACAGCTCTCCCTCCTAGAAGTGGAGCAGAGGGTGTTTCTGGGTCAATCTTACCTTTTTTTTTTTTTTTTTTCTTCCTGTAAGGGGTTATTCCAGTTCTTTCTCTTCATTTACTCTCCTCCCTTCCTCCAACAGCCACCCTGTATTGGAAGTTAGAAGATTTTCATTAAAGTCAGCTGGTTAAGAAGCTGCTCCATCCTATGGACACATGAATTGAATCCTCACAACACTGCCCCACCCCCGATGGACCTGGATGCTCTAGAAATTTCAGAGGGGCAGTGAAGCAGTGAAGCGGCAGGGACACAGGAAGATGGCTGTGGGGTATGATGGGAGGGAAGGGACCAGGATAAATGCAGAAAGAACACAGGCATGAAGATTCACTCTGATAAATGAGACAGTGCAGGGAGGGGCAGAGCGAAGGAGGTCTGGCATACACTCTGTGAACAAAGATCCTCGCGCCCCAAGGGGTGCATGTTTTCCTAGAGCTTACAGAAGAATAACCCTATGGCTTTAACATACGAAAAGATGCTTCTTGTTTGCTCACATTTAAAGGAAATCATGTTAACACCACAGCAACAGGCCATTTGTTACAGAAGGAATATTTGTGCCCTCACCCCCATTCATATGTTGAAATCCTAACTCCCAAGGTGATGGTATTAGGAGGTAATTAGGTCATGAGGGTGGAGCCCTCACTAATCATGAGACTAGTGCCCGGATGAAAGAGACCCCAAAGGGCTTTCTCACCCTTTCTCTGCCATTCGAGGACACAACAGAGAAGAGCGCAGTCTGAAACCTAGAAGAGAGGCTTCTCCAGGAACTGACCATGCTGGCACCCAGATCTTGGACTTCCCAGCATCCAGACTGTGAGAAAGATGTTTCTATTGTGTATAAGCTACTTGGTCTATTGCACTTTGTTATGGCAGCCACAGTTGCCTAAGACACCATTTTTACCATGTTGGAGAAGGTGCGGGAAATAGGTTCTCTTGTACATACTCTGCTTGAGTCCAAATTGGAATATTCTCTTGGGAGGACAATTGGGTAATATCTTCCTAGCAGCTACACTGTAAGAATGTGTCCTTCAGGTACTGTACACGTGTGTGGGTTTGCGCAGATGTTTGAACAAAGACATGAATTGTAAATTGTTTATAAGAGAAAAGGCTGTAAACTAACTGTCCATCAATTGGAAGATGGTTAAAAATTATGGTACATCCTTAGAAAGAAATGTGGGCAACTGTTTATGCAGGGATATGAAAATTGTTTCCAAGTGAAAGTGGGACGGTGGAGAACAGTGCAAAGTAAGCTCTCCTTTGTTAAGAAGGATATATACACATACATATGTGTGGAAGGATATCTATGGAAGAGCATCCAAAACCTGTGAAAAAGGCAAAGGAAGTGGACTGAGACCCAGTGCGAGAGAGGCTTACTTTCATTGTATTCTCTTTAATTGCATCCGTTTAAATTTTTGCATTCTTAAACTCTTGCATGTGTATTATTATTTCAACTAAATCATTAAAATTTTATTTAAAACTATAGGATAATAACTGTTTAGTAAAGTTAATCAAAATAGTGCTCATACCCTCATAATGCCTTCTCAGAACTGTGTTGTAAGCTACCTCTTATATAAAACCCTCCTGTGCCTTCAGAAGGCACACCACTAAGCTCACGAGCAAATGAACGGAAGGAATAGCTACCTCCAGTGTCACAGTGAAGACAAACAGGCTTGGCACCTCCTTTGCTTGTTGATCTAGAGATTGGGGGTTCTCTATCTCTCCTCGTGTCTGAGTCTCAGAAGTCTGTGAATTGGGTGGACTAGAGCACTATAATCCCTTTATTTCTGTGAAGAAAAGAGACATGTTGCCCAGATTGCTCAAAAGACATAGAACTGAGAGGAAAAAACAAAAAAAGTCAATTAGAAGAGAAGTTGTGATTTGTTTTTCCTGGATATATATGGCCTTGGGATTGTTGAAAACTATCATAAAACTAAAATCAAACTATGAAACTTTAATTGTGACAAATATGAAAATCGTAATTTGATTCCTACTAATTTTTTCCTGGTACTGTGGGCTGTGCTCCCCATGAAGTTATCATGGAGAGACACCATTTCTACATACGTGTGGGCTGATGTAGAGTAGGCACCTGCCAACTAGCCCCTGAAACTCACCTTTTATACATCTTTAACCCTATTTGTGAAATAGAGAGTTCAATTTACAGCCTATGGAGACAAGGAGCATTTCCATATGGCAAACTGCTCTTAAGTAATGTTCTTTGCAAAAATGTCTGAAATGCTACTAGGGTCCTTCACAGATGAAATAAATGCTTTGGAGAGGAACGGGGAGATCATGAAGTAAAAAGTATGCATAGCTATTAAATTCTGTAGCCTTGGCACCATCACCAATGGCTGTTTAATAAACATCCTAAAGTAATTTATGTTGTAAGTGCATCCCCCTAAATGCTCAATGGCTTAATTTGGAGATGTGCTTGACACACTGAAGCAAACCAGAGTCACGGAGTCCTAAGAAATACTGTTAACAGGGAAAGAAAACGCCAGCAGCAGGTTTTTAAACAATGAAGGCTATTTTACCATTTGCCCAGAAGTTATTCTTTAAAATAGTCTCTTTCTTTCACTCAGAACATGGATGGATACTGTAATCTGTACAAAGAAGAAACAGTAAGCCCTGTGTCTTCTCAAGCTTACAACTAGACAAATGATCACGAAGAAAGAACAATAAATATTTTGGAAATATTTCAATGAATTATTCTGAAAGACAGCCAAGCATGATAGAAAAGATGCGCTGCAGATAATATCAGCTGTCCAATATGGAACACTCTGGAAGATGAAGAGCAAGATATTTGCTTTGATGACCCGAACTACAAGGAACACAGTCACTTGTGGTTGCAATAGGGCGTGCTTGCATAGCCTTAGCATCTGCCTCGTAATGACAACACGAAGCTGGCCTCCCTCCCGAAGATCCAGAAAAGAGCAAAAGCAATTATGAAACATGCATGTTAAGGCCGCTCAGCCTCTGCCATCAGGAAACAGCATAAAGCAAAGAAGAAAATGGAGACACTGCCTGTGGATGGCCACTTCAGCAATTTTTTGAAATTTTACTAAGAACAAAGATAGTCATCAAAAAGAAATGGTTGAGAATCTTAAAGTACCCAGTAGGATACTTCTAATGTTTGATGAGGACCTCTTTTAGATTCAGATCCAGAAGACTGAAGGTTATAAATACATTTTTTCAGAAAAAAAAATTGTTGCTGAGTCAGATTAGGAAGTTAGGTGAGTTCTTGCTTATCGAACAAACCAGATAAATTCAAGACTTTTCATTTTAATATATAAAAAGAATATGGGTGTGTCCCTGTCGCAGGAATCCAAATAAAGAAAAAGGAAGCTTTATTAAGATATGGAATAAATTGCTGTCAGCAAATTTATACCACTGCAGATTCTTTTGAAGCCAATTTCAAAGGCAGAAACATAAGTGACAAGAACACGGCTGCTCCACATGCCTGGAATGCTAAGTAAGCAGGACTCAGAACTTGATTTTTCAAAGTGTCTTCAATGGTTGTGGGCATGGAGCATCTTCTGCATTTGGTCCAGAAGAGCATCCCAGGAACAGGCCAGTACATCTCTCCTGCCACAGAGATGGGAAGCAGCCTCTGCAAGTAGAGGACCCTTGCTCCTCTCTCACAGCCTGCTTGAGAGTCCTCTCTCCTCCAACTTACAAAAGGAACTGGTCAGTATTTAGAAACTCTCTAACACAAGAATGTGCAAAAGGACCTATCTCCTTTAGAAAAACATTCACATTTCAGATGTGTATAAGGTTTTAAAAATATAAAACCAGAAGCAGCAGAAATGTGAATATAAAATAACGGTGGAGAAAATGAGACTGATTAGACAAAGTTTCAGGTAACAAAAATTTCAGTCTATGACTTAATAATATTTTCTCAGCTTCTTTTATAGATATATCACTTAATATCTTTTTGATACAGTGGAGACAATAGATCCACAAACCTGCTACATCTCTTTGGTTTACAAAAATAAGACCGTTTCTTAGGTATCAAGGTTGTGTTTTGTTTTCAGAAACTGGCAAAAATTAAAGATTTGTGGAATCATAGCTTACAAGGCATAGCTTACGAGTTATGTTGCTATAAAAATGAAAGATTTCACTTTGGGAGGCCGAGGCGAGTGGATCACAAGGTCAGGAGATTGAGACCATCAGGCTAACATGGTGAAACTCCGTCTCTACTAAAAATACAAAAAAAGAAAAAAAAATTAGCCGGGCGTGGCGGCGTGCGCCTGTAGTCCCAGTTGCTGGGGAGGCTGAGGCAGGAGAATGGTGTGAACCCAGGAGGCGGAGGTTGCAGTGAGCTGAGATCGCGCCACTGCACTCCCGCCTGGGTGACAGAGTGAGACTCTGTCTCAAAGAAAAGAAAAGAAAGATTTAAAAGTAAATTACATTAGTAAATAGGTAAGAATTTTAAAAATTAACTGTGCTCCAATTAAATGCTAAATATGATACTTTCATGAGCAAATCAAGCTTACTTAATATAGTTTACGTACCTCAAGCCACAAAGTGAATTTTTAAAGATTAAATAATATAAGCCAAATAAGCTTGGAGGAAGGTAGGCAGAAGACATATTAGGCCATTAAAATGGGTTACTGTGGGAGGTAGAAATGAAGGATTGTAGGTGTGGGCAATAATTTTGTCTTATACACAATTCAATTATTTTTCTTGTTACAGTAAGCATAACCTTATTTTTATAATTAATGTAAAATCTCATAATTAAAATCTAAACAAAAAAATTTGTAAAACCTAGACAAATAAGCATATGTTTACATTTTATGCATTCCCCATACCCTTTTCCTTCTATGTTTCAAAATATTCAGAAATGTTCATCTATAAGAAGGTAGAGGTGGAGACACAGTAGGAGCTGAGAATGAATGAGTGAAATAATGCCAACAAGAAAAGCAAAATAATTGTTATCTCTGGCTAGTCTTTAAGCTTCTCTCCTAAGAAAAGCAAACTGTCCCGCTGCTGACATCATGCATGCTTCTCTTCGACGATGTCAAGCAAAGGGATGAGGCTATGAAGGGACAGAGGGAAACCCAGGGGACTTTCCACTGGGAACACGTAGTAAAGGGCATGGCCCCAAAGCGAGCCCAGACAGGAAGAATTTAGTGAGACAAAGCAGGCTGCAGAGTCCAGTAGGGGCAGAACAGTCTTGAGGGCAAAGGGGCTCGAGGTTTTATGTCTGGTATGGTTGCTGGGCTGGTCCTTACACCTGTGAGCCACCAAGCCTGTGTGGGAGGGGTCAGTACCACAGGCCCTATCCCCCATCCTGTTTCACAGCTGTTAAACGCCCAGGAAATGCCAGTATAATCCTTGCTCAGTTTAATGCTGAAGGCTCTATCCTTTAATCTCCACCTTGGAGATCTCTTCGTGCTCTGGCCTCCTGCCTTGAGAAGGATCCCATCATCAGGCTTTATGGAGGCATCCAGGACAGACAGTGAGGAGGTGGCTGTCCTCCGGCTCTTCTATCCCCTGCTTCCCTGGCTGGAGAAGCCAATTTGGAGATTACCTAGCAGAGGACAGTCCTGTGTCCCTGGAGGCCTCCAGCCCCTTAGAATGTACCCCAGAGCACTGTGACTCAGACAAATGTGCCTCCCACTCCCAGGCTGTGGAGCTGGGGGAGGCTTTTAAGATGCAGGCAGTGTCTAGGTCTAGCCAGACAGCCACTTAGAATGAGCCACTCTGTGCACTGACGGGGACATGCGTGGCTCTGGAAAAGAGCATAAGGGAGGGTGTTGGGGCAGGAGGCAAATGTGCCTGAGAGATGAGTAAGTGGAAGGTTGTGGAAGAAAGCCCCTGAGTGCCAGGAGTAGCACCTGCGTCAGCAGTGCCTGAAGATGTGTCTACCTGGCGGAGTGTGTAAGGAAATGTGTATGAGGTGAGGTGGGCGGGAGCAGATGCCGTCTGTGTAGAGGGGGTTGTTGCTTTCCTGTGGCAGAAGATGCACATCAGTGCTGGTTCCGGAGTGGCTCCATGGGCTCTTCTTCCTCACCTTGGGCCCCTGCTCTACCCCCAGTCTGCCTGTGAGTTGCTCTTGGCCCCAGGTGGTGCTTCTGCAGAAACACCTGGGGATGGGGGGGATGGGGCGGGGGATGGGTAAAGAAAGGGAAACCTGAGGCTTCTCAAACCCTCCAGAACCTGCCACCCTCCTTCACCTAGAGTGAGGAGTGGGGTGGGAACTCAGGGTCTAAGGCCCAGGCTCAGGACTGGGTGATAGCAGAACAGCCGTCCCAGAAGGAGGATCCTGCCTTTCCCATGCTCAGCCCATCCCAGCCTGTTGCTCCCCAGCATCCTGGTAACTCAGCATCATTGCCAGCCATCTTCTTGCACCCTGAATGGAGTAACAGACTCCGAACAAGACCACCTTCTGAGGCCACCAGGTAAGTACGTAGGCACCCCCACCCTAATCTTCCTTTGAGAAAAAAGGCCCATTGCCCTGAAAAAGCCAAGTGGCCCCACTGAGCAGCACTCAGAAGCCTCAATGCTCCAATGTTCCATTACTTGGACAGCTTCTGTGGTCTACTAACAGCCCCACACAGCTCCCTCCCACTAGTCTCTCAGCTCAGGACCAGCATCTTCCCTCCTAGAGCCTCAGTCAAGTTACCCCTGCGGGTGGAGGACCTGGGTTAACTGATTGGGAACAGGCCCAGCCGCTCCGATCCATGGGCACTGCCAGGGACATTACAACATTGCTATGCTGGGTCCATGCCAACTTCCCCAGGGATGGGAGGAGAGAGAGTGCCAGACGGCCAAGATCGGTGGGTGGGGGTGTGGGGCAAGCAGGGCCAAGCACCCAGATGGAGGGAGCAGAGTGAGGGTGGAGCTGGGGCAGGAGCACGCAATAGACTTTGATTGCATGTTGGGGGTGATGGCTGGGCAGCAGGAACCAAGCATTCCTTCCACCTCCAAGGCTTAACTGTGGTCATGGGGCTGGGGGTGGGGAGCAGGAGACAGGTGTGTGGTCAGCCTCCTGACTCCTCCCAGCTCCAAGGGGATTGGAGTGATGCCACTGGAGTCAGAGGGGTGGCAATCCTGTTCCAAGCTTGGAGCTTAGTCTCTGCGAGGACCCTCCCAGATGAGGACTCCCAAGCCAGAGCCAGAGGACAATGTCTGGGAAAGCAACTGGGGGTCCTAACAGCAAGGGTAACGGGGTGTCAATGATGCCTGGTCAGAGTGGAGTGGGGGGGGGGGGGGTAGCAGCCAGGTTGACCGTTTCCTCACCCTTCATGAACCCCACACTGGCCTTGAGGAAGGATCCTCAGTACTCCCCCAGGAAGCCACCTAGGTGCTGGGGAGCCCCTCTACTCTTGCAAATCTTAATTCATCTGTCCCCAGGCATACTGTCCCCGAATCCCACAACCCCGTCTGCTAACCCCCGCGGGCTCACCTTCCCGTTGGCCGCAATCTCTGGAGGTCTGCGCCCCCGGAGGCCTCGCAGGGCAGCTGGGCTCCTCGAGTTCGCACGGTGCCACCCGCGTCTTCTCCAGTCCGGGGACCCCGTTGCACCCGGCCCAAGTCTGTTCGGCTCCGCGAGTCCCTGGGATTCCGGGGTGGACCTGAGGCCGGCGGCAGGGGCTGCTCCAGAGGTGGGGCACCGGGAGACCCTGGGGGTCCGCGTCGCGATCGCCGTCGCCCAGCTGGGTCCCGGGTCTCGCCGCCCGCTGCTCTAGAGCCGCGGCTGAAGCGAGCGCAGCCCGGCCCGCCCCCTCCTCGTCGCCTCCCAGGCCGGCCCGGCCCGCCCCTTCAGCTTCTTTGGCCGCCTTCCCACTCCCCTCTTCCGGGGAGCCAAGCCCGCCCTCCCGGCCTAGGCGACGAGTGCGCGGCGCCCGCTCCTGCGCCCAGGCGCGCGGGGGAGACGCGGGGCGCGCCCGGGGCCCCGCCTGTGCGCCGGGAAGGGGGCGGCCTCCTCCCGCGGGTCTCGGCCAGGAGGATCGCACGCGTGGGGCGCCTGCAGGAAGTGGGAAGGGAAGAGGCTGTCTGTAAAGCCCCCAGGCTCAGGCTCGGGCTCGGGTCGGACACCCGCGGAGCGAAGCGCAACTGGCGGACCGTAGCAGTTCAGGGCAGGGCAGAGCCCCGCACACAC
>NW_016804139.1:6611678-6628923 GCF_001698545.2 Rhinopithecus bieti
CTGCGCCCAGGCGCGCGGGGAGACGCGGGGCGCGCCCGGGGCCCCGCCTGTGCGCCGGGAAGGGGCGGCCTCCTCCCGCGGGTCTCGGCCAGGAGGATCGCACGCGTGGGGCGCCTGCAGGAAGTGGGAAGGGAAGAGGCTGTCTGTAAAGCCCCAGGCTCAGGCTCGGGCTCGGGTCGGACACCCGCGGAGCGAAGCGCAACTGGCGGACCGTAGCAGTTCAGGGCAGGGCAGAGCCCCGCACACACACCCTCGCGCCTCCCTCCTCTTCGGCTTTAACTCTAGGAACTAAAACAGTGGGGCTCCTACTCAGCTTTGAACTAAGGTGGGCGTGAGCTGAGCAAGAGAGAAGGAAGGAAAAGCAGGGGGTGGAGGGAAAGACAAACTGAGAAATCTGGGAGAGTACTGGCGGTGGTGGGGGGAGCCCAGGCAGCGGGAGAGGGGGGCGTCTGGGTATGAACGCGTCGCTGTGCTAGCCTGGAACTCTTCTCTCTTTTCGTGTCTGAATCTTGGTCAACGTTGGGGCTTCTGAGTCGAACCTCCCTTCATCCACCCTCCCCAAGGGGCAGGGCAGTCGGGTTGAAAAGGGGAAGTGCTGCTGTGCGCCTGGCTCTGACATGGCTTGGGCAAGTCGCTGCACCTCTGGGTGCCTCCTCCCTCGCCCGCGCTCCGGAGAGAACCTCCCTGCGGTGAGGAGGGGCGGTGCAGGGTGCTCTCAGCTGGCGCCTGGAGGCAGGGTTGAGGAACCGAGGGGGCGCCACGAGGAAAAATGTTTCCGCCCACCTCTAACCCCTTCTCTAGCCGAGGACGGGGATTTGGGGTCTATTGTTTGGGTCCTACAGAGCTGGGCTGGGGCTTTCCCACGAAGTGTTGCTACCACCTGCTGGTTTTTCCAGGGAACACAAGCACCCGGTGCAATTCCCTTTGCCCCCTTTTCTCCCCGTATCGCCCTGTCCCATCTTGCTCTCCAGCTTCTTTGATTTATTCAAAGACATGTTTATTAAAGCACTGGCTGCAAATGGGCTGATCGAAAGTGGTACTTAAAGAGCATTCAGAAGCCGAAGAAAATTGTGAAAGAGATCTATGAGCCAACAAACACAATAAACAAAACAATGAAACTCACTAAGTCACCTGGGAGAGACAAACAGGCTTTAATGAATTGACTGAATGAGTGATAGAAAGATAAAGGCTACCGAACAAGTTCCCACTTGGCCAGGGGGTTGTTCACTCTTAATATCAGGAGTCAATAAATAAGCCTGATAGCATTTAATGCTTCTGCATTTGGACGTCATTAATAATTCCACTTGTACTGACGTTCTGCTTTATCTTGTTTCTTCCCTTTGCCCTGAAACTCAGTGGTGGAGGGCTTCCTTCATTTTCTGATTAGTTATCTCCAAGGCTTTCAAAGACTTCTGCAAAGAAACGGAATTTGCATTGTATGTGGAATTATGTAACTCATACATTAACGTGCCTGATGGCTAGACATCTATGGTTATATTGAAAACTTAAAAAAAAGACACATAACTAGATTATGTTAAAATAAAAATATGAACAAAACCAAACCGTAGTTGTTACTTTATAAAACCCAAGAAATTCCTGTAGTAATTTGCAACCTGTCTTGTATTGACATACAGTAAAAATACCTGCATTCTTTTCTATTGCATGATATACCTCATATTAGGTGACTATAATATGAAATGAAGTTTTTGCTGCTCAAGGCTTATGTAATTAGTTATATTTGTCTTGTTAATAAAATTTGAGAGGCATCTAGTTTTCAAAGGAAGTGTCGTTGTACTCAGGAAACAAAGAGATTTAAATTTGTGGTTAGTCAGCTTTGCATCCTAAATACCTATATCTTATCAAAGCAAGTTTTAATGGTAGGTGGACAGCATAGAATGCATTGTTAAAGTATGCTGCAACCTGCAGCTATTAAAAAGCAAAGTAATGAATTCCTTTTTAAAGTTTAATGTAATTTTTTTGCTATAATTTGTTTGGTGCCTGGGACACTCCAGGTGCTTGGAAGTGTTATAGAATGAATCAATAAAAAATAGTATTTAAACTTTTTCTATGTGGCTGGGCACGATGGCTTATGCCTGTAATCCCAGCACTTTGGGAGGCTGAGGCGAGAGGATCACTTGAGGTCAGGAGTTTGAGACCAGCCTGGCCAGCATGGTGAAACCTCATCTCTACCAAACAATACAAAAATTAGCCAGGCGTGGTGATGCGCACTTATAGTCCCAGATACTCAGGAGGCCAACGTGGGAGAATCGCTTGAACCCGGGAGGTGGAGGTTGCAGGGAGCCAAGATTGTCCTACTGCACTCCAGCCTGGGCAACACAGTGAGACCCTGTTTCTTTCTGTGTGTGTGTGTGTGTGTGTGTGTGTGTGTGTATAGACGTTCAGTGCTAATGGGCAGGACCTAAAAAGTTTGTGGCTCATAGAATTCATCATTTCTGGCACACGAAATCTATTATATAAATTTGGAGCCAAAAGGAACTGCTGAGTAGAAAACTCCAGGTGAGATAGGAAGGCTCCTAGATTGGTTCTGCTTCATTTTTTCCTGAGTTTTTGCCTCCTTCTTAGGCTTTTCTCGCTCCCCTAGGATATGCAATTTTCTTCTTCCTTATTTCCCCTTAGAACAGCTAATGTAAGCTGATGTTGTCATAAACAAAGAGCTTTACAAGTAATTTCACTGATAAGAATTCTAGTAAAAAGCCATAAAGGAGTCTCCTGAGTCCCTGATCTCTTATTCCAAAACATTAGTTATCGCTCCCGATGCATGACCTCCCAGGGCTCAGGCCCTTCACTGAACTGTCTTGAGGCTTTGTGGCCACCAGGTGCAGTTGTACTTCCTAAAAGCTGGAGTCTCCAAACACTTTACCAATGGAAGTATTAAATGCCCATTTGTACAACTAAAGCTTTTATTGTTTTCTGTTCAGAAACTTCTAGAGTGTTCAAAAATTCTCCTATGTTACGGGTTTGTTTGAAAGTGAAACCTAGATTGCAACTGATTTGTAGACCAAGGGTAATGGATACCCTTCATGGTGGTATTAAAGTTTACCCATCATAGTCTTATACTTTGATATTACTTTAACCATGCAATAATAAAAAGGTATTCAGAGATATTAGTGCCTCCAAGATAAAGAGGATGGCTCTTCTCTCAGTTAGGGGTTGACTTCAGCTATATGTAACAGAAAAGTTGTACAACAGTGGTTTAAACAAATTAGATAACACAGAAATACTACGAAGGCCCCAAGTCAACAAGACTCCAACTCTAGGATGAGGGCTTGTTCTCAGATTGTCAACATTTTAGCCAGAGCTCCAATTACGTCTCCAAATTTCAGGCAAGAAAAAGAAGGGAACAGGATTAAAGCGCTACATCCAGCTGAGTTAGCACTGTTCACAGAACCTTTCTGGAAGATCCATTCAGTGACTTCATATGTCTTACTGGCCAAGACAGTGTCACATGCTTGAAACCTGCAAAATGAAACCTGCAAAATACATGCTGCACAAAATAAAATTAAAGCTGTTAAACATAAGAGAGGAAGAAAGAAAGAGTATTAGCCAGGGAACCAGCAGCCTCTGCCACAAATGAGATAAAATGATCACAGTAGTCTACATTTTTCCCTGCAATCAACAAAGATTTCCATCTCCTTTTTATAGGATATACTTGCTGGTATTTTCCTCCAGACCATTGTCTTTACATAGGTTTAATGCTCAAAGATGGTTCCCAGGAAGTTAGTTGAGTGAAGGGAAATGCCAGGAGTGTCTTCTTTCTAAAATAAACGTGACACAATCTCAAAAGAAAAATAAATCCTTTGCAGTTACCCACACAAACAATAGGACTTGAAAACATTCTAGATTTTAATAAGATTTTGGGCAGTCCTCAGATGCAGAGCAGAAGTGATAAACACTCCACACCTTTCTCTGCTGCTTTCCTGGTTTGTGTCTTTTCCATTCAGGTGCATATAGGAGATGGGATGATCTATGATGTGGAGCAGATGGCCCCCTGGTCGGCTCTTCCAGTAGAATGCAGTCTATTTCCGGAGCTCCGCCTCCAGATAGTGCTCTCTGAAAACTTTGGCATTTCCTAAACTGCAAGGGTGGCCTGCATTTCTACGAGATCTGCCTTCTACTTGTAGATGTGGCTGACACATTTCCTGGTTCCCATATTCTCTTGTCTTTAGTATACGTCTCTCTACATTCAAATGGATTCTGAGAATCTATCCCATCAGAACTTAAAGCGCCACCAACAAAGTGGAACTAGTCAGCAACAAGAATCAGTAAACAGGAACGACAACACTTGAGATCTTTTAAAAATCCGAAACAAAGTAGAAAAGGAATGAAGATGTAAGAGTTCAAAGAAAAAGTCTTCACTTTATATTCTTAATGAGTTAAAAGCAGATGTGGAAGCTATATTAAAAGGTTGAGATAAAAGGGATGGGGCGGGGAAGAAAACGTAACAGTCAGGCGGGGCGTGGTGGCTCACGGCTGTAATCCCAGCACTTTGGGAGGCTGAGGTGGGTGGATCACCTGAATTCAGGAGTTCGAGACCAGCCTGGCCAACATGGTGAAACCCTGTCTCTACTAAAAATATGAAAATTAGCCAGGGAATTCTAAACTTAAATTTAGAATTCCCGGCAATAACCAAATTCCCTGGCATGGCCCTTTCTCCTTTGTCTTGCTTTGAAATAAACATGAACATTGTATTGTTTGTCTGTCAATACCAGAAAAAATCTTAGTGGCTGAAAACAACACTTACTTATTATTTTACAGTTCCAAAGGCCAGAAGTCAGAAGTGGACCTCCGTGGGCTAAAAGCCATGTACTGGTAGGGCTGTGTTCCTTTTGGAGTCACTAAGGAGGGTCTGTTTCCTAGCTTTTCCCAGTGTGGTTCTTGGAAGCCACCGTATTCCTTAGTTTGAGGTCTTCTCCTTTATCTTCAAATCCAGCAACATCGGCTAAGTCCTTCTGCTGCTGTTCCTCTCACTCTCTTCTTCCGCGTTTTTTTTTTTTTTTTTTTTTTTTTGAGACGGAGTCTCACTCTGTCGCCCAGGCTTGAGTGCAGTGGCGCGATCTCCGCTCACTGCAAGCTCCGCCTCCCGGGTTCACTCCATTCTCCTGCCTCAGCCTCTTGAGTAGCTGGGACTACAGGTGCCCGCCACCACACCCGGCTAATTTTGGTATTTTAGTGGAGACGGAGTTTCACCGTGTTAGCCAGGATGGTCTCGATCTCCTGACCTCGTGATCCGCCCGCCTTGGCCTCCCAAAGTGCTGGGATTACAGGCGTGAGCCATTGCGCCCGGCCTCTTCTTCCGCTTTTAAGGACTTCTGTGATTATGTCGGGCTAGCCGGGATAATCCAGGGTAATCTCCCCATCTCAAGGTTAACTGATTAGCAACGTTCATTTTCCTTTGCTATGTAAATGAGCGTATTAACAGGTCCCAGTGATTAGGAGGTGGGCATCTTTGGGACCGATATTCTGCCTACCACAGACATGAGGGCTGGAGCTCCAGCACTGTTTTGGCATCTGAGCCAAGGCTAGCGACTGTAATACCTCTAGACTTCTTGTTGTATGAGGAAAATAAACACCTGTGATTGCAATTTATGTTACTTGCAACTTCACACATCTCTAATAGATACAGACTCAAACATTAGATCTTTAGCCAAGGGCTAATTATTTTCAAAAGGCAAGATGAGGCCGTTTTCAAATCTGCAATTCTTAGAAAATTTGCCACTCAAGTCTGTTTTCCAGCAAGATGCATTACAAAATGTGCTCTGAACAATTAAGAGATGAATAAGCAATTGCATTCTTCATTAGGGAAGTTGTGATTGAGAAAAAGTGGTTATAATCACTTAAACTATCTGAAATTGTAGGATAAATAAAACACAAAACAAAATACAAACTTGCAAATCATGAATCAATAGTAAGAGGAAAATTAAGTAATTGAGGGTAATTATGACGACGAAAGTAAAATATCATATGTAAGTATAATAAGAAAGTCTGTTTTTAAAAGAATATTTTAAATATCCAGGTTGACATAATGGAAAATATAAAAGAGAAATAGCAAAGACAGGGATGTCATCAGTGAAAAATTCCTTGACATCCCTCAGAGGAAGTCAACAGTTATTGCAGACATAATTAGTTAAAAGAATTTTAATGTTCTAAGATAATCATGAAATATTATCTTTAAAATAGGGTGTTGACCTCACAAGTCATGGATAAAAGATAAAAGCAAATGGACATGGTTCCTTCATCCAAAAGCAAAATAGATAAAAGATAACAAGAAAGCTTTAAAATATAGAAAACATAATTAAAGTGACAGATGTCAAACCAAGTACAAGGTCTTAATAAGCATAATATTCCAGAATAATTTTTATGGTAAGTCATTGGAATAAATACGTCATGGAATTTCTTCATGTGGCAAAACATCTCTCTCCCATTTCATAATATACATAAATAAACTGTTGTCTATTGCATTTCTAGAAACATTTATGTAAAAGAAAACACAATTTTTTTGTGTCTTATATAAAAAAGACACAATATTTTGGGGACACTGGACCATTTCACTTATCAAATAGCAATGCAACCATCAGTGACAGTACAAATGAATGCTGTTAAAATTAAATGTATAATTTTGAAATATTTAAATCATGGAGTTTAAATAAACATATGTACACATGTAATTGGAGGGAGGGAATTGCCATCCCTACACTGTTTCCCACCTTTTCTCTTCTCCTCCTCTTACCTGCACCTTCACAACCCAAGGAGAGACAGGAAGATGATGTTGACTTGTCTATAAAATTGATTAGCCTCTTACAAGCAATAATTTCAATCTTCTTCTGAGTCTTTGTGTAGCTAAAGCAGCAATCATGAAAAGGTATATAACCTGGAAATGAGCCCACTTTTTATTTATTATAAATCTAAGAAGATGCAGTTTGAAAGTGGGACATGATTTTTAAAATCATAGTATACTCATATTCAAATTCAACAAAAAATAGGCGTAAAATTTTAATCACTTTAAGTGAAGACATAAAATTATTTATTTTCATGTTAGAAAATACAGTAAGTTCCTTAGCTGGATATATTCCTTCCTTCAAAGTAAATTAATGAAGAAGAGACATTCAATAGATAATAAAAATCTAAAATATAATTAGTGTAAATTACAGAAATTTCCCCCATTAATTGTCATTAAATCCCCACTGACAACTCCAACTCCCCTTCCCTTCTCCTGCCACAAATCTTTTACTTGCCTGGAAGAAGTTATACTGCTCTTGATTATAGCCTGAGTTACTAATCTTATTGTGGGTGAGGTGGGCTTCACTAATGGTTAGATAAGTAGGTTCTTCTTCTTTGCAACTCTGTTCTGTACTACGTATGAGAATTAACGGGTTGGCCTTGGGACTTGTGCTTTTCTGAATCATCATGACCTGTTGGATACCAGAAAAAATAAAAACTGGCATATTTATGACTCACACTGGTTGCAGGATGAGGAAGAAGAATGGATTTAGTGTCACCCTATATTATTCTGCTGGAAAACCAGAGTAAATTGAATAACTCAGAATTACCCCAAAGAGACTTTAAACGCCAGACTAATTTAACTCTGGTCCATCCTTAAAACATCAGCTATCAGCCCAGAAGTAAACCATCACATACACGGTCAATTGATTTTCTGCAAGTGTGCCAAGACTTCAGTGGCAAAGGACAATCTTTTCAACAAATCTTTTCCAGGGAAAACTGGATATCCACATGCAAAAGACCAAAGTTTAACCCTTACTTTATAGCATATACAAAATGAACTCAAAATGGATCAAAACCCTGAACTTTAGAGCTAAAACTATAACTCTTAGAAGAAAGCATTAGGAAAAATCCTCAATAGATTGGATTTAGCAACAATTTAATGAATATCATACCACAAGCAAATGCCACAAAACAAAAAGTAGATATATTGAACATCATCAAAATTAAAAAACTTTTGTGCATCAAAGGATATTATTAAGAAAGCAAAAACACGATCTAACAAATAGGAGAAAATAATTTCAAATTATATATCTGCTAAGGAATTAATATCCAGAATATATAATGAATTCCTAAAACTCAACAACAAAACCCAAAGTAATTCAAAAGTGGTCCAAAAACTTTAAGTAGACATTTTTGCAAAGCAGATATACAGTCCCAATAAGTATGTAAGGACCAAGATGCTCAGTATCATTAATGAAATGAATAATTAAAATCATGGGTACGCCCGCTTTATGGGCCTCCTAAGGATATAATAGCGCCACTTATTTAAAAAAAATATGTATTTAAAAAAAAAATAATATCACTATTAATATATAATATATAATTTAGTCAGCTTGTATTTATAAGTTATTATATTATTTATAATGTTACTATAAAATAACTCATTATGACAATATTAGATAAATAAAATATATTTTTCAAAATATAAAATATTATTATAATATTTTAAAATATAATAGCCATTATATTAAAAAAACAGGAAGTAAAAAGTGTTGGTGAGGATGTGGAGAAATTGGAACTCTTGTACATCACTGGAGGGAAATGTAAAATGATGCAGCCACTGTGTAGAACAGCATGACAGTTCCTCAAAAAATCGAACACAGAATTGCTATATGATCTAGCAATTCTATTTCTAGGTGTATACCCAAAATAATTGAAAATAAGGACTAGAACAGGTATTTGTACACCCCTCGTTATGGCAGCATTATTCACAATGGCCTAGAGGTGGAAACAATCCATGCCCATCAACAGATAAATAGATAAACAAAATGTTGTATACAAGCACAATGGAATATTATTCACTCATAAAAATAATGTAATTTATTTATTTATTTACTTATTTCTTTATTTTTTTGGGATGGAGTCTTGCTCTGTCCCCCAGGCTGCAGTGCAGTGGCACGATCTCAGCTCACTGCAAGCTCTGCCTCCCGGGTTCACGCCATTCTCTCATCTCAGCTTCCCGAGTAACTGGGACTACAGGCACCTGCCACCATGCCCGGCTAATTTTGTTTTTGTATTTTTAGTAGAGACGGGGTTTCACCGTGTTAGCCAGAATGGTATGTGTTCTGTATTCGTCTGCTTTATGTCACTATAAAGGAATACCTGAGGCTGGGTAATTTATGAAGAAAAGAGGTTTATTTGGCTCACAGTTCTGCAGGCTGTACATGAAGCATAGTATCCACATTTGCTTCTGGTGAGGGCCACAAGAAGCTTCCAGTCATGATGGAAGATGAAGAGGAGCCAGCAGAGGGATGGGAGGAAATGCCAGGTTCTTTTCAACAACCAGATCTCGCATGAACTCATAGACTGAGAACTCACTCATTACTGCAAGGACAGCATGAAGCCATTCATGAGGGATTTGCCTCCATGATCCAAACACTCCCCACTATTTCCACATGAGATTTGGAGGGAAGAGAACATCCAAACTATATCATGCTACAAGATGGATGGACCTTGAAAACATACTTAGTGAAATAAGTTGGAGACAGAAGGACAAATGTGTGATTCCAGTTATATCAGTGTGATTCCAGTTGTATCAGTGTCTTAGTCTGTTTAGGCTCCTAGAACAAAATACCATAAACTGGTATTAACAACAGAAATTTATTAACAACAGAAATTTATTTCTCACAGTTCTGGAGGATGGGAAGTCCAAGATGAAGAGACCAACAGCTTCAGTGTCTGATAAGGGCTCACTCCCTGGTTCACAGATGGTCGTCTTTTTGCTGCATCCTCACGTGGCAGAAGGGGTAAGAGGTGTTTCTTGGGCCTCTTTTATAAGGCCACTAGTCTAATTTATGAAGTCGCTGACTACATGACCTAATTACCTCCCAAAGGCCCTACCTCCTATTAGCATCCACTTGGGGGCTGGAATTTCAACATACAAAACTTCAGGGGACCCAAACATTCAGGCTGTAGTGATGAGGTAGCAGGAGTAGGCAAATCTGTAGTGATAGGAAATAGATAGAAGATACCAGGGGCAGAAGGAGGAGTTATCATTTTATCTGTAGAGAATTTTTGTTAAGAATGCTGAAAAAATTTTGGGTGTAGACGGTGGCAACGGTTGTAGAACACTGTGAATATATTTAATGTCAGTGAATTGTGGTTAAAATGATAAATATTAAGTCATGTATATTTTACCACAATAAAAAAATCTTAGTTCACAGATTGCTGTTTCAGGGAAAACTTTAGAAATCACGCTCATTCACAGAAGACTTTTTTCTCTCATCATGTTTCTAATTGTAAATCTGTATTTATTTGTGTGGTTTCTGACGATTGTCTTTCTCCTCCCCAGGACTGATGTTCCATAATGATTTCCAAGTCAGATTTGCTTACTTATCTACTAATAGTATCTAACTCATTGAAATAATTCAGTATAAAACATTTTATTGAATTAATATTTTAGTAATAAGAAAGGAAAATAAAATACAATCTTGAGTAACACATCCATTGCAATTATCTAAAGCTTTTCCAGCTCTTACGTTTATAGAGTTGAACAATTTTAATAGGTCATTTAAAAATATAATTTGGCAAATGTGGCATGACTAGGCCACACAAAAACACAGATAGAGAAATAAGTCTCATTATTCTATTGTTACATAATTATTCACGATCAAATTATGGATTGTAAAAAGGTTAATTATTCCTAATGGTCTCCAAAAGCCATTATTTTCTTTAATTTGCATTTGGTAGGAATTGAGCGAGGCAGCTGATTACAAAGGGGCATAGCTATGCATTCTGATTTTACGTAATTCATTCTGAAGACTAATAGCGACAGTAAGTTAACAAAGTTTCCTATGAGAATCTATACATATCTTGTAATAGACTTCAAATAAGCCAAGTGAGTGGGAAATATTATGAACTTTTATATCTTATAATTAGAAATAACTTTGTATGCAACTGACTCTTCTAAGAGGTCAACAAGAAAAAGAAGATGAGGTCTGCTCCTATTTTATTTTGTTTTCTTATTTAAAACTAGACAATTGAAGATTTTAGAATAGCTTCCTTGGTGAGTGCTTTAAACTCTGAACACTCAGAAGAGTATTGACAAAATTTTATTCTGTAAGCATTTTTATAAAACAATTCTGCTTCCAGTTAAACACCTTTTACTTTTTTTAGTGGTAGTGGTAATGGTGGTGGTGGTGGTAGGGATGGTGGATTCAACACTCCTAAAAATGGGAACTTTCTGGAGTTTACATTAATTATATTGAAGTTGTTTTATTACGTGTCAAATGTCTACTTGTGCTTCACTGCTTTATTAGTAATAAGTGTGTTCTCCAGTTATGTCACTCAGTCTATTTTTCCAAATGGAAACAAATAATTTCATATGTTTATAAATAAGTGACTAGGGCCTTTAAGACTTTTTATTGGAACTCATGTAAGTTTGTGTATGATTATAATTTGAGCCTTTCTCTGTGATCTAGAGTTTCTCCATCTGCTAAATGCCATTGAATAATTAAAAAAAAAAAAAAAAAAAAAGACTGCTAAGAGACTAGTTGGCAGAGAGATAAGCTGGTTTGTGAGACATTCAAGCAGTAGAAGTTGGTATAAAGTGATAGCGAATGTTGTTGGTGTTTTCCTCTTAGCAGCTGGTTTGAAAGTTCTCCTTGGGGAGTGTTGTTTTATTTCATTTTGTTTTATTTGGAGGAAATGTGTTGGTAAAACATTTGGGGCAAGGGAGATTCCAATGTGCATGCTTAAGTACTGCAAAATGCTCTCAAATTGCCCTTTAAATCCAGGGACTACATCAGGTTGACTCACCTTTGCTTGCGTGTGTGTGTGTGTGGCCTGCATATATAAATGTGGGTATAATTGCTTAAGCAGAGCTCAATTGCTTTATGTAATGGTGGGGTGAGTCTGTGCGGTTTTGTGTTTAATTGTTTTTTAAATAGCAATTAGATGTGTATTTCATTATATCAAAAAAGTGAAGGCAGTCAAAGGGGATCACTCTTTTTTTCTCAATAAAATTTACTGATCAAAGGAGATCCAGCTATCAGCTATGCTACTTCAGGTCTCCATGCTTCATCAGCAATTCTGGTAGGGACAGAGTGAGTGCTGACAACAGGAGAGTGGTTGGTGGCCTTAAGCGGGGTTTCTGCAGCCTCTTTTTCTACCAGCCAAGAGGGTGTATTATGGTCAT
The DNA here is from genome assembly GCF_001698545.2 of Rhinopithecus bieti. Classification (NCBI taxonomy): domain Eukaryota; kingdom Metazoa; phylum Chordata; class Mammalia; order Primates; family Cercopithecidae; genus Rhinopithecus; species Rhinopithecus bieti. The sequence goes on from NW_016804139.1 coordinate 6,623,836, forward strand.
TAATGTCACTCTTCCTGAAGTAGAACCCTGATGTGTGCTTCCTCGGGTGTCGTGTAGGAAAATCCATTAGCAATTATTTTTGCCTTGAGATATTCAAAGGCCACTTTCTTTGTAATCAATTAAGGAAGCAAAAGTATAAGCAAACAAGATTCCTGAACAAAGCATTGGTGGGTAAGGCTCACTTTTTTTTTTTCAGTAGACAGGCATGTATTTTTAAGGAAAAGGTCAGATAACCCTCAGTTATCTTTGTTTAGATATAACGGTCATAATCTGTCATAATTAGTCATAATCATGTACCTCTGTTCATTTTTCCTAAGATAGCAAAATCACAATATGGCTTTGCCTGGAGGGTCACTTGGAAGTTTTCATATGGGCTCTGAGACAGAGGGAGGAGGATCTGGGGCAATACAAAAGACACAGTAAAGCTGGAGGACGTGGGAGGAGAGAGAGACAGAGCGAGAGAGGGAGAGAGAGAGAGAGAGAGAGAGAGAGAGAGAGCGATCTCCAGGGGTTCAGGTGACTAATTCTCCCGGTGTTTGCAGTCACAGATAACCTGTGTCACTTCCAGACCAAACAGCTCAATAGACAAGTGTACTTTATCTTTGTTTTATTTTCTTTTTACTCACTTGATACAGATGAGCAGAAGGATCTCAGAAGTTACATTTTTAAAACAACAGATGGAAACAACCATCACAACAACTCCTTAGTCTATGAATTACTCCTTGGAAAGGCAACTCCCATCAACCAGGAACAACCGTTTAGGACTCTTCATGAGCAAGAAATAAACTTCCATCATGATTGTACCACTATGTAGCTTGGAGTTTGCTTATTACAGCAGCTAATGTTACCCTAACGAATATACCCTGTGTGCAAACTGATGTATGGAGGAAACAGAAATTTTAAACGTGGATTCAGGAGTATAGGGATCAGGGAAAGCAGCTGTCTGAGTTGCATTAAGAAGCCAGGAGATTGAACAGAGGCTTGAGTTGGATCCTCCTGAAACCCTAAAGCGTTAGCCACTATTTCAGGGCTCGTCTCACAATGTGTACCTTGTAGGGAGGGGAGGAAAAGAAAGCATTAAATGACACAAAACATGGCTGCCCCAGTCCTTGCTTCTGTAGCTGATCATGAGGTCTAAATTAATAATCAAAACGACCTTATTCCACCTCCTATTCCCTGTCTGTCTCCTCTACCAGCACCTTAGCAGGCCAGAGTTCTTTTCTGGTAGGGTGAATCATATCTTCATTCTCAGAGGATCTGAGTCTTTAGTACTTGGGATCCTGGCTTCACTGAGTTGCTGCTGTGTTTATTATCTAGATATATTGGACAAAGGATGCTAAGAGGCACTCCAGGGAATTCTCTGGGCTCCAGGCATTGTTCTGCTTGTCCCTATTATGGAACAGTCACTGAATTTCCCATGAATGGTCATGGGGATCATTCATTCAAGCCAGTGACCACCTTTGCTGCCTGTTGTTTTAGTAGCATGAAGAGCTGCAAATGCCAGAAGGCAATCTCAGCTTCCCGTTTAATAGAACAATGACTTTATTTCTTGGTGGAAAAATTTTTCCCTTGGACAGAAATTAGTACAAGGTATGGGAAAGGAAGCAAAATTCCTTAAGTGGTTCAGTTAAGGTGTGATAGGAAAAATCTATCCCTGTCTCCACTCTTTGTTTCCTGGGCCTGAGTATTCTGTCAATGAGAGATAAAGCAATACGTTGTCCACTAGGTTAGGGCGTATACCACTACTATAGAACAGTGCCCCAGCCTCTCAGAGGGTGGTCTCCTCACTGGCCCATTGGCAGGCCATTCTATCTTTCTACCAATCAAGCTGCTTCTAGGTGGTGTGGCACATGATAAAACCAGACAATTCTATGGGTGTAAGTCTATGTCTGTACTTACAACATGATAAAATATGTTCTTTGGTCAGAGATGATATCAAAATGATGAATAAGTCATTCAATAAGTCCAAGAATGTTGGTGCTGACAGAAACATTGTGGGTAAGGAAGGAAAATTCTTCTTGAGAATATGTACATACTCCTGTGAAATTAAACTATGTCTCCCTAATGATAGAAGGGATTCAAAGTAATCAGCCTTCTGGGTGATCTCCTTAAACACCTGAGGAATGGTGTTGTGATGGGGACTAAACTCTAGTATCTCCTTTTGCCAGTGCTGATCACTTCTGATTAGCCTTGCAAAGGAAGCCCATGTCACTGAGCCCATGTATCACTTCCATTGATGTCTTTGGAGCGGCCATGCACATGGGCTCATGGAGAAAGCCCCGGGATGGAGCATCCATTCACTTTCTCACTAAGATCATTCATCTTCCTCAGCATGCTATTTCTTACCAAAAAATTTTATTTTCTTCCTTAAGATATTCCAGCAGAATGCTCTTACTTCTTGTTCTAATTTGAACTTCTTATTCCCTGGTTTTACCACAGAACCAACATCCTGGCCATCCTGAGATTTAATTTTACTGAGTTTTGGAGTTGGTCTCACTGTACTTTGATTTCTTATCTTCATCTTTTTTTTTCCTTAGGACTACATTTTTTTGTGTGCTGGAATTCATATTTTAATACACTTTATAGAAAAACTTTCATCTCTGCATGTATTAAATGGCTTTATTCTATCTTAATGCTTTGTTAATATTTTGGTTATAGTATTTGAGATGTAAAACGTTTTCTTTTCTAGCCTGACTGAAGTCCTGACTTCGTTTACTTCCAGTACCTAATGTTGCTGGTACGAAGTTAGCTGCCAATCTGATTCAATTCTGCCCATGATAATTTGTTTTATTTATTTTTTCTGGAGTTTTAGGGTTTTCTTTTATCATTTCTATTCTGAAGTTGTGTAAAAATATGTAAAAAAATATTTTATCCACTGTGCTTACCTTTCCCCTGAATGCTTTTCATTCTTTTTTTGTTTGTGATTTATATGTTTTCTATGAATAGCTTTTCTCCTGAAATTATCATTTAACCGATAATTTTTAACTGATGTCAACGGTCCCTTTTTCTTTTTTCATTTTACTCTTTTTTTAAATAAATGAATATAATGTTTTCTCAATTTTTTTTTTGAGACGGAATTTTACTCTGTTGCCCAGGCTGGAGTGCAGTGGTGCGACCTCAGCTCACGGCAACCACCACTTCCTGGGTTCAAGCAATTCTCCTGTCTCAGCCTCCCAAGTAGCTGGGATTACAGGCATGCACCACCAAGCCCAGCTAATTTTTTTTTTTTTTTTTTTTTTTGTATTTAGTAGAGATGGGGTTTCACCACGTTGATCAGGCTGATTTTAAACTCCTGACCTTAGGTGATTCGCCTGCCTCCGCCTCCCAACGTGCTGGAATTACAGGTGTGAGCCACTGTACCCAGCCTCAAAATTTTAAAAAAGAAAAAATAAACTTATAATTAAATTAAAGTTTTTGTCTTTTCCCAAAAGTATATATGTTTCCTCTGGGGTCAATATTCTGTTTAATTACCTTGGTCTTTCTCTTTTATTCTGCCATATTAGTAAGGATAATTAATGCTACCTGCTATTACAAATAATCTCAAAATTCTCAGTGCCTTAATCCAGTGTAAGTTGTCTTGCTTTGCTTTCACCTCACGTAAAGGCCAATTCCTGGTCAGAGTCCTCCGGGGCAACTTTCTTATAGGGGATGACTCAGAGATGCAGGGCGCCACTACTCTAGGATTCCCATTATTGCTGCAAAAAGTGAGAGAGGAATATCACATGTAGGAGATCTTGTGTTTCTAGCAAAGCCTGGGTGAATTATGTTTCTACTGCATTCCCCTATTTAGAATTGGTCATCAGGCCCAATCTAGATGCAAGGATACTGGGAAATGTAGTTTTTCTATACTCCCCAGAGGATGATAAAATGGTTTGATAAATCTATAGAATTGTCTTTGCCAGAGCCTTTTGCTTTCCTTTTTAATCAAATGTCTGCTGATACTCAGTTGTCCAATATGATTATAAATTTAGAAATGTTGATTATTACCTTTAACTGACTAACATTTCTTCTGATACTAGTTTCCTTTTCCCTGCATACAAAGACTGCAAGATTTCTGTTTGTGGGTGTGGTATGTGGACAGGCAGGCTATACTCTAAGATAAGCAAGCTGGCAGCCTGTACTCTGACAGCCATTGCCCGTCTTAGGCTGACAGTTTATTCAGCCTCACTTTATAGGCACTTTCCTTACACATACTCATGTGTGGGACACATGACTCAGCAGTCGTTGGACATACAGTTCTTCAATCAGTTGTCTTACTTTAAGCACTTTCTCATGCTTTGACTACATCTCTAAGAGTTTATAGAATGCTGTAAAAATGACCCTGCCTCACTTGCTGCTTTCTCTTCTACCTGTATTGAGCTAGGCCCTTTTCGCTCTGATTTATATTAAGTCACGTTGGCCATAGCCATCTCTGGTCTTTCAGAAACTCATGAAATCTTATTTATTTATTATTTTTTTGAGACGGATCCTCGCTCTGTCATCCAGGCTGGAGTGCAGTGGTGCGATCTCAGCTCACGGCAAGCTCCGCCTCCTGGGTTCAAGGGATTCTCCTGCCTCAGCCTCCCAAGCAGCCTCCCAAGCAGCTGGGACTACAGGTGCCCGCCACCACGCCTGGCTAATTTTTTTGTATTTTTAGTAGAGACAGGGTTTCACTGTGTTAGCCAGGATGGTCTCGATCTCCTGACCTTGTGATCTGCCCACCTCGGCCTTAAAATCTTATTTTGTTAATATTCTCCATCCAGTATTTGACAATTATGTTCTTTTCTTCTCTTTTATACTTTTTCCTATAACATATTTCTATACTTTATTGTTTTTATTTTGGAGTGAGGGAAGATAAATGAGTTTTCTCAAGCTATGACCTTGAACTTAAATTTTCACTTAGCATAATATGATATTCCATACTAATAAAACTATTTTGCATATCATTAAATAATATTCTAAAGTAAGTTTTGAAATATAAAAATATTCCATTTTATAATTTACTATAATTTAGCTACTAATTTCCTCTGGTTGAATATTTACGTTATTTCTGTATTTTCTTTCTTTCTTTCTTCCTTCCTTCCTTCCTTCCTTCCTTCCTTCCTTCCT
>NW_016804139.1:6629290-6685942 GCF_001698545.2 Rhinopithecus bieti
TTTCCTTCCTTCCTTCCTTCCTTCCTACCTTCCTTCCCCCTTCCTCCCTCCCTCCCTCCCTCTCCTCTCTCTCTTTTTCTTTCTTTCTTTCTTTCTTTCTTTCTTTCTTTCATTCTTTCTTTCTTCTTTCTTTCCTTCTTTCTCTTTCTTTCCTTCCTCCCTCTCTCTCTCTTTCTTTCTTCCTTCCTTTCTTTCTTTTCTTTTTTTTGATGGGCTCTTGCTCTGTCACCCAGGCTGGAGTGTAGTGGTGTGATCTTGGTTCACTGTAACCTCTGCCTCCCAGGTTCAAGTGATTCTCCTGCCTCAGCCTCCTGAGTAGCTGGGATTACAGGCATGAGCCATCACATCCAGCTAATTTTTATATTTTTAGTAGACAGGGGATTTCACCATGTTGGCCAGGCTGATCTTGAACCCCTGACCTCAGGTGATCCACCCACCTCAGTCTCCCAAGGTGCTGGGATTACAGGCATGAGCCACCATGCCCAGCCAGTATTGTTTTTCACAGTTAAAAATCTCTGCAATGGATATTCTTGTACTTAAGGTGTTAGATGTCTAACTATTTTCCTGGATCAAATTCTTTGAAGGGAACTTGCCAAGTCAGAAGATATTTGCTTTTTTATGACTTCATGTACATATAGCAAATTGCTTTACAGAAATACACACCCTACTGTCTCATAGGCCATCAGCAGTAGGCATTAGCATTTTAAAAAATCATTAACAATTTATTTATACCAGTAGCACTTACTAACTGGGTGCCCAGGTTGACTCAACTGTAAAACATGATCTAGGTCTTGGGCTGTTGTAAAGATTAAACATATACCTCATACATGTCTATCATAAACTAAATAAACAGTACATTTTATTTTAAAATGATAAATTATTTTAAAATGAACCACCTGCCTGTCTCTCAGGTTGGTGGGGAGGATTATATTAGACAATATATATAAAAATACACAGAAGTGGTATGTAAGTGAGTATAATTGTTAAGTATTATTATCCTTTCTCCCAGTAAAGGCCTCTTAAATGTGAAAGTAACCTAAATCCCAAGACTCTGGCTAGGACACAGTGACAGCAAGCAAATCACGTGGACAGCATCTGAGCTTCGGGGCAGGTAGTCTGATTGACCCATTACTGAAGAAGATCAAAGAGACCAACAAAGGATTGACCTCAGGGAATTTACTTCTCCTTGGCCAAGCATTCAGATTTCCTTTTCATTACAGATTCAGCTGAGCATCTGCATGTAAGCAATGTATCCATAAGACTGCTGTCCTCTCTTTCCTATACACCGTTGCTGTGGCTAAGTGATTTTCTACTAGCCCCTACTCCCACTGTGTCTATATATGAATACAACAAAGGTACACAGAGGCCAGATTTCTGGTCTGCTCAAGAGCTCTGGGGATTTTGATCTCAAGCTGGCAGGGAGGAAGGACAGAGCTTTGAAAAGAATAAAGTGAGCAGAACTAGGGTGATATTGTGGGTAAAGGGATAATCTTGGATATGGAAAGGTGAATGTAAAATTAAAAAGTTAGGTCCAGAAATTATAGGAAAACGGAGAACTTGGGTTGAATACGTGGATTGATTGTCCAGCTGTGCCTCTGCTTTTCCGTGACCTCAAGATCTTTGGGATAAAATATTGACTACATGGATAATTTTATATTAAGAACTTTATTTTTTTTCCTCCTTTCTTCTTTCTCCCTCTGATTTTTGTGTCCTGAAGTCCACCCTAGTCAGTTAAATGAAGCCATAGTTTTCCATTGATGTCCAGTCTAAAATACATTTGATTAAGAATATGTGTCACTAGACTTACTCCAGCTGTCCTTGTGTCTTACTTAGTTTCCTACATCTGTGCCCCAAAATAGACTCTGAACATCCTCCATGTATTGCTTTATGAAGAAAATGAGTCAAGCACGTATTCAAAACAATGATGTTCTTTTGAGTTTATGTCAGTTAGGTTATAATTTTTCTGCTAGGAAGAGATGTTAAATAATTGTAGCTCAAACAACCTCCCCGCAAAAAAGTTTTTTTTAAAATTTTTTGTCACATGAAAGAAGCCCAGAGTGAGGCAGTCTTAAGCTGTTAGGAAGGCTGCAGGGCAGCTTTGGCAAGGTGGAAGTTTATTTTCCTTTCACATAAAAGCCTGAGTGTAAGTAGTTCAGGTAGCTGTAGCAGCTACATCAAAATCTAGGTCCCAGAACAACGGTCTTCTTTGCTCTCCTTGGAGTAGTAATAGCAGCCCAAGGTTGAGTGCCAGCTATCCCTCTAAGATACCAGAAAGTGGAATAGGGGAAGGGAAAAAGAATGGACACACAGTACTAAAAGATTCTTTTTAAGACTCTTAGTGAAAGTTGCACACAACACTGAACCTTACATTCCTTGATCAGAACTAAGTCAATGACAACACCTGAATGTAAGCAAATCTGAAAAAAAGCATTATCATTTTTTTAAATTCCAAATGTCCCTGTCCAAGCTAAATTTAATTTTGGTTTATTAGAGCAGAAATTGGAGAATAGATACTGGGGGGCAGGTAGCAGATTTTTGCCATGGCAGAATATTTTACTTGTTAGATAGTGTAAAAAATAAATTAAGGATATGATAAAGTCAACTGTTTTAAGAAAAGCAGAATTTTATTCCAGGGAAAAAAAATTAAATTATAAAAGGGAGTAACTGTAATTATATCTGTATGACTTTGTGGTGAACAGTTATTTATGAAGTTCTAATAATATAAACACAATTTGTTTCAACTTTTAGAATCAACTTATAGACAAGGCATGAAAATACTTGATTATGTTACTTAATAGAATGTAAATATTATCAACCTTGACAATGTAAAAGTAAAATTGCAGATGACAAATTTATTGCATGGAAGGAAATAAAAGAAACAAAGGAAAGGTTGAGAATACCAATATCATCATATTGTGAAGTGAAGAGTCAAGAGATACTGTGGATTTTTAAACAATCAAAGAAGAAAGATGTAAGGATATATGAAGTGTGAATATTGCTTAGACTGAATTAATTAAGAGTGAATTAAGAGTGAATCTTATGAATAGTGATATAATTATGTGGGAGCATTGAGACTTAGTTAGAAGAAGGGATAAGTAAACTAAATAATTATCTATTAAGGCTATCCCAACAAACTCTGTCCCCCTTCCCAGGGGAGGTGACACCCCATTGTTCAATATGGGAGTGAAGAGGGTAGTTCTGTGGATTGGTGATGGCTTCATTTAACTGGCTAGGGTAGACTCCAGGACATGAAAATCAGAGGAAGAAAGAAGAGAAGAAGAAAAAGAATAAGGCTCTTAATATAAAATTTTCCATGTGGTCAATATTTTATCCCAAAGATCTTAAGGTCACACAAATGGTCAAAGCAGAGGCACATCTGGACAATCAATCCACTTATTCAACTCAAGTTCTCCATTATTCTATAATTTTTGGACCTAACTTTTTAATTTTACATTCATCCTCTTAGATAGCTAAGAGGATGTCACTGTGATCTAATTATATAATATAAAAGGCATACTATAGAGGTAGAGATAAACACATGAATAAATGAATAGTATTTAATGCAGGAGAATTCCTCTTGTTCAAGCATTCATAGCGGATTAAGCCAGGTTAATGTAACAAATCATTTGAACCACCCGAAATTACAAAATGACCTTCCAATTATCATTTGTCTTCCTACATGTCTCCATTCCAGGAAAATAACGTGCTGGCTGAAGAGCCCACATCCAGAATCTGTGGAAATCATATTTTTCATTATTGAATTTTAAATTTATAAATTGACAGTCTAGTTTATACAGCAACCTTTTCTTTCAGCTTGAATAGACCATGAGAAACTGATCAAGTGAGGAAAATTGCTTAACAACTTTAGGGCTCATTACTTTCACCCACAAATGTAATGAGTTGACCTTAATGAACCATGAAGACCTTTCATTGTGGAAATGAATGAATCTATGGACTCATGGTGAGCCGGAACGATTTACCTAGACCAATGCTTCCTAATACAATCAACCAAAGAGATGATTGTATTTTTTATGTAAATATAATTCAAGGGCTCCCAGATGATAATTGTTTTACTTATTCAGTCTAGAAAAACAGTGGCTAATGCTTTGTAATAATGTCCTGTGTTAAGAGCCAAGTGCCCTTCTGCCTGTAGGCCCTGTTGATGAGTGCCACTCCTTTAATGAGATTCTCATCATGACTCATCCTCCCTGTGTCTGCCACTCTGCCTTCAGTTGGAGCCGGCTCCCAAGGTTCTCTCCCTTTGCCTACGTGGTCAGTCTCACTTGTGCCAACTGCTTTCTTTCTGTTCCTTTTTTTTTCTTTTTCTTTTTTCTTTTTAAATTCTTTTCTGTCTATGTTTGGCACATTCAGATGACATTTTTTCTGGTCATATGTGTCCCAGAGGTTACAAACTTACTTATCTATCCTTTGCACATCTCATGAATTCTGCCCGTGTCTCACAAGCTATTTGCCTCTGCACTTAGTTTCTTCACCCTCCTTATTTGCTTTCTTATCTCTGTAACAGATTCTAACACCGCAGGATGGGCCCTGGTGGGTGATGGGGGACTGATGTGCTTTTGGCCATCTCTACCATCCTCTCTCTGCTTGTCATTCTTTGAGGTCTTTGCCTTTAATGTCTACAGACTCCTTGAAATCTATGACTTAACAGTCTCTGTTGACCTATTTTGGCATCCAAGGATGATTCAGTAACCGATACATATTCTTTTCTCTTTCCTTAATCCTTATCTTCTGATCCTTTACTTTTTCCATTATCCCAATTAACCACACCCAGAGCCAGTGCACTGGACCCCCATCCTGGCTGTTTTGAATTGGTTGTTTTGAGCCATCCTGTTGGTCGCACCCAGTCTCATCTGTATTGTGGATCCCATTATGCAGTTTATGTCTGCTATGCTGTACACACTGTTCTCTTGTTTTCTCAGTGTTTTCCTAGATTCACATCCTTGCCCTATCTAAACTATGATTTTTCTTTTTGGATACTAAAATTTCTACTTTTCTCTACCACCGAGAGCTTTGGAGTCAGACTCCTGGCTTGGTAGCTTGGCTCAAATACTAATCTTGTTGACCATGGGCAGAATCATTGAACTCATCTCTGCCTCATCTTTCTTATCTGTGGGGTAGAGGTGATAACATAAGCACCTACAGCATAGGGCCTTTGTCAGGATAAAGTTGAATTAAACACACACAACACTAAGAACAGTGCCTGGGGAACAAGAAGAATTAATAGATTTCAGAGAAACTGCAGTGTCTCTGCACAGTTGCGATGCAAATCCCTGCTGCTCTTGCTCTATGATGGGAAATAATACAGTGTGTAGATTAAACATGTGAGCTTTGTAGTCAGTCAGCATTAGATTGGACCCAGATGCTGCCTGTGTGGTGTGACTCTGGGCAAGTAATTTAGTCTCTCCAAGCTTCAATGCCTTCATTTGTTAAGTGGGACAAATAACAACTGCCTCTCAGGATTATGTAGCTTTATTTTAAGGGTGATAATGTTAAAAACAACTAGATGGCACCTGGACACAGCAAGTATTCATGATATAATATGTTATCTGTTAAGAATAAAATAAATTATCCATCCTTTGTAACTCTTTAGGCTACAATTTTTTTTTTTTTTTTTTTTTTTTTTTTTTTTTTTTTTTTTTGAGAGGGAGTTTCTCTGTTGCCAGGCTGGGGTGCAATGTACAATGGCACGATCTCGGCTCACTGCAACCTCCACCTCCCGGCTTTAAGCGATTCTCCTGCCTCAGCCTTCCAAGTAGCTGGGATTACAGGCATGTGCCACCACGCCCAGCTAATTTTTGTATGTTTAGTAGAGATGGAGTTTCACCATGTTGGTCAGGCTGGTCTCCTAATTTCAAAACTGATTTGGGACTTTCTTTGTCATTTATTTTCAATTTGCACATGAAGTTTATTGTTTTTCATAGACACCTCTTTTGGTAACTCCTTACTTTCCTACATTTTTTTCCACATTTCTTCTGTCTCAACATCCTTTAGTCAGTGACAATTCAATTATAATATAGCACATCACTTTTAACAGAGCACAGCGGGATTTTAAGCAGAGATATGAAGTAAAACTTTCTCACATCCTCACTTCTCTTCATAATATAGTCACAAATAAACATACCTGACAGGTCAAGTGATTGTTGCTGCTGGTATGACTCACTGCAATCCGTACATTTGGAATCTTAGGGTGCATGTATGAGAGAAAGTGTGCGTGTGTGTGCATGCATATATGTGTGTATGCAGGGGTGTGTGTGTGTGTTTGTGTTTGTGCACACATATGCTGACCTCTTGCTTCTTGAACTTGATTTTCCTTCTTTGATGTATCTTGCTCTGGGAGTGACAGCAACCAGACACCTCAGTCCTCATTCTGACTTTCCTCTGAATACTTTCACTTTTGCTGCCCCAGTGTTTCCATTATCCCAATTAAGCACTCCCAGAGTCAGTGTACTGGACCCCCATCCTGGCTGTTTTGACTTGGTTCTTTTGAGCTATCCCTTTGGTCACATCCAGTCTCATCCCTATGGTGGATCCCATTATGCAGTTAATGTCTGCTGTGTTGTACACGCTGTTCTCTTGTTTTCTCAGTGTTTTTCTAGATTCACATCCTTGCTCTATCTAAACCATGATTTTTCTTTTTGGATACTAAAATTTCTACTTTTCTCTACCAATGAGCTCTCCAGAACCAACACCACAGGACAGGCCCTGGTGGGTGGTGGGGGACTGATGTGCTTTTGGCCATCTCTACCACCCTATCTCTGCTTGTCATTCTTTGAGGTCTTTGCCTTTAATGTCTACAGACCCCTTGAAATCTATGACTTAACATTCTCTGTTGATCTATTTTCGCATCCAGAGATGACTCAGTAACTGATTAGTGTTCTTTTCTCGTTTTTCTTTCTCTGGCCTTTATTTATGAGGACAGGCTATCTATTGAGTAACCCTTTAGGATCTTAAATCTTACACCACATGGGACAAAAACTGCATGCCTTTGTCTCACAAGACAGGTCTTTCTCGACATTTTAAAAAATTTTCCAGCATGTTCAATCCACATAGTATCACTCTTTCTGGGATCATCCATTCACATCATTCCTTCTTTTCCTTTCCTCACATTCTGACTGCTTTTTGGTGCTATTCTCAATGGGTATTTACTATAGACTTAAGCAAAGGAATTGGAGTTTGAGCCTAATGTTCTGAATTCTCTTATTTACCTGCTCAAATAAGTAAAGTGGAGTGCAAGTTGGACTCCTAATTGGTGGTTCTCAATAAACAGTCTAAAAATACATGTACCTCAAAAATATAAACACTGTAGATCAAAGATTATCTTGACACTTCTCTTTCTTGCTCTCTTTTCCAGAAATAACCATTATTATCAACCTTGTGTGCCTTTTCCGGTCCCTTTTCTCTCTATGTATTTGCATTCTCTACTAAAATAAACTTCATGGAAATGGATAGTTGGTACCCCATTACTCTTGGTTGAATGAATGAATGTGTATCTGTGTGTATGTGTGTGTGGGCACAAATACATGTCTATCTATCTACCTACCTACGTATATGCTAACTGCTTTGTGTATGTTTTGAATGTGTTTTCATATAAACCATATCGCTTTGTACATATTACTTGGCAACTTACTTTTTTACTGAACAACATACCTTGGGGATATTTCCATGTTACCACATCTTGTTCTTTTTCATTCATTTTAACTGTTGTTAAAATGTATGTTATGGATATTTATCTGTCCACTTCTCTACTGATGGATATTTACATATTGCCTCTATTTTGCCCTTTATAAGGCTATAACAGAAATCCTGGCAAAATTTTTTGCCCACATATGCATGTATTTTTATGGAATTGTTTCTGAGAAGTAATTTGTTGAGTCGAATATTATGTGCAGCTTTTTTTTTCTTTTTTGAGATGGAGTCTTGCACTGTTGCCAGGTTGGAGTGACATGATCTCATCTCACTGCAACCTCCACCTCCCAGGTTAAAGCAACTCTCCTGCCTCAGCCTCCCAAGTAGCTGGGACTACAGGCACGCACCACAACGCCCAGCTAATGTTTGTACTGGTTTTTTTTTTTTTTTTTGTAAGTAGAGATGGAGTTTCATTATGTTGACCAGGATTGTCTCGATCTCTTGACCTCGTGATCTGCCCGCCTTGGCTTCCTAAAGTGTTGAGATTACAGGCGTGAGCCACAGCACCCGGCCATGTGCAGTTTTAATAAACATTGCCAAATTACCCTCCACAAAGACTGTTGCAGTTTATTTTCCAGCTGTGCATGAGAGCATGTTATTCCCCTACATGCTTGCCAACATCAGATATTATTGAGTCTTTTAATTATGCCAGTCTGATGGGTGAAATGGTGGGTTTTTTAAAGTATTACATTCAACTGATCATTAGATCTAGCCTCTGTCTATATGTATGTTGGCCTTCCTCAGTGCAGGTCTATCTTTTATGCATTTTCTTTTCTTTTCCTATTTCAGAGGAAAAATGTTCCCCTTTCTCGATGCCCAAGAATTAATCCACATGCCTCTTTGTTTCTCAAATATCTTCTTTCTTTAGCATCTTCAATTTTCCTGTCTTTATATAGTTCTTCCTCTTGGCTTTCTATATAATCAGACTGTAAATATGTTGGAATAAAAGACCGTATTCAACTCTACCATTCCGTTTAACCTCTCCCTTGCTCGCTCTGCTCCTAAACTTGTCAAATGAGTGCTCTGAATCTGGTACTCTCACCTCCTCTAGTCAACGACATCAGTGAGGTCATTCAGTCCTAATTTTACTGAATTTTTAAAGTTCTTTTAAGTCCTGCTGCCAGCTCTTTGTACCCACAGTCTTCTCTGAACTTCCAAGATACCATCCCATTTCTTGTCTTCCCTCTAGAACTACTTTCTTAATTTCTTAAGCTTACTTTTCCCCTCCTTTTACCTATAAGCGTGAATGTTCAACAATTTTATTTTGGACCTTTGTTCCTTTTTCTTCACTTGTTGCTTTGGAGATCTCATCCATTCCAAACATTTCAACTATTTTCTCTCGGCAGATGACCCCCAAAGTCAGTATTTCTAGTCCTGGTGTTTCATTGAAAATCCAGTCTTTCACTTGCAATTTTCTGATTGAATTGGACTCAATGTGACTTCAAGGTCAGAACACCAAATGACATTTAGTATCCTCCTCTCTCTCAAACTGAATTCTGTGATGTTATCAACTTTTTTTTTTTGTATGTAATGAGAAAGAGAACATCTTATTTTCCAAGTAGCGAATTCTCCTTGGATAGAGACTAATTTTGTCTACTGAATACTTTGATGAGTCACTTTTGATGTAGGGGAATAGGTGAGAGGGCAACTTCAGGAAGGACTGAGCTTGTATAGAAAGACGTGGCTATGCAACTGCTTTCCAAGCGGGGCTGATCTGCTGTTACACTTTTGTTTCGCTGGATACGCTGTCAAGAGCTGAATTGTCTGGGGCTATAATGAGGATGGTAGTGGCTGTGGAAAGAAAGAGGAGGAAAAAGGTAGCTGGCAACCAGAATGGAAATTTGGCAGAAGAACAGACATGTTTAAGAGGGATTTTATGAGGCTCTGCCCTGCTCCACTGCATGCATGATATACTTGCTTACTTATCTCTGGAAAATCTTCAGCACAAAACCTTTTTCTACTGATTGATTGTGATTAATTGTGGTTAATTAGTTATTGACACTCTCTTGCTTAAATTTTCTCAGTGGTTTTCTATTGTTCGAACACTGTATTAAAAATAATTCTTTCTTTTAGAGCTTTATTAAAATGTACTTGACAAACAATAGACATCTTAAAAATGTACAATTTGATAAGCTTTGACATATGCAAATACCTGGGAAACCATCATAAAAATTAATATAAGGAACTTACACATCACCTCCAAAAGTTTTATTGTGGCCTGCCATTTATTTATTTATTTATTTAAATTTCAACTTTTATTTTAGATACAGGCAGAACATGCGCAGATTTGTTACATGGGAATATTGCCTAATACTGAGGTTTGTACTGAGGTTTGAAGTACAAATCCTGTCACCCAGGTACAGAAGATAGTACCCAATAGGTAGTTTTTCAAAACACATTCTCTCTCTCCCCCTTCTGGTAGTTCACAATGTCTATTGTTCCATTGTTTATATCCATGTATGCTCAATGTTTAGTTCCCACATTTAAGTGAGAATATGCGATATTTGGTTTTCTGTTCCTGGATTAATTTGCTTAGGATTATGGCCTCCAACTGCATCCATTTTGCTGCAAAGAACATAATTTCATTCTTTCTTATGGCTGCACACCATTCCATGGTGTATATGTACCATATTTTCTTGATCCAATCTACCATTGATAGGTACCTGGGTTGATTCCATGTCTTTGCTATTATGAATAGCCTTGTGGCCTTTTATAATTCCATCCTTCTCTCCATGCTGTTCCCAGACAAACACTGATAGAGTGCTTCTTCTATTACTATAGATTTCTTTGCATTTCCTAGAATTTAATATAATGCAATTATAAAGTATGTACTCTTTTTTGTTTCTTTACTTTTATTCATCATATTATTTTGAGATTTATCTATGTTATTTTAAATTTTATAGTTCATTCTTTTTATTGCTGACTAATTTTCCTTTGTGTGAATATACCACAATTTCATCATTTGTTCACTCATTAAAGGGCAATTGGATTTCTTCCAAGTTTTGACTATTACAAATAAAGTTGTTATGAAAATTTGTGTCTTTGTGTGGACCTGTGCCTTTGTTCTTTTTTTTTTTTTCTTTTCTTTTTTTTTTTTTTTTCTTTTTTTTTTTTTTTGAGATAGAGTCCCTCTCTGTCGCTCAGGCTGGAGTGTAATGGCACAATCTCGGCTCACCGCAACCTCCACCTCCCATGTTCAAGCAGTTCTGCCTCAGCCTCCCGAGCAACTGGGACCACTATGCACCACCAAGGCAAGGTTGAGGTTTATTATTGTTATTTTGCATATGGTTAGCTAATTGCTCCAGAACCATTTACTGAAAAACTTTTCTTTCCCCAGTGAACTGCCTTTTCAGCTTCGTTGAAAGTCTGTTGTTCAAATACGTGTGGATCTACTTTCGGATTTTCTATTCTGCTCAAAATTTTTTGACATAAAATTGTTTATAGTATTCCTTTAACATTCTTTTAATACCTGTAGATTTTGTAGCAGTACCTTCTCTCTCATTCCTAATATGAGTAATTTATGTTTTCTTTTTTCCTGATTAGTCTGCTAACACCCGATCAATTTTTGTTGTTTTTTTTTTTAATTGGTTTTGTGTTCTCCATTTCACTAATTTTTCCTGTGATATTTATCACCTTCTTTGTTTAGCTTAATTTTAGGTTTAATTTTTTCTTCTTTTTCTAGTTTATAAGGTGAAATCTGAGGTCATTGATTTGAGAACTTTCATTTTCTAGTGGCAAATACAAAAGGACCCCACTAAATCACTCCTATTTAGTGATTCACTGGAAGGACTCAAAGAATTCAAGAAGTCCACCATACTCACAGTTTATTAGAGTGGAAATACAGATTAAAGACAGTGAAGGGAAGGGGCTCATAGAGCAGAGTTCAAGAGAGCCTAGGCATGCAGCTTCCAGTTGTGCCCAGTAGAGTTGTGCAAACAGCATTTATTTCTCTCAGCAATGATGTGTCACAGTAATGTATCACAGCATGCATAAAGTATTGACTTTCTTTTTTCTCAATATTACTTTAGTTATTGGTGGTTTCATACAAATTTTGAATTTTAAAACTGGAGTCATTCACCTGAGCTTTGTGTCCAGAGTTTTTATTGGAGGTTTGTCCAGAGATTTTTACAGGGGTTTGGACACATTAATACACTGTGTAGCCTAAGGTCCCTACCACAAATCATTGTTAGCATAGACTGTCTGGTATGGTCCAAACCCCCCTAGATAAACAAAGTTATTTTAATCAGGCAGGGCATTCCAAGGGTTTAAAAGTTATGATCCAAAACCTGGGGAAAAGGGAGGACCAAAACTTTTTTTGGGCAAAGTTAATCCTTTACTATACACTAATGTAAGTATTTTAGTGCTGTAAGTTCTCCTCTGTGTACTGAATTAGCTGCATTTCAAACATTTTTGATATATTGCATTTTTATCCTTATTTACTACAAAATACTCTATAATTCCTCCTTCGATTTATTCTTTGACCCATAGGTAGTTTATATACATGTATTTAGTTTCCAAGTATTTGGAGATTTTCCAGATTTTTCTACTATTAATTTCTAATATAATCCCACTGGAGAGAGATAATGTAACTTGTGCTACTTGATTCTTTTTTTATATTAAAATCCAAAATGAAAGAGAAGACATTATAACTGATACCGCAGAAATACAAAGAATTGTGAGACTACTATGAACAATTATACACCAACAAATTGGAGAACCTAGAAGAAGTTGATAAATTCATAGACACAGACAACCTACTAAGACCGAATCATGAAGAAAAAAATCTGAACAGATCAATGATTGAGGAGATTAAATTAGTAATAAATTTTTTTCCCATCAAATAGTAGCCAAGGACCTGATGGCTTCACTGCTGGATTCTATCAAACATTTAAAGAAGAACTTATGCTAATCGTTCTTAAATGTTTCCAAAATATTGGAGAAGAGGGAGTCCTTTTAAACTCATTTTGTGAAGCCAGAATTACCTGATACCAAAACCAGACAGGGATACTACAAGAAAAGAAAATTACAGGACAATATTTCTGATGAATGTAGTTGTTAAAATTCTCAACACAATACCAGCAAACTGAATTTGACATCACATTAAAATGATCATACATTATGATCAAGTGGGATTTATCACTGGGATGCAAGCATGGTTCAACATATACAAATCAATAAATACAATATACCATATTAACATAGTGAAAACAAAACCATATAATCATCTCAATGGATGCAGAAAAGCATTTGACAATATTCAACATCTTTTCATGACAAAACTATCAACAATTTGGGTATAAAAGAAATACACTTTAACACAATAAATGTAGTATATTTATTGTAAAAAGTTGAAAGCCTTTTCTCTAAGATCAAGATCAAGACAAATATGCCACCTTGTTACTTTTAATCTACATAGTACTGGAATTCCTAGTTAGAGCAATTATTAAAGAAAAAGAAATAAAAGGTGTCTAAATTAGAACAAAAGTAAAACTATCTCTGTTTGTAGATGATATGATCTTAAATTAGCTAAAACCCTAAAGACTCTAGCAAAAACCTATTAGAACTAATAAACAAATTTATTAAAGTTGCAAAATACAAAATCAACGTACAAAAATCAATTCCATTTATGTATACTAACAATAAACTATGTAAAAGAGAAACTTAGAAAATGATCCTATTTACAAACATCAAAAGGAATAAAACACCTTAGAATAAATTTAACCAAGGAGGTGAAAGATCTGTACACTAAAAACTGTAAAACATTGATGAAAGAAATTGAAGAAGATACAAATACATGGAAATCTATCCTATCTTCATAGATCGGAAGGGTCAATATTGTGAAAATGTCCACACCACCCAAAGTCATCTACAGACTGAATGCAATCTCTTTGAAATTTCCAGTGGCATTTTCACAGATTAAATATTGCTTTAGATAGCTAAAGCAATATTAAGAAGAAAGAAGAAAGCTGAAGGCATTACATTTTCAAGTCTGAAGTTATATTACAAAGCTATAGTAATCAAAACAGTATGGTATTGGCTTAAAATCAGACATCTAGAATAAAGGAACCGAACAGAAAGCCCAGAAATAAACCCACACATATATGGTCAACAAGCATATATGTATGCTTGACAAAAGCACCAAGAGTACACAATGGGGAAAGGGTAGCCTCTTCAATAACTGGTGCTGGGGAAATTGAATATTCATATCCAAAAAAAATAAAATAAAACTGAACCCTTATGTTACACTATATACAAAAAATCAACTTTAAATGTATTAAATATTTAAATGTAAGATCTGAAACTGCCAAACTTTTAGAAGAAAACATTAAAAAAAGCTTCATGACATTGTTCTTGGCAATTTTTTTGATGTAACAACAAAAGAATAGATAACAAAAGTAAAAATAAACAAATGGTAATACATCAAACTAAAAAAGCTTCTGCATGACAAAAGTAACAATCAACAAAATGAAAAAGCAAACCATGAAATGGGAGAAAATTTTGTAAACCAGATGTCTGATAAAGGGTTAATATCCATTTAAAAAAATGGGCAAAGAGCCTGTTTCCAAAGAATATATATGTTTTCATTTTTTCACTTTTCCAAAGAAGATAATCAGGTATATGAGAAGGTGCTGAACATTACTAATCATCCTTTTGATTATTCAACATTTTCTAAAGTAGAAACTCAAATGGCCAACAGAGATATGAAAAGGTATTCAACATCAGTAATCATTAGAGAAATGAAAATCAAAACCACAATAAAATATTACCTCACATTTGTTAGGCTGGTCATTATCAAAAAGACAGTATTTTTCTTTCAGTATTTTAAAGATGTTGCTTTACTGTGTTCTCACTTGCTTTGTTTTCACCAAGAAATCTTCTGTCATCTTTATCTTATTCTACTGTACAAAACATGTTTTTATCCTGTGGCTGCTTTTAAGATTTTTCTCTTTAACACTAATTTTCAGAAATCTGATTATGATATTCTTTGGTACATTTTGTGTATGTGTGCTTGAGTTTTGTCAAGCTTCTTGGATATGTGAGGTTCGAGTTTTATTGAATTTAGAAACTTTTCAGTCATGATTTCTTCTAATAATTTTTTCTTTCTTCCCATCTTTCTTCTCTTCTTTTAAAACCAGTTATGTTAGTTTACTTGAAGTTGTCCTGTAACAATTAATTGTCTGTTTCCTTTCAAAAATTATTTTATTTCCTCTGTCCTCCATTTTTGGTTTGCCTTTGTTGCTATATCTTCCTAGGTTACTAGTATTTTCTTCTACATTGTCTAATCTATCATTAATCTAATTCAGTGTATTTTTAATGTCAGATATTGTCATTTTCATCTCCGGAAGTTGGATTTGGGGCTTTTAAAAATATCTTCTATGTCTACTTAACATCTCTAGCTTAACTTTTTTATCTTTAAATTAAATTATCTTTTTTTTTACTAACATCTGTTCCAGTTTTTCCTTTCATTATACATTGCATTTTCTGCTTTTTTTGTATGCCTGGTAATTTTAAATTTTATTCCATACATTGAGTTTTAATTTTGTATTGGACTTTTATTTTCTATAAATATTTTGAGCTCTGTTTTAGAATACAGTTACATTTCTTGAAATAATCTGATTCTTTTGTACCTAGTTTTAATCATTTGTTAGATGACAGCAGAGCAGCATTTAGTTTAGAGATCATTATTCTTCACTTGTGAGCCAAAACCCTTCTGACACAAAACACTCTTGTCCCAATGCCCCATGAATTTTAATGTTTTTGAGTTTGGCTGGTGAAATTATACCCTATTCCTGGCCCTACAGGAAATTCAGTTACTATTCTCTTTAATCCTTTGTATGGTTATTTTCCCATCTGAGGATGGTTTTCTCACACTCATGGTCTTGTTAATACCCTATGAATACTGAGGGTGGGCCCTCTGAAGACCTCACAAATTCTCTCTGCCCATCTCTCTCCTCTGTTATCCTCAGCCCTGTGAACTCTACTTGCCTTATTCTCCTCTCAGTTGTGTCTCCTTGACTGGAGGAGTTTGATGGTTTCCCCCTGGATTTCCCCTCTGTGTGCCATGGCCTGGAAATTGTCTCAAGGTGGTAAGTTTGGGTTATTATAAAACTTACTTCATTTTTTCTTGTCCTTCCTTGCCTGATGTCTAATGTCTTGAAAACTGGTGCTTTATATATTTTGTCCCTTACTTTGTTTTCGCTGGAA
The DNA here is from genome assembly GCF_001698545.2 of Rhinopithecus bieti. Classification (NCBI taxonomy): domain Eukaryota; kingdom Metazoa; phylum Chordata; class Mammalia; order Primates; family Cercopithecidae; genus Rhinopithecus; species Rhinopithecus bieti. The sequence continues at coordinate 6,645,203 of NW_016804139.1, forward strand.
ATAGAAAGTCAATTATTTTAAAAGAGATTTTTAAAATAACACAAATACTGTTTTTTATATTTATTACATATTTACTAATGATATTCTATCTGTAATAGTCTGTAGTTGGTTTATATCAGCTCATAGGACCCAGTTGTTAAATATTCAGAAATTTTGTGAACCAGTTGTTAAAAATCGTTGTTTGTTTGAATTTGGCCATGGTGGGAATGTTTATATTCATAAAATTGGTCAAAATGCTATAAATCCAGGCTTTTCCTTTTTTTCCTTTTTATCTCTCACAGGGAGCTGGCTTACCAATTCCATCTGGACTTTTTTTCATTTTGTCTGAAAGACATCCTTTAACATTTCTTGTAGTGTGTGTGTCTCCTGGCGAAGAATTATTTTAGTTTTTGTATGTCTGAGAAGTTTATTGTGCCAATGTTTTTGAAAGATATTTTCACTGGATCTAGAGTACTAGGTTAACAGGATTTTTTTCTTTAAATAATTTAAAGATGTTTCTCCACACTCTTTTGCCTGAATTGTTTCTAGTGAGATGACTGCAGTCATTCTTAACTGTGTTCATTTGTACATAGTGTGTCTTTTATTCTCTGGCTGCTTTTCAAGATTTTTCTTTAATTATTAGTTTTGAGCAATCCAGCGATAATGTATCTTGTTAAAGTGTTCTTCATGTGACTTGTGCTTGGAGTTCATGAAACTTCTTCAATCTGTGGCTTTTCCTTTTCATTAAATTTAAAACTGCTTCAGCTATTAGTTATTGAATTTCTGTTTTCTGCATTAGTCCTCCAGTTTCATAGGACTCTCAATATTAGGCTGCTTAATGCTGTTCCATAGCTCACTGATGCTCTGCTCACTTTTTTTTAAGTCAGCTTCTTTCTGTTTTCATCCTAGATGATTTCTATTACCTCATCTTTAAGTTCGATCTGAGATATCCAATCTGCTGTTAATCCCATCCAGTATATTATAAAATCACATTCATTGTATTTTGCATTGGAAGAAGTTTTATTTCAGTCTTTTTCAAATTTTCCATGTCTCTTCTTAACATAGGTACACTCTCTTCTATCCTGCCGAACATATTGAATATATATTTAATAGCCTTGTCTGCTAACTCCATCATGTGTATCATTTCTGGATCTGTTTCTGTTGAGTGTTTTTCTCCTCCTTATGACCCGTATTTTTCTGTTTCTTTGCATATATGACTTTTTAAAATCGGATATCAGATATTTGAATTTGATGTTTCTAGCTACTGGAGTATTTGTATCCCTTAAAGAAATTTGGGACTTTATTTTGTGATGCAAATAGATTACATAGAAACAATTTGATATTTCTGAGTCTTGTCTTGAAGCTCTGTAAGTTGTATCTAGGACAACATTTAGTGTACAGCAAATTTGCCCTCCCCCGCTCCGTACTGGGGTGATCCGCTTCTGAGAATTCTCCTCAATGCCCTGTGTGTTAGGAGGTCTCCCACTCTGGCTGATGGAAGCACCATCTGTTCCTGGCACCTTGTGGACTTTGAGGTGGTTCTGCTTGATCCATCAAATGGTCTTTCCCTGGCCTCAGGTTGTTTTCTTGTATGCACTGGTCAGAGCAGTTGAAGAGTCACTGGGAGTCCGATGCACATTCCAGAGCTCTTCCCACCTACCGCTTTCTCCTCCCTGGGTCTCTTCCCTGGAATTTTAGCCATTTCGGCCTCCTCAAACCCTGAATACAAGTCTCCTTAACTCAGAAAGTCTGCCAGGTGCTGTTTGGGCTTCTCCTCCCTGTAATACTGCCTGAAAAATGCTATAAACTGGGGCCATCACAGAGTTCACTTCATTCATTTCACTTCTCTCAAGGATCACGGTCTTGAGCCATCTGTTGTCCAGTGTTTCATATATTTTGTGCATTTTAATTGTTTCAGGTTTGAGGGTAAATTCAGCCTCTGTTACTCCATCATAGAATTCCCTCAGACACAGACATGTTAAGCTTTAGGAAATTTTACTGTAACCTATCTTCATGCATTCTCTTCCTCTCCCTTTAGGTTCATCTTCTTACTGTTCTTCACTGATGTCCTGTACTTTCAGCCTCTGTACCTTTGGTCATTTCTGCACCATTCATCCTTTCTTGCCTTTTAATGTCATTTTTATCAGTCTAAAACCCTGTGCCTTCTCAAGGACCATCTCAGAGTCCTTCTCTTATGTGAAAGTTACACTGAGTCTCGTACCTGTAAGTAATGTCTTTCATAAACAAACTTGTTTGGGCTTATTCTGTTTGGGTTTTGCTAAGTTTCTTGGATCTGTAGGTGGATATTATTTATCATGTATGAAACATTTTGACCACTATTTTAAAAATAATTGTTTTCTGCCGCCACTTTCTCTCCTTTATTTTGAAGACTCCAGTGATATGTGTGCTAGGTGACTTGATATTGTTTGAGAGTTCCCTGAGACCTCTTCCAATTTTTGTAATTGTTTAGCATTATTTCCCCCTCTCTTGTTTTGAGTTTCTGTTGTCCTGATTTAATGTGCATAGACATTTATCCTATAGTGTCTACTCCAATTTAAGCTTATCTAGCAAAATTTTCATTTCAGATATTTTTCAGATCTAAAAGTTCTACTTAGCTTTTTTATAGTTTCTGTTTCTTTCTTCATTATGTTGTGTTTTACTATAAATCCTTGAACATATTTAATAATAGCCATTTTAATGTAATAGCCATTTATAAGTCTCATTATTTTGATTCACCATCTCTGTCATTTCTGGGTTGATTTCAATTGCCTAATATTACTACTTAGTATAGAAACACTTTCCAGCTTTTAAGTATATCCCATAATTTCTCACTGGATGCTCAACATTATGCATGTTACTTTGTTATTGTCTGAATTTTGTTTTCTTCTCTCAAAAAGTGTTGAGCTTTATTCTAGTGGGCAGTTGACTTGCTTGTAGGTCAACTTGTCTGCTTTTCCTTTCAAGGGCTCTTCTAAGCTTTGTTAGGGTTAGTGGACGGGAGACTTATTCTATGTCATTTGAGTCCTACTCTAAGTTATGGGCTTCCTGGGATACCTGTTAGATGTTCCAGGTATTCAACAAAGCTATTCTGATTGCTCAGAGCTGTCTCTCTCTCGGCCTTGACCAAGATCTAGTAATTATTCATACTGTAGTCACCAGCAGTTGTTAATTCCCCAGTATTTATTCTTTGCCTGCCCCTGTGGAGTTTCACCCAATGGATGCCAGCTTAGTATTTACCCAAAGACTCAATGAGACTGCATGAAAATTGTGGGGCTCTTTCTGTGCATGGCCTCCTCTTCTCTGAGCTGTGTCCTCAGCTCAGTAAGAATTTCAGGGTGCCGTGCTCTGCTTGGGTCCCTCTTGTTTGCATAGCAACCCAGGAAATTTTGGGTAGAAAACAGAAATGATCATAGCATGCAGCTCGTTTGTTTCCTTTCTCTTATGGATCGCAGTCTTGTGCCATCTATTGTCCAATACTAGAAAACAATTATCTCGTGTATATTGCCCAGTTTTCTAGGTGTTTATTATTGGAGGGCATAATGGATTGAATTATACCTGCCACCCCCCCCACCACCCCAGTAAAAGATATTTTGACATCACAACCCTCAGTACCTCACAATGTGACTCTATTTGAAAATAGGGTCATTGCAAGTGTGACTAGTTAAGATGAGGTCATACCGGAGTACTGTGGACTCCTAATATGACTGATGTGCTTGTAAGATGATAGCCGTGGGAAGACAGAAACATGCAGGGAAAATGCCATGTGATGCCAAAGACAGTTTAAAGTTATGTAGCTGCAAGCTAAGGAATGTCAAAAATTGCCAGCAAATCACCAGAAGCTAGGAATAGGCAAGGAAGAATTTCCTTCCAGGTTTCAGAGGGAGCATAGCTCTGTTGATATCTTGATTTTAGACTTCTAGGCTCCAGAACCATGAGACAATAAATTCTATTGTTTTAAGCCACCCAGTTTGTGGTACTTTATTACAGCAGCTCAAGGAATATTACACAGTGGACAGATTGAGAAGTTCCTTCATCATAAGTGGAAGCAGAAGTTCCTAACTCTTTTAGTATTTGTCATCTGAACTACTTTTCTATCTTTTACTTCCTCCAATAGATAAGTTATTAGCAGGCAAACATTACTTCTTAATTTTCTGTTTTCCACCTATCTAAGCTTGAATTTTATGTGCATGTAAGCTAGATGTGAAATTCATGGGGATCAAATAGGGGTGGGTAAAATATAATTTTGTTTTCTACAATTAAAATTATTCTATATCTAGATCCCTGTTGCATTGGGGTATACATGATTAATTCAGGGATTTCTCAGACAATTCATGCTTTTCTCCCTTTCCTTTTCTCCCCGGGTGGTGTCTAAATTCCAGGGCACTTATAAAAGCGCTTATCAAAGCATTGTGGGGAAGGTACTTAGTCTTTGGTCATCATTTAACTTTCCTTCATGACTCTCATTTGCATGGTCATCAACACTTGTCCCCACTGATATCTGCTGACCCTCGGTGTGTCTGTCTGTCCTTGAGGTTGTGTTGATCCACGGCGGGTACATTGTGCCTTACACATTTCAAACATGATGCCTCTTCAGGCTTGATGGCTTCTCTCAGTTAATGTTTTCCTTTGAATGAGAAAATGGCTATTCCTGATCTATCCTGAGATCTTTGGGGATTGTTGGAGACTACCTCAGGTCCCTCTGTTAAGATACATTCTAGAGCCATGTATTTTTTCCACTGCTGCTCTAATAAATTACTACAGACTTAGTGGCTTAAAATAACACAAACTTATTATCTTACAGTTCTATAACTCTGACACAGGTTTCACCAAGTTAAAATCAAGATGTCAGCTAGGCTGCATTCTTCCCTGAGGGCTCTAGAAGAGAACCCATTTCCTTACCTTTTCTTTTTTCTTTTTTCTTTTTTTTTAGACAGAGCCTCACTCTGTCGCCCAGGCTGGAGTGCAGTGGCGCGATCTCGGCTCACTGCAAGCTCCGCCTCCCAGGTTTATGTCATTCTCCTGCCTCAGCCTCCCAAGTAGCTGGGACTACAGGCGCCCGCCACCTCGCCCGGCTAGTTTTTTGTATTTTTTTAGTAGAGACGGGGTTTCACTGTGTTCGCCAGGATGGTCACGATCTCCTGACCTCGTGATCCGCCCGTCTCGGCCCCCCAAAGTGCTGGGATTACAGGCTTGAGCCACCGTGCCCGGCCTTTCCTTACCTTTTCTAGCTTCTAGAGGCCACTTCATTCCTTAGCTCATGCCCCCTTCTACCTCCAGGTCCAGTAGCATGGCATCTCTTGCCTGCTTCCATGTCCACATCTCTTTCTTTGACTCTCTTCTGCTTCCCTCTTTCATGTTGAAGGACCCTTATGATTGTATGGGCACACCTGGATAATTCTGACTACTCTCCCTGTTTTAAGGACATCCAATTAGAAAGCTTAATTCCATCTTCAACCCTAATTTCCCTTTGTCATGTAATCTAACACATACACAGATTCTGGGGATTAGAATGTGGACATCCGTGGGAGCCATTATTCTGCTGACCACAAGTCATTTCTACTTACCAGTCTCTAGCCAGTATGACATGTAAGGACCCAGGACCTTGTTCATTTCATTCTGGAAATAAGCACAATTTTCCTCTGCCGTCAAAACTTTTGAATTTCCATTTCTTCTCTCTCCACCTCTCTCTCATCCCTTTCCTTGATCAGGATGTGGATAAGAAGAGGTAAGTCACAATTCAGGGCATTCAGGAGCATCTCACTGGCTGACTCTCCCTTCTTTCCATTAGCTCAGGTAATTTTAAACTCTTCTGTAGAGGAACAAATAGGCTTTGCAAGTATCTTCCATTCCTATTATATAGGAATATGTACCAGTTTTAAAATTAAAAAGATGAGTTCATTCTTATTGCCATTCTCTTCATGTATAAAGCTTTCTCTTGTTGGCAGTGATTCATTAAGAATCTAGTATGGAGGGAAAAAGCCGAAGATGGTAACAAAAAGATTTGAAAAGAGGCTTGCCAGAGAGGTGGACACGTTAAGATGACCAGAATATGTTAAGGTGACAGCTCCAGCCAGCTTTCAATTCCGTAGGACACCTCCAGACCTAGGCCAGATGTGCGGCCAGCCCTCTCCCATTTGTAGATCTACTGCCATAGAGCAGAGGGATCATAGCCCCATCCTCTTTTCAATATATGAATGACTTAAATGATTGAATAACTGAACAGTATTGCACATGGGGATGGAGACTGAGGAGATTTTTTTTAAAGGCATCAGCCATATGGAAGGAGCTTCCAGCTACTGAGCTGTGACAATGATCAGGAGCCAGGAGCCAGCTGGTTACTCTGATCTGACTGATACATCTCTTCACCCTCCAATCTGCTGCAACATCGCTAAGAAGGAGGATTACATTGCTCTCTACACGTGGTAATGACACTGAGCTGATGCAGCTGATGAGTGAAGTCAGGTCTCATGGGATATGCTGGTATTAAAGACTGCCAGCCAAAGGAAAACATGATGTGGTACCCTTGAGAGCAAACGCAATTCTCATTCTTTCTCCCTGTATCTCCCATCACCCTCTGTCCACTCTCTCTCCACCCCCTGTCCACTTTCTCTTCACCCCATCCCCTCTCAGGACTAAATAAAATTTCAAAGGCAAAGAGGAAAGAGAACAGAAATGGAAAGAAAGGGAGGAACAGGTTATATGTGCACATATTTATTTTGGCCTCACTCCCTGCAATCCTAATATGCACAGATATTGTATTATCAGATTTATTAAAAACTGAGATTGAACAACTGTAGAACAGCCAATGAAAACTGCTCTTGCGTTGGCTATAGCTATTTTTCGTCATATATTCCAAATGTTCACTGCAAGCAAACTACATTTACCACTTGATTTATCATTTAAATAAATGTTATAAGAGGATTAATTCCATTTAGAAAAGAGAAAAAACAAAACATTCCCTTATACATATGGTGCATTCAAATGCAAACAAAAAAATGTGCTACAGCCGAAACTGTCAGGAGCAAGAACCCCAACATTAACTTGGAATTGTGTTACTGTAGCATCAGCAACAACAACAAACATATGACATCACTAGGCCCTGATGAAATGGGAAAGTATTACAGATGCTTTATTTGCTTAAGGCTGATTCTCCCTGTTCAGCTGCTTTTACAGCTTTCTTTCCTGGGTTCTCGTCTCCAACCACTGCACCACATCCAACACAAACTGAGTAATTGTTCTGAATATGAATCCTTCAGAGTACAGAGCGTGGCAAAGACAGAGGGAAGAGGAGTTTCCAAGGGTGTGCTGGTGTCCTCCAGGCATCTCAAGGTCCTAAGTCCCACTTCAGCAGAATGACGTTTTAGCAGCTACCTAGCAGATTCCCACGCTTAGCTATTATGAATCCTTAGCTATTATGAATCCTTAGCTATTATGAATTGGTGGCTTGACTGTGTTTTTTGTGGCTCTGTGGTCCCTTCAGCCCCCACCTTCCACCCCATCCCATTGTAAATCTCCCAATCTTTGCTGCAGACATAGGCTTTTCCTAGAGTCAAGAAAAGAAAAGAAAAAAAGAAAAAAGCCAACACGTGTAAGAGTGCCTGCCTGCAGTGCACCAGGCAAAATGCATCTTTCAACAATTTTTAGGTATCGTCATCATTATTTTCATTTTACAGATAAGAAAATTGAGAATGAGGGTTTGCTTGAGAGTTCCCAAGCCAGCAAGAAGCAGAGCTGCAAAATGAACCCAAATCCATATGATTCCAAGGTTCTGTGATGTTTCCTGTTACTCATGTTGCATTTAGAGGATAAATTAGATCTAGCTGGGCCGTTAGAGGCACGTGGAACAGATTCCAACTTTGATCAGTTCAGGAGTTAATTCTGCCTGTCCAGGTCTCAAAACCTGTCTGCCAGGGATGAAGATTATGCAGACGATCCCTTGTTTGGCTGTCATAGAAGCTTCCTGCCCTCAGAACTGAGCATTCCTGCTTTGATTACCCCAAAATACCTGAATCTCTTGAGCCCTATCCTTTCATCTCCCAGGTAACATGTCTAGCTCTAGTTTCCAATTTCAGATAAACTAAAATCCTTTTTCATCCTTCTATCAGTATCACAGTTTCTCTGAAGGTTTCCCAGGCAGATTCTGATCTCTCCTAGGGGAGCTAGAGAGTTACCTCTAGTTTACAGGTAAACAATGAGTCATTAAATACATTTACATACCAGATGTCAGCAGAAATGCAAAGAAGATACCAAGTGCAGAGTACAGCTGGTTCCCAGGGAGGCTGGGGGTGATTCACCACACTCTTAAAACAAGACTAGCCTGGTTTCCTCCCCAGCTCAAGGGGTAGATTCCTCTGCTCTGGCAGCAGATCTCCCAGAGGGAGCGGCCTGACCACGTCACTGGCCCAGAAGAGGAGGCGTCTGTCCCCCAGACTAGCTGAAGGAAAGGCTGGCTTGGATGATGCTCTGCTCTCCCCTTGCCCTTCTCCTGGGCACTTTCTTCGGTGGGTGCCCTCCTCTCCCTCAAGCCACTTTTCTCATCCTCGCCCTGACTGCAATCCCATGAATGCAGAGTCTGAGCTGTTGGTTTGACACTCCTGAGTCTATTCCTCTGATTGTCTGGAACAGATATGGGGCTTCAGCCTTAAGGGCTGATCTGATGATCCTTGGTTCTCTCTACCTCCTGGGAAGGAGTTTGTTCTGTTGGTCTTCCCTGGCCCAGTGATACTTTGCATCCTTGGCTCCCCCGGTCTACTCCCCATGATGGATTCCAGGTGCCTGTGCCATGCAAGAGCTTGAGCTGCCCCTCTGTCTGGGGAAGGCAAGCCAGGCTGGGGTGCTCCTCCATAAATGGCACTTTATCTTTCCCACAGGGGTCAGATCTCAGACTGTTCATCAATGGCCAGCGACCCTGGTGCAGCCTGTGGGCAGCCCGCTCTCTCTGGAGTGCACTGTGGAGGGAACATCAAACCCCAACCTATACTGGTACCGACTGGCTGCAGGCAGGGGCCTCCAGCTGCTCTTCTACTCCGTTGGTGTTGGCCAGATCAGCTCTGAGGTGCCCCAGAATCTCTCAGCCTCCAGGCCCCAGGACAGGCAGTTCATCCTGAGTTCTAAGAAGCTCCTCCTCAGTGACTCTGGCTTCTATCTCTGTGCCTGGAGTGTCACACTGAGCTGGGTGGGGCAGACATCTGTGCAAAAACCCCACCCTCTCCTGAGCCCTAACCATTGTTCCCAGGAGCCCTCACCCAGGGACTGCGTGGAGGATATTTGTAACTAGGTTTCTGACTGCTGGCCAATGTGAAAGCAATGGAATGAAGCTAGAATTCTACAAAAGACTCTAGTAAGTTCTCAGGGAGAACAAAAAATTGTATGTGTGCAGAACCTGTGATTTGCCTGCACATAGTCAAGTTCTCAATGTATGGATGTCCAGGCTTAGGCTACCATACTCCAGCCCTCAAGGTGTGCTATACCTTGCCTGATTTTCTAGTCTTCCAAATTCCTCTATGTGTGCCCTGGGGAGGGGGTTTGTGCATATATGGCTGAGAGAAATAGGATATACCTGTGGCAGGAGGTGAGCTGGTGAACAAACGGGAGGATGCCAACTCAGGTTACTGAATTGGTTAATTTCATCACCTGGAGAGTCTCCTGTCATTGATCTTTCTGCTGAGACTAGAAATTCTGGGGAGGCTTAGACCTGAGGCTTTGACTAAGGCAAGGAGGCAAGATGTTCAGGAGACTGTTCTCATTCGAGGCAGAAGTGTGGTTTTGTTAGTATAGGAAACATGCGCTTAGGCCGGACGTGGTAGCTCACGCCTATAATCCTAGCACTTTGGGAGACTGAGGCAGGAGGATCACCTGAGGTCAGGAGTTTGAGACCAAACTGGCCAACGTGGTGAAAACTGTCTCTACTAAAAGTACAAAAATTAACCGGGTGTGGTGGCAGGCATCTGTAATCCCGGCTGCTTGGGAGGCTGAGGCAGGAAAATCACTTGAACCCGGGAGGTGGAGGTTGCAGTGAGCCAAGATCATGCCACTGCACTCTAGCCTGGGTGACAGAGCGAGACTCTATCTCAAAAAGATAAAAATAAAAATAAACATACACTTAGAAATTTTGATGGTGTTTTAGGTTTTAGGTTTTAAAAGCTGTCCTGTTGTACTATCTTCTAGCCCTTCCTTTGTAGCAAAGACAGACAGATGGTGATCCAAGAGATACACAAGAAGAGGACTGTGTGTGTAATGGCTGAGCTCTAAAAAAGAGAAATCACTTGGATGGAAATGAAGGAGAGGAAAGGGCTGATGTGGATGGCTGGAAAGAGGTTCGATGGTTACCTTGGCAACTGAGCTTCCTTCCTCATCGCAATCCCTCCCTAGTTCTTGTTCTTAAAAAGATTTTCTTTCTAATATCCCTTCCCCTCCACAAGGGGGCACAAGATGTCTTAAAATACTCTATTCTGGGCATCATTTAACCTAGATCAATCCAGACATGTGCATATTTCTAGTATCATTTAATCTGAAGTGGAAAATCTGAGACGTAGACACAGAGTGATCAAGAACGTATGGAATAATGCCCAAGGGTTCCTATTGAGCTTTAAGGATCAGCTATGTATTAAGCAGCTATTGTGTGCTGGACACAGTGAGCCATTTTGAGGGTTATTAAAAAGAGAGAGAGAGATATATATATACACATACTCGAGATGGTGTTGGGCATAGTCGTAGCATGATTTAGTCAAAGCACTTGATTTTTTAAGTCTAAATTTGCTAGTTGTTATGAACTTGACCTAGTTATTTAATCTTACTAGCTTTCAAGTTTTTCTCCTCCTATAAAACATGCCTCATTGAATTGTTAAGTGTATTAAATAAGATAGTGTTTATAAAGTCCTATTACAGGCTCTAATTTTCAACAGTGTTATTTTCCTCTCCTTAAACTTACAAGATTATTTTCATTACAACTTACCCAAGAGGAAGACTTATTTAAAAAATTTCAAATCATAAACTACAGGTATGTAATAATATTAATATTTAAAATGCTAAACATGCTTGGATGGCAAAACCATGAAACTTGAACCCTGTGCTGCGCCTATGCAGATGCTGATTCTGTAGGGCCTTTATGCAGCTTCGGAATCCTTCTTTTTTTTTTATTTTTTATTATACTTTAAGTTCTAGGGTACATGTGCATAACGTGCAGGTTTGTTACATATGTATACTTGTGCCATGTTGGTGTGCTGCACCCATCAACTCGTCAGCACCCATCAATTCATCATTTATATCATGTATAACTCCCCAATGCAATCCCTTCCTCCTCCCCCCTCCCCATGATAGGCCCCAGTGTGTGATGTTCCCCTTCCCGAGTCCAAGTGATCTCATTGTTCAGTTCCCACCTATGAGTGAGAACATGCGGTGTTTGGTTTTCTGTTCTTGTGATAGTTTGCTAAGAATGATGGTTTCCAGCTGCATCCATGTCCCTACAAAGGATGCAAACTCATCCTTTTTTATGGCTGCATAGTATTCCATGGTGTATATGTGCCACATTTTCCTAATCCAGTCTGTCACTGATGGACATTTGGGTTGATTCCAAGTCTTTGCTATTGTACAGAGAAATGTCTCAGGCAATCACCACTAGTCAAGTAGAGCTAGTAGAGACTTGAGGCAGATTTTTCTTTCCTGTAATATACTGCAAAAATTCTGGAAAACTTCACAAAGGACATAAAATTGTAGCTAGGTTTAGCTCTTTAGGAGGCTAACAGTTATATAAGCAAAATGACATTGCAAGCAAGAGAGTCAGTTTGTGTAGAAATGTGCAGGTCTGTGTGAATATTGTAAGTTTTAGAGAATTTGAAGAAAAAGAAGTCCTGATCGTTGCACACCTACAGACAGGTGAGCATTGAGGGAGAGGCTTGAAAGCCACCTAAATTCATCAGAACAAATTAACATCCTCCGTGTTATCTGCTCTTATTCATGCGTGGCTGTTCATTCCCATAACTGTTTCCATACCATCTAGGACTCAGAAATCCACAGTCATTATAATTCCAGGGGACAAAGGAAAGCAGTTTAGGACGGCCGATCCTGTTCAGACGTGCCATCTCTTGCCAGGAATTCATGAAACTCACTTGCCCCTTTAATCAGATGAGGCTGTCTCTTTCCTAGGAGAGCTTCCAGGATTTGCATCTGATTTTGCAGATGTGCCAGGATGACTATGTCCATACATCTACTTCCCTGGCCAGTTGCACATGGAAGATTCAGGGCCACATGCTGGTGGCCAGAGGCACTGTCCCCAAGATGCTTCACATAGATCTCAGCCACCCACGGGACTTATAAGGAGATACCCTTTGGGCCTCTAAATAGATCTCAGCCACCCATGGGACTTATAAGGAGATACTCTTGGGCCTCTAAATAGATCTCAGCCACCCATGGGACTTATAGGGAGTCACCCTGGGGCCTCTGGACAGTTTGAGGAAGATGAGGAATGCCCAGGGTTGGGAAGCTGGTAACACTAAGATTAGGTAACTTCTTATTTTTGCCCAGGATTCTGTGGTTTGGGATAAGAATGCTACAATCCCTTGAGCTCCTGCAGAGCAAGCTTGACCTATTATATACCTAGTAATTTCCCACTCCCTACTTTGGGGGTTTCTGTATGTCTAGTTTTTCATTCTGTCTTGCATTATGTTCTTCTAAGATGTGTTAGAAAATACTCATCACACAGACGTTACAGGCTACACAAACACTGGCTCAGATATGCAGGGACTGTCCGTTTTGCAGTCTGTTGGTTATCTAGGGCTCTCTCTGCTGTGACTCATCAGCACCTCTCATTACATGAGTGGAAGGAAGTGGGAGGATATATGTGGAGGGAGGTGGAAGGGAGTTTGGGGGGCAGGTGAGAAGAGAGAGCTGCCTGAGTGATGTGGGACCAGAAGGGATCCCAATTGGGTCAGAGCAGTTATTGCAGCTGTTTTTCATTCTCCACTATCTTCATGGTGCCCACTGTGGCCTTTGATCTTGTGTATAACCTCCAGCAGGTGTAAAGATGTGCAGGGGGAGGGGAGGCCTGCACATGGATCTGGGATACCTAGATTCCCCTCTAGAGACCCTGTCCCCTCCCCTCTGAAGTTCTACTTCCACTGCCAGGATGCTAACCAGGGGCCCAGGTAGAAAGAGCAGCATAGGAGGGGGTTGGGTGCCGGATGCGGTGAGTGTGGTTCTCATGATGCTCTGAAGGTGGGTGGGTGGAGGGAGTGACTTTCACAGGCACCCCAGATGTAGGACCCAGTAAATGTCAAACCACATCCTGTTGTGACTCTAAGAGATGGAGCTAGGGCAGGTGGCTGTTGTGGCTTGGTGCTGATGTTACTCAGAGATAAACAGCCCGGCAGCCAGCAGTGGGCTCAGGACCCCCATTCCTACCCCAGTTGTCAGCTATAACCTAAAAGACCCCAACCTACATCTCATTACTTCCTACCTTTTGATTCAGGGCCACTCTCCTTTTTAACACAATTTTCTTGTCATTCATGATCCTAGACCTCTTTGCTGGAGGAGGGCCAGGGAACAGGTGTTAGGACTCCAGGTGACTCTTGCTAACTGTGGGACTCCAGTGCCAGTGCTGTCCCCTTCCACCATCAGACTGTCTGAGACTATGTCATAGATATGTATGATTTGACGCCAGGAAGAGCTTAGCTTCTCTGAGTTACCATCCTCTTGGTACTTCAGAGACCGCAGGTTTTGAATCAGAGAATCTAAAGAGCAGAGTTTGAAGATTCTTAGAGATCACTTTACCCAATGTCCTTATATCACAGAGGAGGACATATAAGCCCAGAGAATAAAAATGAGTTGCTCAGAGCCATGCAGCTGGGGCCAGAGAAGGACCAGAAGCTAATTCTCTGTGTTTTAGCAGCTCCTGGACTTCAGACAAGGCTTGAGGAATGCGGGCTCTATGTTGAGCTGTGATCTAGCTATGAATTTTATGAATCACTCGTGTAAGAATAAATCAGGCAAGATGATCATATCTGAGATGGCATGAGGATAGAGGGATAAATATAATGAATCACAAAATTAGAATCCTGCAGAATCTTGATAGGCTGGAGAGATAAGCTGAATAAACATGATAAACATTCTCTCCCTCCTCCCCCACCAAACAGAGAAAACCAACTAAATGAACACAGGAAGGGGAATATGTGGCTCACAAGGAGGGTATGTGAAAAACACCCAGGGGGTGAGTCAAAGTGAGCTCTGTGAGTCAACAGGATGATGAGAATACGAAAAGTTGATAAATTGTCCTAATGGAACCATCAAGCGTATAAGATGTTGAGAAGAGGAGGCAAAGTTCCCCCTTTACTCTTTGTAGGTCAGAGCCCACCTGGTACTGGGTCAGGTCCTGTACAACACATTTATAAAGATAGAAGGATGAAAACAAACTTTAATATTTTCAGAAGGGAGTGGTTGGGCTATGGAAAGTAGGACGTGCTCAAAACTGTGCCCTATAATAACAAAATTGAGAAAACTGAAAACGTTTAGCCTGAAAATATCTTCACACTGGTAGTAGTTATAACACCTAATACTTACTGATATTGTTCTAAAAGCTTTACATGTTGTGTGGGTTAAATTCGATAAAACCATCTTATGAAGTTGGGCTTGTAATTGAGCTCATTTTACAGAAAGCAAAACTGAGTCTCAGAGGTGATCACTTGCCCAGGGTCACATAGTTGATAAATGGCAGAACTAAGGCTTAAACCCAGGTCTCTGCATTAAAATATCTTCTTTGCTAAGACAATATTTTCGTCCATCTACTACATGCTTTTTTCCATTCTGAAAACTCAAGTTTTAAAGTTTCTAATGATTCTGTCTCACATAGATTTATGGGTTCTTGCCGGAATATGAGCACTCTGTTGCATGTAGACATCTGAGAGGGCTTTTGGGGGAATATGCGATCCCAGAGATAGGTGAATAACAACTGTAGGTTGGCAAAAAGGAGTTGAGAATTAGCTTTACATGTGGTGTGGATTAAATGCTCATATTCATAGAGGGCAGTTGAGATCAGTTGCAAAGCAAGCTGATAAAAATCCTTTGGGAATAGTCACAGGTGTAGGCTCATTTTCAGATCCTTTTTGCTGACCTACAGAAGCCATTCACTCATTTCTGGGACCCCATATTCCCCAAGAAGCCCTCTCAACAGAGGTAAAGACTACGGATAGAGGTGGGAGAGAAAGACATGTAGTTGAGTCTGTAGGAGAGGGGGATGGTGAATAGAAAATATCATGTCTGTTGGAGGGAGATGGTTCAGGGAAAGACCAAGTTCTGCCACAATAAATCTTAAGGACAGGCAGAGATGTAGGGATGTTAAGGAACCCAGGAACTTCAAATTCACAAACACAGAGAGCAAGAAAAGAAAGGCGTGTGGATAGGAGGAAAGAATATTCAACCCTAGAATGAGACAGGGAATATGTTGTGTTTTGAGTCTAGGTGGGTTGGGTAAAGTCTTAGGTTATGGGGTCCCAAGTCTCAGAAATCAGCTTTTTGGGAGCCATGGGAGTTCGCCACAAGCAATGGAAATGAACTGTAATTAAAACTGTTGGCCATGCTTCATGCCATTCTATACTATGAGTCATCTTATATAGTATAGGGGAGTTTCCAGGACATGGTGAAAGTAAACCTGGGGATGAGTCTAAGATATCAGTAGAGAAAAAGAAAATGGATTCACTCATGGGTCCATGGCAAAGCTGAGTTCACCTGTGGGTTTTAGCCATTCCCATGATCTCCACCAGCATCTCCCAACACCCCTAAATGAAAAAATCGGCTACACATCTTTGCTCAGTGTTATCTTAGGAAGAAGCAAAAACACATTTTTGTTTTCACTATGCAGCTTCAGCAGAGGTCTCAAAGCACCAATATTCCATTCCCACATTCATTTATAACCAGAGAAACCTCACAAAGATTCTCCTATATAGGACATTTGGGGCCATGTGTCACACAGACTGTTGGGGCTGATGTCGGTCTATCTCCAGCCCTCCTCTCTGGGCCACTAGAAGAAAAATGAGGAAATGGCTCAGGGAGGAAATGGAGACTTTAATATCTATTAGGATCCATTGCCCTTAACTCAAACTCTTATTATGAAATCACTCCCTTGAGAGAGAAAAAGCCTGGTCCCAGCAGCTCCTGACCATCCCCACTCCCCCACCTTGTGTAGCCCAGCAATAAGCCTAGTAGTAGGAAAATCTCTATGGATACTGGTGCTGACGGGAAGATTCTTCCTCTAGGGAAGTGATGGTGACTGGAGCTCTGGGATGCCCACGGGAATCCCATTTCCCCCACAAAGAAGTTATTTTATTAGGCGACCAGTTGGATGACCCCCTTTTTCTTCCAATTTCCCAAATAAATTTGTAAAGGTCACAGGTGAAGTTCTTCTCTTTAAGAGCTACCCCATGGTAAGTTCAGCAAGAACTTGGGGTACCCGGGGCATTCTTTCAGAGACACGTTTCTTGTAACTCTTTTCACTAAGTAAGCATGCTTTGCTCTGCACTGGGTGTCACCTGTGTAGGATGCTGTTGCCTCTGCCTTGCCCTATATTCTGTCCACATAGTTTCTTAATAGGATAATGCTTAGGTCAGCCGTGAGGTTTGAACCAGTCAACAAGTCCAGGTTGATGTAGAGTCTCTTTAGTGCCTCCCTTTGCAGGAATAATGCTGCACCCAGAAACTCCCTCAGAGCCTCTCCACTGGAGGGGCCTCGTGACCATTCCTGGTTTACACCTCTTGTTCCAGCATCCCATGTGGCTAGTGGTCCCTTTCATTCTCAATGATATCTCAATTCTTTTTTTTTTTTTTTTTTTTTGAGACGGAGTCTCCCTCTGTCGCCCGGGCTGGAGTGCAGTGGCCGGATCTCAGCTCACTGCAAGCTCCGCCTCCCGGGTTTACGCCATTCTCCTGCCTCAGCCTCCCGAGTAGCTGGGACTACAGGCGCCCGCCACCTCGCCCGGCTAGTTTTTTGTATTTTTTTTTTTTTTAGTAGAGACGGGGTTTCACCATGTTAGCCAGGATGGTCTCGATCTCCTGACCTCGTGATCCGCCCGCCTCGGCCTCCCAAAGTGCTGGGATTACAGGCTTGAGCCACCGTGCCCGGCCCAATATCTCAATTCTTACAGTAAGTTATATGATTGCCCTACATCTAACTCATCTTTTCTCAGTGTTACCTGAGGAAGAATGGAGAGGATACCCAGAATTGACCCAGAAGAATCCACTTCAATTCTAGAGAAAGAGGCAGGTAGAGGCAGAAGAGATTCACTTCCCAGTGCATGTATGCTGAATGTTGGGGATGTTGTTTGAGAGAGACAAGGAAATGGCTGTAAAAACTTGGGAAGAGGAACCTGCCCTGGGTCAAGCAGGGTGTCGGGAAGACCAGATGGAGCTTGAAGCTCTCTCCATCTCTGTCAAGTCCCCTGGACTGAGAGTAAAATGCACATGGCCTTTTATCCTCCAGAGGAGATTTCATTCACCTTGGTCTGGTTGCAAACTCTAGGGTACCAACAAGAAACTCCTCCCACATCCTCCTACCTGCTAATGCCTCCATTTTCCACATCCCCAAGATCATGGCCACCAAACTAACAGACACCATCTTTCTTCTACAAGGTGTTTCCCCCTCCCCACCTCCACTCTGATCTTGCACTACAGCTGCTCAGCCCCTCATAGCTCTGCCCACGCAAACCACTATCCTCCAATACCTCAGTCCTAGCCTGCGCCCTCTGGCCCCCACAACTCTGCTCTCTCTGAAGTGCTTCCTTGTTCCCTTGGCTGCTCCTCCTCCTGTCCTACCTTTGTGAGGAGCCACAAGGATATGTCTGCTGCCTCCACCCAGGCCTAAGGAGTGGGAAGCATGCTTTGTGAATGCTGGTCTAGGGCCTAAAGCTTGTCCCCTTTGTTTTAGGCTTTTTTTTAGCCAATATAAAAACAAACCAGCACATATGTAACAACAATAGCCAACAAAACACCATACTGCCGTTTGAGCAATCTAGAGATAGTTACGACTGATGGAAATGACTGGCATGTGATGAGTTTCCTGGGCCCCATCTCTGCCGTGGGCACATCCTTTCCTGGTCTTTGCAAGCTGCCACCAGAGAACCCTCTTCTCCAGTTCCAAGATCCCCAGTGTAGTGGGATGAAGAGTGTTCTCCCAGAATTCGTGCCCACTCAGAAACTCAGAATGTGATCTTATTTGGAAATATGGACTTAGCAGGTGTAATTGTTTAAGATTTCTCAATAAAATTGTCCTGGATTTAGGATGGGTCCTAAATCCAATGACCTTGCCTTGAAAAGAGAAACGAGAGGGGAGCTTAAATGCAGAGAAGCAGGGGAAAATGCCATGTGAATACAGAGGCAGAGACTGCGCAATGCTAGATCAAGCCAAGGAGTGCCAGAAGCCATCAGAAGTAGGAAGAAGCAAGAAAGGATTCTCCCCCAGAACTTTCATAGAGGCTGACCTGCTGAAATCTTGATGTCGTATCTTTGGCCTCCAGAACTGTGACAGAACAAGTTTTTATTGTTTTAAACCCACCAGTGGTACTTTATTATGGCAGCCTGGGGAAGCAAAGACACCAAAGCATTAAGGTGTCTTCAGTGTGTTAGCGTGGGCCCTGCCTGGAGTTTCGGAGAAGCTGCTCTAGGATCACCCAGACACCAGGAGCAATCCCACCATCCTGGCCATTACTTGGGAAAAGTTTCTGGAATTGCCATCTTCAAAACAGAACATGCCATGGTTTCACCACTCATAAGTAATTTAATCTGTAATCTTCAGTTTCCACATCTATAACGTAGGGAAAATAATACCTGTTCCTGGGATCATTGTACAGATGCAGACAGCACAGGTAGCAGTGTCCAGCCCAAGGCCTGAAGCAAGCAGGCTCTCAACAAAGGGCTCCCTCCTCTTTCCCACCCTTTCTCTGCTTTCAGACTTCACTTCTCTTCCCTGACAGTCTGCCTCAACTAATTTTGATATGGCCTCTCTCAGTCCCTCTCACTGTTACAGGCCCCCTTTTCTTTAATCCCATTCATGTAGTGTTTTACCACAATGCATTCAGCCTGTATGCAGAATTTACCTTGTCAGGATAACTGTCTTTGCCCAAGTAGGAGGAGTTAACACCTTGTGTTTGGAGTGATTGAGTTTCCATCCATCAAACGCAGAAGCCCATTGGAAGGGCTACTCTGAACATAGCACTTCAGCCCCCACTGGGCCCTATGTCCCATTGCTCCTGACTTGGTGTGTCTTGCTCCTGGGAAATCACTCATCCCCAGGCTTTACATATCAGTTGTCTCAACTCTGCCTTCTCTAGTATTTCAACCTAGACATGCAGAGTGGCACTCAATTTTAAGCCCAAATCCTGAAACAAGATAAGCTGGAGGTGTTAAGACCACACACGAATAAAACTAAAGGTGTAACATGTGACACTTCAATCTGGAATTGGGAAATGACTAGATATTGTAACCCATAGGCCTGCCCCAATGCTTTGTCCTACACTGGGTAGGGGGTTGTGGTTTACGGTGTGCCTTCCTCTCTGTCCTCATCTTGCTGGTTTTCCAGAGCCCAGCCATTGCCCTTCAGACTAAACCTCCAGTGGGGACCCAGAATGCCTGGGTATGGAAATGGTGTTTGAGGACTTCCATCAGGATGAACGGGAGAAAGCAGCATAGGGTGGAGAGAAAGAGGGCTAGTCACTTCGGATGCCCAAGTGGATGCTGCTTTCCCTAAATTAGAAGATAGGTCAGCGATGAGCAGAGCTCCACAGACACTCCTGAAATGCAACCAGGCCCAGCACAACCATTTTTTATTGGTTTAGTCTTTTTCAAACTTGGGGGTCGGGAGCTCGATCTTCAGGGAAATAGAAAAAGAGGGAAGTATTCATATAAGGAGATGAGAAGCAGAGAGAGAATTACTTTTAGGAACACAGATTGGGAGCAGGTACAGGAGAATCCTGGGTGAGGATGAAGAATGACCCGGGATGGTTTTGGAGCTAGCCTCAGGAATCCTTTCTCTTGACCTGTGGAAGAGAGGACATTTTCAGGGTCTCAGGGGCTATGGCACAGCAGGAGTAGGGCAGGGGAGGTGGGCTCTGAGGCCTGATTTGAGTAGGACTCGCTAGCTGTCTCCATCCTCCAATGATGCATTCTGTGATATTCCCTGCATTTTCTCCCCAGTCTGGCTTCATTATGGTTTCATTAAGATGATAGGATATATTAGGCTGTGCCGTGGTTCTGAGATTCCTTTATGCCCATGTGTGATGTTCCATCCCCTGCCCCCATCATCTGCCCAATCCCACCCTCCTCCTTACCATGGCCATCAGCACAAGGGCACTGACCAGCACGGCATACAAGGTGGCCTTCCCTAGCAAGATCTCATAGAGGATGGTGGCAGACAGGACCCATTGCTGGTAGGACTCTGTTGACAAGAACAGAGAGCATGTAGGTACCTGTGCACAGGTAGCTCTGGCCTCCCTCATGCCCCCATGTCTGTGGATTCTCCATGCCCTTGTTACAGAGCAGAGATGGTGGAAGATAGAAAAAGGAGAGACTCACTTACCAGAGGTGAAGCCACAGTCTGAAAGAAAACAGGGGAAGAAAACTGGATGAAAGAATGCTGCTTTGTAAGGACACTGAGCCTTACATCACAGATTCACAGGCCACAAGCACATGCATATCAGATGGTACAAAGTCAGCCTCCTTTGATAGCCCTGGTTCTGTCTCCCTCATGCTGCTCCGGTGCCAGCGACGTGGTCACTATGATCTTAGGAAACCAGGACCCCAGAAGGGGATGGGCCATACACCACTCAGGTGCCGAGCTGTATGGCTTGTCCTCAGGGGGACCTGACAGCTGAGCTCTAAGGTGTCAGGATCTGAAGGAAGAATGAGCTTGAGGTGCTCCATTCAGCCTCTATGCTTCTTGGGGAGGAAGTGCACACTTCCTTGATCATCCCACCTTGTCCACTCTGACTTTCTTCTGGATCTAGTCTTGTCCTTCACTTGGATCTTTTTATCTTCCCTGGTAGCCTCACCCAGTCTCCTCCAGGCATCTCCCCAGGCCCCACTCACCTGCTCTACCCCACGCCTCGGCGCTGATCGTCTGGGTGATGGGCTTGTCCCTGTCCTCCGTCCACTCGTCATCCTCCGAGAGCCCATAGAACTGGACTTGGCAGCGGAAGTGGTTGCGGGGGTTGTGCCAGAAGGTGGCCGAGACCCTCAGGCGGCTGCTCAGGCAGTATCTGGAGTCGTTGAGGGCGGGCTGCTCCTTGAGGGGCTGTGGGTCTGTGCTGACCCCACTGTGCACCTCTTTCCCGTTCACCCACCAGCTCAGCTCCACGTGGTCGGGGTAGAAGTCTCTGGCCAGGCACACCAGCGTGGCCTTTTGGGTGTGGGAGATCTCTGCTTCTGATGGCTCAAACACAGCGACCTTGGGTGGGAACACCTTTTTCAGGTCCTCTGGAAAGGGAAGAGGGGATGGGGCTAGGGTTGTTCTGAGAGCTATCTGGTCCTGGTAGGGGCTCTGTGTATGTGAGAGAGAGAGGGCTGGGAAAGGACCATAATGAAGCACAATTATGTTACTAAGTCCTCCTTGCTTTGGAGTCACCAGCCTGTTCCTCTTTGATGGTTCTACCCCTTCCTTGCCTGTCTTTTGTATCTACCCTATGGGTTGGCACTATCCATTGTCTGTCCATCTCCCAATTAGGCACTGCCTAACATTCTAGGCAATGTCTCTTCATTGTCATTATTTGATTTCCTCTCCATCAATAACAACTTGCCTACCTACTTCTCACCATTTTATGTGGTAGTTTTTTAACTGGAGCAAGGGATTGGAACCCCAAAAAACAAGATCCAAATCCTAGAACTTCCTTTGTCCACCAACAAGACTTTTAAGACAGAAATTCCTATCACTTTTTTCTGCTTGTGAAGTATGAATCACCATTCTGACTTTGCAGAAAGCGTGTGAAGGTTAAATTAAGTACGAATTCAAAAAGCCCGCTCCCAAGGAGGTTATTTATATCAAATCTAAGGTGCTAGGAAGGAAGGGGAATCTGGGATGAGGGAGACATTTTGGAACTAAGGGCTTTCTCTAGATTTACAAATGGCCTATTTTTTGCACTCACATGAGGACAGCCTTTGGTTTTACAGTGTGTTCATGAGAATGTGAGGTTTTTTCTTTTTGTGGTGCATGAAGTCATCTTATCCATTCCTCTGCCTCCAGGTACCCCTGAGTTTTCTCAGCTCAGACAGATAGTATCTTCCCTTATTTCAAAATTAGGGACCCTTCAACCTTCTGTGTCCCTTTGCATCCAAATATTATATGTATTTTTTTTTTCTATTAGCAAGTTCCCCAAATAAACATCTGATATGATCAGAGTAATTTCTTGCTACTAGTTGTGTTGATACAGTTTCTGTCCTGAGCATATCCTTTGTAGATTCTTAGGGATGACATGTAAATGCATCCCCTTTAATCCCTGAGGACCCTTCTCATTTGGTTGAATTACTTCTTTTGGACCTGCCCTCCTACTCATCTTATCTTTTTTTTTCTTTTTCTTCCCATTGATTATTTTTCATTTCTGAGCAACTCTATTAAAGTGAAGAAATATCAGTCTTAGGAGAACCTATTCCGAATCTCCTGGACAACGGAGAAAATTTATTCTGACATTTCTTCACATTTGTGTGGATGTGACCTTCTTCCTGGGTCCCTATGGGGCCTCCTGCTGGAAGGGCTCTCTGCTTGGTTTAGTGCGCTGCTGTCACCATTTTGAAATCCTAAGGCGTTTTTTAACAAGAGCCCCAGCATTTTCATTTTGAGCTGGTCCTGCAAATTTTGTAGCTGGTCCTGCTTCCCATCATGTCAGTTTCCCTTCCTCCCCACAACTCCTACCTTGCTAATTACTAGTATGCTTCTAAGTCTTTACTAGCTGGGCTGGGGCTAAATGATGATATCCCAACTTCTATCTGCAGCACTTTCTTTCTGCTCTCAACCTGCTTATTTTCACTCTCATCTCAAAAGCCCTGGCTCTGGGAGTCCACCAGCCCTCCAGAATGCACTCCTTTGATCTCTTCATTTAGCAAACACTCAGTCCCCATTGTAAAAGTTAAAAATGTCCCTTGACCATGAATGCTGTTCTGTAGAATAGTTATTGATGCAATAGGCATGGTGAATACTAGCCGCCTCTCACCGCACACCAACACACTATCTGTACATGAGGGCAGGGGCAACTGTCCTGCATTTGTGAGTCCCTGTGGTGTAGGGCTTGTCTCTGTGGGCATAAGTGTGTGTACTAGTGAGCTGCTGGTGTAAGTGTGTGCAATAGTGAGCTGCTGGTGTAAGTGTGTGTACTAGTGAGCTGCTGTTGGCCTGTGCTCTACTTGTGGGTTGGGTTCACCTTAGGCAAAATTGTGATGTTTGTCTCACATCTTCCCAACCCACCTCTAACACAGACACAGCCTTACTCCATTTCCATACTCCAGATCCTGCCCATCCTTTGGCACTGGGCTGACCCTTCCCCCTGCCTCCCCAGTGACCTCCTAGGAGGATGGGGAAAAGAAGCATTGAATTACATCAATAATCTGTGTACTCTACATGTTGATTCTCTTTTCTTCTTCACAGCAATAGTAAGTGGTAGGTATTGTTCATTGTATTTTATAGTTGAGGAAACTGAGATACACACATTAATTTGCCCAAGGTCACCACATCACAAAAGAACCAGAGGTTCAAACTCAGCCTTTATCTGGCTCTAAAGTCTGGGTCTTTTCTGTGTCCCAGTTGACTGCAGGAACCCTACATTTCCTCTGGATACACTTCACTGTAGCTGAGCCCCACTACACCCGGCTTAATGACAGCCTAATTACAAATGGTGCAGGTTAATATACCAATATTGTGAGTTCTCTTCTCTGGCCTCAGGGCAGTTGTCACCAGGTAATGTTTAGGGTCCCTTTTCAGCTCTCAGGGCCTAAAATCTTCCAGAGAATTTTCCTTGTCTCTCAGGCAAAAATGTCCGCATTTTAAATGTGTGTTTGTGGCAAATGAACTCCCTGAACATCTGGGCTGTTTATCCTAGAATACTTAGTCTGCTAAAGGAAGATTTCAGGATAGGGGAGGGAGCTACATGGAGGCAGGGGTGGTAAGTATACCCCAGTGGCTGAGGTTATGTGCCCTACTCTCAGGTCAGCACCTCTTTGCTGACCAGCCCATGGGCAAGCATGAATGCTGTGCCCTCACCCTGGACCCAGGGATCTCTGGTTTAGGAGGAATAGGAATCAGGAACAGGAGTTTTAAGTCGGATTATAGATCTACACTTGTAAAGAGTAAACTTTCGATCTTTGCTGACTCATGTTCATCTCTCTTTTTGGCCTCTCTGTCCCACTTTTGTTTGGCAGGCTTCTTCTTCTCCGTTCTACTGCACCCTCGGCTGCAGGATTTCTGCCACCTGACATCCACCCGCCTGCCCGCAATGCTGACCCCTGCCCACCCAGCCCTCTCAGCTCTTGTTGCCTACCAGTAGCAATTACCCACATTCCTACCCATTCCCCAAACCAGAATTTCCCTTCGTCCTCTCCAGTTTCGCCTCTCCCAGAATCCTAACAAATTCTCTCTTCTCCATCGTTCGCCTTCTCTCTAAACACCCCAGAAAAAAGATTAAAAGCGGCCTCGCCCTCTGCTCAGCTTCCCGGACTCTGAGCACCTCCCCACCCCCTCCCTCTTCCCAGGAGCGGGGAGGTGACGCTGCAGAGCTGACCCCGACACGCAGCTCCTCCCGCTCCGGACACCCAGCTCCTCCCGCTCCGGTCTGCCCTCCGACCCCGGGGACCGAGGGGCTGGGAGGTGGGGAGACGCCCGAATCTCACCTATGACCGTGAGCCTGGTGCCCGGCCCGAAGTACTGCTCGTAGGAGCACGGAGGTGCACCCCGGCACGCAAACCACTAAGGCTCCCTGAGCTCCTGCCCACCCTGGGGACCCAGCCCAGGTCTCCCAGCACAGGGGGGGACCAGGTGCCGGGAAGCAGCCACCTTCCACCGGACCCCGCCGTCCGGGTGTTCCCGCGGAAACTCACCCAGCACGGTCAGCCGGCTGCCAGCCCCGAAAGTCAGGACGTTGGCCCCAGAGCACAGCCAGGGGACTCCCCACAAAAACCGGACCCAAGCCGCCCGCGCCCCTGAGGCCCGCGCTCACCGAGCACCAGGAGCCGCGTGCCTGGTGCGAAGTACTGGGTCTCTTGGTCACGGCCCCCGAGCCCCACACAAAAACCCGAGCGCCGTCTCTCCCCAGGTTCCCCGGCGCCCCCAGCTTACCCAGCACTGAGAGCCGGGTCCCGGCGCCGAAGTACTGAGTGTTTTGGCTCACAGCCCCGAGACGCAGCACAAAAACTGGCCCTGCTATGCCCCCGGCCTGCCGGAGCGCCCCCTCCCCGGTTCCCGGGCTTCCGCGGGAGCCTCCGCTTACCGAGCACTGTCAGCCGGGTGCCTGGGCCAAAATACTGCGTATCTGTGCTCACAGCCTGGAGGCCCAGGACAAAAACCGGTGCTGCCCGCCCTGCTGTCCCAGACTCAGCTCGGGTCCTTCCCACCGCTGAGAGCCCCATCGCCCTCCCAGCACCCAGAACCAGGAGTCCTCGGCCCAGACACCCAGCAGCGCCTCTCAGCACAGCCTCTCTCGGAGTGGGGCAGCTGCTCAACTCTGCCCATCCCGCCCTCTCGGAGCGCTCCGGAGCCCCAACAGCTTCCTTACCCAGCACGGTCAGCCTAGAGCCTTCTCCAAAGAACAGCTGCGCGGTGTTAGCACAGCCCTGGGGACCCTGGCGCAAACCCCGCTTTCCCCGAGGAGGGCCCTGAATGGCCCAGTGTCCACTCCCCTAAGAACAGGGTTCTGGGGTCGTCCAGGCTGGGCAGCCCTCCCTCTCTCCCACCTGGAGCCCCCTTCTTACCTACCACGGTGAGCCGTGTCCCTGGCCCAAAGAACTGCTCACCGTAGGAGCACAGTGGGAAGGGGCTGCCCAGAATTCCTTCTCCTTCCCCACCTCCCTTAGCACAGATAGAGAGCACACCCTCCCTCTCTTTCCTGAGCCTATCTCTTCCTGTCTCGAATTAGCTGGACACGGTAACTTGGATCTTGCATGAGGTCACCACCAATTTGCAGAGGAGAATCCACTTGGCTTGGGGACAACACAGTGGATTTGAAATCTGAAGGGGCATTGGTGATACTGGAAAGGCTGAAGCTGGGCGATGTTGCAGGCTAGACCTTGCCTCTTCCTAGTTATATGACCTGTAACCTCTCTGATCTCAGTTTCCTCATCGGAAAAATGGAATATCTTTCCCTCAGGGTTTTCATCAGTCTTAATAAATAATGCACGTGCAAGTATTTCGTCAAGAACAAGTTTTATTAAAAGTGTTGAGTGATAATCCCACTTCGCTGTCTTGGCCTTCTTATTCCTAGGAAGCTGAGTGTGGATAGGAAGATGGACAGGGACTCGCTGGGTTGGAGGACCCTGCAAGACAACAGCTGGGAACAGCCCCAGAGACCTCTTCCCACCTGGTAGCTGCATTCCCTGGGCTGGGTGGGGATGTTTATGGCAGCAGGGTTTTTTGTAAAAGCACCTCCTCTACCTGAATCATTGTGCTCCCCCCAGTCCCCACAATGTTACACTGTGATACAAAAATGTTTCCTCCCTGATAGTCTCCCTCCCCCAACCACTGGGCAGAGGCAGGAAGCGCAGGTGGCAGAGGTTAGTCTGATTGTGTGGGGCTTGGAAAAGATATAGGCAGTAAATTAAAATGTGGGGCTTGGGGAAAGTCACAGTGATGGTAATGGTGGGGGGGTGGAGGGGCCCCTCCTTGGAACATGCACCACCCTGAGCAGACCATCTATGTCACTGGGTCTCCCTGGTGGGGCTCACTGTGCCCACCTGCTCAGACTGGCATTTATAGTGAAGTGGGTGGGAGGAGCGAGGCGTGGCAGGGCAGCTCATAGGAAAATCCACAGAGCAGTGGATGGCACCATATGACAGGAGGACAAACAATCCAGAAACCTCTGTCATTTCCTTTTGTTCCGTTGCTTCCTGAACAAAGTCCGAACTCCATAGTCTTCATTTACTCCACAAGTGTTTAGTGAACTTCCACCATGTGCAGGCTTCATACTGTTTGCATGGAGATAAGTTTATTCCCAGGGTGGCGTGCACCAACCTGCCTTTCCAGCGCTAATTTTGATTACTCCCATTTCTGAACCTTGCAACCAGCTAAATGGGCCTACCCAGAGGTACCTAACCATGTCATTAGGGCTTTTGTTCATGCCTCTGATCAGCATGGCCATTCTCTGGAGTGAACAACTGAGACCAATTCTTCCTTTGAAGAGATTGCCACCTTCTCAGATTCTTTCCTGATTATCCCAGTGAGAAATTGAGGGCCACCCTCTGACTGCATTTTAGTAAGCAGTTCATGTTGCTCTTTCAAATCATGGACTTGCATTCGGCTCTTTCGGTTCATGATTGAGTCTCTCCGTGAACAGATAAGCTTCTTGGGGACTGTAATTGGGTATCTTAATTTTCTTGGAAGTTGATAACAACACATGACAGGGATATGTGTTTAATGAGTGGATGTGTGTACAGGTGTGTAAATATAAACATATATATACACATGTGTGCATACATGCACACGTGCATCTTTGAATGCATGTATGTGTTGCAATAAAGAGGGAAGACTGTGTGGTGTAGTCCTATAAATGGAAGGGTAATGGCTATTTCAGGCAAGACTTATGGTGATGATTGCTCCTGGATTGGGTCATTTTGGGTTCACTCATTTATCCATTTATTTATTCATACATACCTATGTGGTGTCTACACTAAACTGAGGTACTATACTATAGCCCTGGGATACTATCATCAAATGTATCCTTGTTAACAAGGAGTTCATAGTCCCTGGGGGTATCAGACAAATAAAGAGGTAGTTTCCAGCAAGTGTAATGTATCACAAAGAAGGTTATGCACAAGGCACTGCGATAGCAAAATAAAGGGTGTATTTAATCCAGCTTTAGGGGAGGAAGAGGTAAGGAAGGGGCAAGAAAGGGCCAGAGAAAGCTTTTTGGAGGGGAAGACATTGGAGCTAAATCTTTAAGTCTAAACAGGAGTTACCATGGGGAGAAAAGTACTTTATTGCCCTAGGAGGAAGAGCATGTGCAAAGTGGCCTGAAAGAAGAAGCTCAGGGGCTTCAGGGATGAGAGAAGTAAGGAGAGTGTGGAAGGAGACAGGGATAATCATCAGGTCTTCTGTGCCACCTTTAGGATTTGGGACTCTATCGCCATGGTGACAGTGAGACAACGGAGAGCTTTTGAAGGAATTCTAAAAGTAGGGAGGGGCTGATTCCCAGTTTTAGATAACTTTATTTTCTATCCTTCCAGGAATGATCAGGGAACATTTTCACACTGGTTTAATTCACTAGAGAGAAATTTATAAACAGATTGGTAACTGAAACTGGAAGACACATCTTCCATTGAAAATAAGTTTCCAAGTCAGAGCATCTCTTCTTCAGAGCTGGGAAATCAACTTGGTGAACCAATAAGGATGAATGGAGTGCTCAGTAAGATAGCTGCAAGGAAGGTGGGTGATGCATATGGAACCCAGCTTTGTTAGTCATGGGGACATGGCCAGCTGGAGGGTGAACACGCCTGTATAGGTTGGCTCTTCCTCTGAACACGTCTTTCCTGGGCAGAACAATATAGTTGGATATAGAAAATTCCTATACTCAACATCTGTGTCTTCCTAGACTGTTCTAGGAGTAACCTCTTCAGCTCCCATCACTGCCTTTCACATTGAATTAACCTCTGCTATTGATCTTGAGGTGGGCCCCTTACTCTTCTTATGTGAAGAGTCTGCATTTTACTTAAGTACCTTTTGTTTCTATCCTGACTGAACGGGGAGAGTCACAGGGAGTTCAGAGATAGCCAAGGAGCTATCCAGACATTCACAAGTCAGAGTCAGGCCAGATCAGAATATTTTTATTGGCTTAGTCACTTAGGAATGCTAAGGTGCCCCTGGATTAGGGAGATTTCAGCTGTGAGTGTGCATGTGTGCATGCACATAGGGGGTATCTATTGGGGTGCAGAGAGGTGAGAGCAGCTCTGCAGAAGCACTGGCAAAAGAAGAATGTATATTGAAATCACGACGAGTTAGAAGCTCCTAATTCCACTTCCAGGGCTGCTTTCAGAAATCCTTCCTCTTGACCTGCAGAAGAGAAAGCTTTGGGGGTTATTAAGAGCCAGGAGTTGTGAGGATTGAGAGGAAGTAGGGTCCGTTGACCATACAAATAGTAAGGCTCATCACAACATCCACTGGGTTTTAAAGTGACTCCAGCTTCTCCTTCCCAGCATGACCCTTCCACTGTGATCCTACAGAGGTGCAAGCTATCTTCTGAGGCACCTGAATGAAACCTCTTCCCTCCCTACTGCCCAGCTCCAATCCTGGCAGGGACTCTATACTTCTGGGTCTGAGTTGCTTGGTGTCAATGTGTCACCTCTAGCCTGCTAGCTCCATCCTGCCCTCCTGCTTACCATGGCCATCAACACGAGGGCACTGACCAGCACAGCATACAGGGTGGCCTTCCCCAGCAGGATCTCATAGAGGATGGTGGCAGACAGGACCCCTTGCTGGTAGGACACTGTTGGCAGGGAGGAAGGACAGGTGGGTACCTGTGCACAGGTAGCTCTGGTCTCTCCTACCCTCCACCCTCTACCCTCTACCCTCCGGTGTCTGTGAGTTCTTCATGCCTTGGTTCTAGATCAAGAACCATGAGAGAGGGATAGGAAAAGGAAGGGCTTACTTACCCGAGGTGAAGCCACAGTCTGAAAGAAAGCAGGAAGAGGAAAATAAATGAGACCTCATTTTCATAGGCAATTAAAAGTCAGATTTGCAGTTGGCACAGACTCCCAGGCCCAGATCAGCTTCCTCTGTCAACCCAGCACCTCCTTTCCTCTGCCGTGTCAATGTCAGCCACAATGTCCTTGCAATCCATGGCATGTGGCAGCACTGAGGGGGCTGGGGGGCACCACTCAGATGAGAGATACACAGGTCACATAGAAAGGGGACCCAGATGCTTGGCTCTGTTGGGCTGAGAATCTGGGAGAATAAACTACAGGTGCCCAGTTCTCCTTCATGGTATGTGCTGGTTCCTTTCTTTTTGGATCTCGTCTTGTCTTCCACCTGGATCTTTCCATTTTCCCTGGTAGCGGGTCTCACCTAATCTCCTCCAGGCATCTCCCCAGGCCCCACTCACCTGCCCTACCCCACGCCTCAGCGCTGATCTTTTGGGTGATGGGCTTGTCCCTGTCCTCGGTCCACTCGTCATCCTCCGAGAGCCCATAGAACTGGACTTGGCAGCGGAAGTGGTTGCGGGGGTTGTGCCAGAAGGTGGCCGAGACCCTCAGGCGGCTGCTCAGGCAGTATCTGGAGTCGTTGAGGGCAGGCTGCTCCTTGAGGGGCTGTGGGTCCGTGCTGACCCCACTGTGCACCTCTTTCCCGTTCACCCACCAGCTCAGCTCCACGTGGTCAGGGTAGAAGTCTGTGGCCAGGCACACCAGTGTGGCCTTTTGGGTGTGGGAGATCTCTGCTTCTGATGGCTCAAACACAGCGACCTTGGGTGGGAACACCTTTTTCAGGTCCTCTGGAAAGGGAAGAGGGGTTGGAACCAGGATTGTTCTGAGAGCTGTCTGGTCCTGGTAGGGACTCTGTGTGGGTGGGAGAGAGAGGGCTGGGAATGGGCCATAATGGAGCTCAATTATGTCATTCTAGGCCCTCATTGTTTTGGGGTCACCATCCTAGTGTCTGTTGCTCTCTCTCCACTTTGTCCCTTCTTTCTATGCTGTCCCATGGATGAACATTGCCTACTGTTTCCCCAGCTTCCTATGGTCACATTATATCCTGATTGTCTTGGCTGTTTTTACTGAGGTTTGTCTGATCATCTATCTAAATAATTTATCTGTGTAGCTTCATTCTTCAAAGCCTTACTTGGTGCATGGCTATGTAATCCTGAAACTTGAGGTAGGAGACTCTCATTAGTGGCATAATTACAATAACTAAATTGATTTTTTCTAATTATAATTTTCCTTTTTAAAATCAAGATGTATTTATTTGTCTTGTGGGATAGTAATACATATTAGAATTAGCTTTTCTTTTCTAGAAAAGACACTTTTCCATTACATCTGACTCCCCCACCTGCCCAGCACCTTTTTAAGAAATTTTCTTTTCTTGCACGTAACCCTCTTTAAAGAGCCAAACCTTGTCAATATCTGATGGGATGGTCCACATTTCCTCCTCCCCTGGGGCACACGAGGGTGTGGTAGCTTGTCCAGGATGGCTGAAATCCCATGGAAGCTGATGGTCATGGGATTAACCCTTTCTTCTCTCAGAGTGTCCAGTAACCCTGCCTGGCCAGGATTGGAATCCATCCACAGCTAAGCTTTGCATTTTCAAAAGCAGTGCAAGCTAGACCATTGAGTGTGAATGAACCACAAAGTCCAAGTGCCATTTCAGTAGAAGGCTCACACTGCAGAGCTCTGGACCCTTTCACACGCTTGACAGAGGAGAAAAAGAATTTCTGGGATCATTGGAATGAATGATCTCATCTGAAGACACATGAGGAGTGGAAGAGACCACAATTTACCGTGCCCTTTGCTTAGCTCTGTTCCAACCATGAGAGTGGGCTTTTGGTGCAGAAATGTGACAAGTCTAGATATGGGTTCTTTATTCAAATTTGGGAAAGTTTTTTGATGGGAAAATTGAGATGCAGATTTGGAAAAAGGCAAACCCTGTGACCCAGTGATGATAAACAACAGGAATGAAAAGGATTGTCACCACAGGTTGAACCCTTTACGGAATCCTTTACAAAGAATTTTCATATAAGTTAGTCCCTTCTGTTTCTATGTCTTAGAGAGAAGGAGGCAGCTTAAGTTGCTTTTCAAATTGCACACCTCCCCCACCACAGCCCCTTGAACCCAGGCCTTTGAATCTGGTGATTTGTACTTTCCACTCAACTCCCTGGTGTGTGTCCCCACCTATGCGAATGTCTGCCCAAGCCCCTAACCTTCGGTAGACGCTGTGCATGCCATTCCTCCATCCTTGTCTGTGTCTCCATCCTAGACCTCATCCCATCCCAACCCCGCTCCGCCACCTGTCTGCTTCCTCCCCAGCATGGGGAAGACTGTACTAGGGCTTCCTGGTGGGGCCTTTATGCTATTATTCCAGCATAGATTCTGAGGCTTAAGAAAATGAAGTCTCAGCCGGGTGCAGTGGCTCAGGTTTATAATACCAGCACTTTGGGAGGCCGAGGCGGGCAGATAACGAGGTCAGGAGTTCGATACCAGCCTGGCTAACACAGTGAAACCCCATCTCTACTAAAAATGCAAAAAGTAGCTGGGTGTGGTGGCAGGCACCTGTAATACCAGCTACTTGGGAGGCCAAGGCAGGAGAATCACTCCAACTCAGGACGCGGAGGTTACAGTGAGCCGAGATCGTGCCACTGCACTCCAGCCTGGGCAACAGAGCTAGACACCATCTCAGAAAAAAAAAATAGTCTCCTACCCATTTTGTCTTCTTTATACCTTATCTGTTGCTAAGATAATGTCAGTTTCCAGTTGTAATCCTCTCTTCAGACCTATCTCCCAAACACTTGCCAAGCACAGGGCACCTCAGAGACTCCCTGCCGCTCGCCCAGTGCACAGGGACTTCTGCCCTCAGGCTTCAAGAGCAGCCCTGAAACCACTCGTCTCCCCAGTCTGGTCCCCCGTGGCTCATGAGCCTTTAAACTGCCTCAGGAAGACATAGATGCGTCTTCTAAGACTAGTAGAGAAAGAAGGAGGAAGATAAAGGCATGAGCAGAGTTCTGTGCTGGAGGCTGACAGCGGGGAGAATCTTAAGATAGAAGACAGAGCTAGTCACCAAATGGAGTCAACAATGCAGAACTGGAGTTAGAATGGGAAAGAAAAAAAAGGAGAAGATGCAATTTAAAAAAGGGAAAGTAAAACAATATATCTACTAAGAAAGTAGAGATGAGAAGAGTCCCAGAAAACAATGAAAAGAAGAGCGAAAAAACACACAGCCCTGAAGACTAAGCAAGGAGCTCTACAGCTGAGGAGCTGCAGCCAACACAGCAGAGCAACCAGCTGGAAGAGCCAGGGAAGGGAGGAGAGGCCACAGCGCTCCAGGTAGGAAGGGGTGACTCTGACCTCCATTCTTGCATCCAATTACCTTCCCAGCAACGGATCATTGCGGTCAAACCCAGGCACCCCCGAGTCAAGAGTAGAGCCCCCATACCTGTCACAGTGAGCCTGGTCCCGTTCCCAAAGTGGAGGGGCGAATTATAGGAGCACAGCTGCAGAGGCTTAGATAAAACCCACCTGGAGATCTCCAGCCAGAGGGCAAGTCTTAGCTCCCTGACAGCAGGATGGCTGCCTTTCTCTGCCTGGATTCATGGCTCTGGACTAAAGGGATTCTGTTAGGAAAAAGGCCTAAGCATACTGTGCGACATGAGGCACAAGAGGAAGAGGCTTAGGAGAGGCAGAGCCATGAACATAAGAGGGAGGACAAGCCGAGAAGGGAGTGAGGAGGCAGATTATGGACTGAAGACTTAGAGAAGAGAAATAGAGGAGTCAGTCAAGACACACCAAAAGGGAAGACAGGCACAGCTCTGTAGAACTCCACAGGGTAAGAGATTTCACTCAGTCCTCCTCACCAGTGCTGGAAGGAGAAGCAGAGAACTGTGCCTCCAAGGGACCATGGCCCTACCACCCTGGTTCTGCAACTTACCTAGGACGGAGAGTCGAGTGCCATCTCCAAAATACTGGGGCTGATTGCTACACAGTGCATCACGAGTGTGGCAAACCCCAGAGGAGCTGGTGCGGGCCCTTCCTTCCAGAAGCTGCGTCCACACAGCACTCCTGGGGCCCCACCACACACTCCACCGACCCACATTTTCTGAGCTTTTCTTGGCTGTGTTCTCAGTTTCTGCCCTCCCCAAGGAGTCCTCCTGGAACTCCAACCTTATGATACACTATCCCAAAAGAAGCCTTTTACATACCCAAGACAGAGAGCTGGGTTCCACTGCCAAAAAACAGTTTTTCATTAGTTGCACAACATTAAAGACTGGGAGGAAAACTGCCACCTGCTGCCTTCCACTCCTGCCTCCCCAAGTCCACCTGCCAGGTCCTCTCCTGTTCCTTAGTAGACTTTTAACTCTGGTAGGTAGAGGGGTAGACAATGGTACAATCCGAAACACAGTGGTCAGCAGACCAATGAGGCCCCATGTGATCCCCCAAGTTCCCTCTTCTGTGACCTTCTCCTTTCTGTGTGAGGGAGACAAATGGCAGGACCGTGGTGGTAAGGTCAGAGGCTCCTTTATCTGTCATGGCCATGACTGGCACCCTTCAAGGAGACAGGAGATGCTCAAGGTGACCCCTTCCAAGCTGAGTCTACCCATCTCTCAGTAGGGGAACATAACTTGGCACAGGCAGTCTACAAAAGAGCGGAGAGGGAGGCTATCCCCTTCTCATCTCCCTCATAGGTCTTCCTGATAAACATACACTTTAACCTAAGCACTGGAGACAAGGCTTTGTCTGGATTCCAGCCCCTTTTTGCAAGTTCCCAGCTGTCCAGTCGTGACTTACTCACCTACAACAGTGAGCCGACTTCCCTCTCCAAAATATACGGTGTTTCCAGAACACAGCCTCCCAGGGCCACTTCAAAACCTACCAGTCTCTGCTGAGCACAGCTGGGATTCAGGCAGAGGTTGGGAGTTCATGGAACTCTTCCCTTACAGAGATACCAGCTCTGCTTCCAGCACTCTGTGTTCCCTTCCAGAGCTTGCTCAAGACCCGGGCAGGTGACAAAAAGAGACACAGAGTGGCCTCCTATAAAATCCAGCACAAGAATATACGAAGAATCTACAGAGAACCTCTGTTAGTGAAGCAGATAGATGGAGAGGTGTTGTGACTCATTCATTACCCACCGGGCTTTCTCTGGCCTCCCCTATCCCAGGGCACTATGAGGAGAGGCACCCTCCCCTTCCCTTTTCTGCCCCATCAGCCTGGGCTCAGCTCTGACTCTGCTCAGAGCCTCTGGGAAGCCTGGGTGGATGTGCCCTTACAGGGAGCCTCCTGTGAACTCACTCCTGGGACATGAGATGACGTCTCCCTTAATCTGGCCCCAGGAGCTCCCCAGGAGATCTCCGTTCTCTTTGACATTTCCCAGGACAGAGTCCTCCCTCATTGCACCCCTCCTAGAGACCCCCAGCCTTACCTACAACGGTTAACTTGGTCCCTGAACCGAAGGTGTAGTCATAGTTAGCACATAAGAATACAGCCACTCTAAAAGGAAAAGTGGACCCACTTTTCCCTATGACGGATCTGCAAAAGTACCTGGAAAATGTCTTACCTACAACTGTGAGTCTGGTGCCTTGTCCAAAGAAAGCTTCAGTGTTCACACAGTGACAGGGGTCAAGGTGAAAATCACATTCAAGGCATAGATGGGGGAGAGGGCCCTGGCTAGGGTGGAGGACAGTGAGCTAAGAAATCTCCTCCTGTGCTGTATGGGTATTGCACAGAAGAACACTTTGACTTTTGCTTTTTAGGACCATGGAGAATGACAGAGTCCATCCACAGGGTCCTAGGTCCGTTTCTCAAAGGACACCCCATTCATGCACCCTCTCTGAGGGTCCATCGAAAGGGAAAGGGCGTGGCCTGCAGAGGATGGCAAGGCCCAGAACCTATGACTCCATTTATAGATAGCCCTGACTTCTTCCCGAATACTCTGGAGAGCTGGTCACCTCCAGTGAAACTTCCACCTGACTGTCTCAATTTTGCGGGGATCAGGACCCTCCTTGAGTCCTCCACTTGAGAGGTTCCTGAGGCATTCTTCTTATGTCTGAGCTCTCTCTGCTTGGGAAGCTTTAGTTCTCATCTGGGTCTGTCCTTGTCCATGGTCTTGGTGTGACATGTGATCAGGAGTGAGGCAGAGGCATTGTGAACCAAATTGCATTAAGACCTGTGACCCAGGAGGAAAGAAGAGGGACTCTGGGAGTTGGGACCGACAGAGAGGTTTTTGTAAAGGTTTCCCATAGAGTTGAATCATTGTGGCCCCCCTGTCCCCACAATGTTACAGCTTTGTACAAAAAGCCCCTCCCATGGGTCTGCCGCCAGAGCCTGGGAGAAACCACCAAAGCAGCTGCTCCTTTGAGGGGAGTGGAGGGTGGGTGACATCACTCCCCGTTGTGCAAGTTGGTGGTGGGGTATGGACCAGGCCGGGGGCTTCCTTCCCACCTCTAGGCACTGTTCTCAGGACGCTTTGAGGTCCTTAGAGCTGGATGTCTTTGTAAGGCTGTTTGGCTAAGGGGCTGGTCTTCTCCAGTACCCACCCCTCTCCAAGCTGTCACCATGTTGGGGCACCTCCCTGTAGGGAAGCCACAGCCCCCGTCACTACCCTGGCCCTACCCCGAGGCTGTGTGTCACTTGGAGGGTTTTAAGCTCTGAGTTAAAATCCAGAAAAAAAAAAAAAAAAAAAAAAAAAGACAAGCTTAACTACATACTGATGACACACTTGCATCATAAAATATAAACAGAATCAAAATATACATGACAATTTGGGAAAAATATTCCCAGTTCTCACCATCAGGGCTAATCTCCTCAACATATGGTAAGCTCCTAAAAATCAATAAGAAAATAACCCAGCAGCCCGATAAAATGGGCAAAAGTGAATTGTTCAGAGAAAATAAATACAAACGGTACCTAACTATCAGGGAAAAAAAAAATCACAATAAGAAATGTAAAATAAAAAAAAAAAAACTTTACCAAAATACACTTTTCACTAATTTGACTGACAAAATTGAATTACATGCCCATCAGTAAGGGACTGGATAAACCATGATATGGTCACACAGTGGAGTAATATTCAATGCTAAAAAAGAATGGAAATATTTTATATTGTTATGGAAAAATTCTCCAAGATACATTATTAACCGGAAAAGAGAAAGTCGCAGAATAGCATAACCAGATGCCACCTTTGTCTAACAGAGGGGGGAGAAGAAGAATTATACTTTTGTATTTACTTGATTTTGTATACAGAAACACTATAAAGATACAACAGAAACTGATAAGAGTGATGACCTATTAAGAATGAGTGGAGTAGGCCGGGCGTGGTGGCTCACCCCTATAATCCCAGCACCTTGAAAGGCCAAAGCAGGCAGATCACCTGAGGCCAGGAGTTCAAGACCAGCCTGACCAACATGGCAAAACCTCATCTCCACTTGAAAGACAAAAAAAAAAAAAAAAAAAAAAATAGCTGGGTGTGTGTGGTGCCAGTAATCCCAGCGACCTTTCTCGGAGGCTCTGAGGAGGAGAATCACTTGAACCCAGGAGGTGGAGGTGCGGGGAGCCAAGATCATACCACTGCACCTCCGCCTGGGCGACACGGGTGAGACTCATCAATAAAAAGAAAGAAAAAAGAAAAGAAAATGGAAAAGAAAAGAATGAATGGAGCAGGACAGAAACAAAGTGGAAGTAAAAGTTACATTTCCCCGTGTCAACGTGACTGTGTTGTTTCCATTTCAGGGTCATATAGCTCTATTGTCTATTGAAAGTCAAACTTAACTATTTTAAAAAACAAGAAAATTTGGCTTTAAATAAAATATGCTACTTTAAAAACCTACTTGTTTAATTTACGAAGTCATTTTTTTTTGCCAAAGAAATGTATGTATGAAGGTATGTATGAAGTCATGTAGAATTTATGTATGAAGGTATGTATGAAGTCATGTAGAATTTACGTAAGAAGTTGTTTCCATGTCCTAAATTTGCTCAGTGGGGACTTAAATACTTGGACAACTATGAAAAATGCAGATTTCTGAATAGTGTTCATGACCTATTAAGTCAAAATCTTCAAAACTGAGTTTACTTATTTATTTATTTAAATAAACAACCAAACAGAAAATTACCCTGGATGTTTCTGTTACAATGCCAGGCTTGGGACCCACAGCTTGTCCCCTGACTAGAACAGGGCAGAGGTAATCCATGGTAAACATCAGACCGCAGTCTAGGAGTGCCATAAGTTTGGTGCCAGGGCATGGCCCTTAGAACTTAGGGAAGAAAGAAAAAGAGGAGATGGTATATCCAGGGCATTAATAGTGATGGACCTCGCAACACGCTACCAAAAACCTGCACAAAAAGTTGATTGCAGCCAGGCGCGGTGACTCACACCTGTAATCTCAGCACTTTGGGAGGCCGAGGTGGGCGAATCATGAAGTCGGGAGTTCGAGACCATCCTGGCTAACACAGTGAAACCCCGTCTCTATTAAAAACAAAAAATTAGCCGTGCGTGGTGGCGTGCACCTGTAATCCCAGCTACTCGGGAGGCTGAGGCAGGAGAATCGCTTGAATCTGGGAGGCAGAGGTTGCAGTGAGCCAAGATCGCACCACTGCACTCCAGCACCTGGGCGACACAGCGAGACTCTGTCAAAAAAAAAAAAAAGTTGATTGCTTTCATCCATTGGAATGTGTCAAAGCCTCTTCCCAGTACCTTTCCTAATTGAAATGCACAGTTTATTTTGATCTATTTCTGCATGTTTTCCTGCCTTACTCACCTCTTTTACTTATCGATAATTCATCCTCCAAGTTAGCGTCTTTTAATCACCTAGTGGGGGCCCTCCTTCGGACTGGCCTTATAAATAATACCACTCTGTCTTGGCAACATGGCTTTTTAAAATTCCGATGGAGTTTGTCCCAGTTTTGCCTCTCTGGACGGTATGCCCAAGCTCGCATGGAACGTTTTTTCCATAAAAGCCTGTAAAACCAGTTAGGCAGGTATGAGGTTGGGGGTCATTCATCCATGTGGGCAGCAGGGGCAGCCTTTCCTTATTTTGAGACCTAAGTACCTGCAATCTGAGCTCCGCCACTTGAGGGGGCGAGAAGAATGCGCAGCGCGTGGTGGGGCTAGGACTCGGAAGAAAGCAGGGTTACTCCTGCACCTCTGTGTCGGGGGCAGGTGGGAGACCGGGAGACACGCGAAGAACATTTTACATGTGCAATTATTGAAAGCTTTCTAGCATGTTCATTTCAACCTAAATTCCTTGTTCTCAGTTGAGGAACTGAAACCCCAAGAGGCCAAAATGAGTTGCCCAATGATGAAGAAGCACCGCGCCCCCAAGACTCCTTAAATTCAGGGGATGCCGCCAAACCCTGCCCCTCCGTGAAGCCGACCTCCTGTGGCCAGACTGCCGGGCTCCCAGCAGCCCTGTAGCGTGGATAAACCTCTTAAACTCTGTCTCATTATCTGTAAGCTGGGAAAAATAATACCTACCTCGTGGGGTTGTGAGAATTGCATACGATAGTGAGTGTCGGGATTATTCATGGTGCCAGAAGAATCAGTAAAAATGTTAGTGACTGAAGCCTGGAGCGGTGGCTCACGTCTGTAATCCCAGCACTTTGGGAGGCCGAGGAGGGTGCATCGGCCGAGGTCAGGAGTTCGAGATCAGCCTGGCTAACATGGTGAAAACCTGTCTCTACTAAAAATACAAAAAATTAGCAGGGCGTGGTGGCGCGTGCCTATAATCCCAGCTACTTGGGAGGCTGAGGCAGGAGAAACGCTTGAACCCGAGAGGCAGAGATTGCAGTGAGCCGAGATCGCACCATCGCACTCCAGCCTGGCCACAGAGCAAGACTCTGTCTCAAAAAAAAAAAAAAAAAAAAAAAAAAAAAAAAGTTAGTGCCTGTTGTTTTCAGAGAGATACTGTAACTGCCCAATAGGTTCACCTTGCCTACTGTGTAGACAGAGCCGATTTATCAAGACAAGGGAATTGCCATAGAGAAAGAGCAATTCATGCAGAGTAGGCCGTGTGGGAGACTGGAGTTTTATAATTACTCAAATCAAATCTTGCCGTCTCCCCAGGAATTCAAGGATCCAAGTTTTAGAGGATAATTTGGTGGGCGGAGGGGAAAGCAGTGAGTCGGAAGTGCTGATAGGTTGGGTTGGAAGTGCTGATAGGTTGGGTTGGAAGTGCTGATAGGTTGGGTTGGAGATGAAATCCCAGCTGTTTTCTTGTGCTGAGTCAGTTCCTGAATGGGGACCACAAGATCAGATGAGCTGGTTGATCGATCTGGGTGGTGCCAGCTGATCCATCCAGTGCAGGGGCTGCAAAATATCTCAAGCCCTGATCTTAGGTTTTACAATAGTGATGTTATCCCCAGGAGCAATTTAGGGAGGTTTGGAATCTTGCAGGCTCCAACTACATGACTCCTAAACCATAATTTCTAATCTTTTGGGAAATTTGTTAGTCCTATAAAGACAGTCTAGTCTCTATGCAAAAAGGAGGTTTGTTGTGGGAAAGGACTGTTATCATCTTTGTTTCAAACTAGAAAGTAAGTTCTTCCCAAAGTTAGTTCAGCCTATGCTGGGGAAGGAATAAGGACAGCTTGGAGGTTAAAAGCAAGATGGAGGCCGGGCGCGGTCCTCACGCCCATAATCCCAGTACTTTGGGAGGCAGAGGAAGGTGGATCATGAGGTCAGGAGTTCGAGACCAGCCAGGCCAACATGGTGAAACCCCATCTGTACTAAAATAAAAAAATTAGCCAGGTATGGTGGTGCACACCTGTAGTCCCAGCTACTGGGGATGCTGAGGCAGGGGAATCACTTGAACCTGGGTGGTGGAGGTTGCAGTGAGCCAAGATCAAGCCACTGCACTCCAGCCTGGCAACAGTTTGAGACTCCAGCTAAAAAAAGAAAAAAAAAAAAAAAAAAAAA
>NW_016804139.1:6686188-6741530 GCF_001698545.2 Rhinopithecus bieti
AAAAAAAAAAAAAAAAAAAAAAAAAACAAGATGGAGTTGTTTGGGTCAGATCTCTTTCACTGTCTCAGTTACAATTTTGCAATGGCAGTTTCAATACTGGCCTCGGGATGTCTTTACCGTATCCAATCTCAGGTTTTCAGCAGGCGTCAGAAGACCTGGAAGATATGTTAAAATGCAGTTTGCTGTCTGGGTGTGGTAGCTCACACCTGTAATCCCACCACCTTGGGAGGCCGAGGAGCAGGCAGATCACTTTAGCCTAGGAGTTTGAGACCAGCCTGAGCAACATATGAGATCACCATCTCTACAAATAATAATAATATTAGCTGGGTTTATGTTGTGTGCCTGTGGTCCTAGCTACTTGGGAGGCTGAGGTGGGAGGATCACTTGAGTTTGGGAGGTCAAGGCTGCAGTGAGCAGTGATCATGCCATTGCACTTCAGTCTGGGCAACAGAGCAAGACCCTATCTCAAAAAAAAGAAAAGAAAAAAATGCGGTTTGTTGGGCCCTGTCCAAGAAGATCTGACTCGGTGGGTCTGGGGTAGGGCCTAGCTTTTGTGCTTCTCCTAAATTCCCAGGTGATTTTGGCTTAGGGACAACTCTTTGAGAACAATTCTTCTGGAAGGGTCTTTCTTTTCTCAGCACATTTCCCTCCACTCCATGTTTATCCCTCCACTCACTGGGTGCTTATTACATCCCAGGCTTTGTTAATCACTGGAGATATCGGGATATGTAAGACAAGTTGTACCTGCTCAAGGAGCACACAGTCGATTGCCAGGATGGACACATCTATTGCACCTGAGCACCTAAGCACCTGAGCAGGACTAGGACAGAGGCAAGCAGAGACAGGAGGAGGATGCTTGCCTCAGACCCAAGGGAGGGCCAGCAGGGCCAGACCCAAGGGAGGTGAGGAGAAGGAAGAATCAGGAAGACTTTTCTGAAAAGGGTGAATGGGAGGTTGGGAAGGGCTTCCAGTCCGAGGGTGCCGTAGTGTCCAAAGACAGAGACCAGAGGCACATGGCTTATTGAATGGGCCACCAGGGCTTCTGAGGAGGGGAGGGTACAGGGGAGGAGAGCAGTGAAGAGGCGTGAGACTGGGAGAGGGGGCAGGGGTTGTGCCAGGAGAACCCTATATTTCCCTAGGGAGCTTGGATTCTAGTTTGTTCATTGTGGGAGGGTAGGAAGCAATGCCATAACCAGGAGCTCTCTGAGAGCAGTCATCTTGCTGCATGGAAGGGGACAATTGGGAGGAGCCCCTCAGGAGGTGCAGGGAGGCAGGGAATGGGTGATAGTGACGGGGGACTGGAGAAATATCAGAGGTCAGCGCTGACGGAC
Organism: Rhinopithecus bieti; assembly: GCF_001698545.2. NCBI lineage: Eukaryota > Metazoa > Chordata > Mammalia > Primates > Cercopithecidae > Rhinopithecus > Rhinopithecus bieti. The sequence continues at coordinate 6,687,520 of NW_016804139.1, forward strand.
TTGTCATCGCCTCAGACCATAGTCGTAGCGGGATGTGAGGTGGGGCACAGAGAGCGTGGGCTTTGAAGCTAGGCAAATGAGGAGTCAACCCCAGACCTACCATCTGCTGGGCGTGGGACGTGGGTAAACTAATAAGCCTCTTTGAACCTGTTTTCTTATCTGTACCGCTGGCTTAATAACTACTCTGGAGGGGAGAGAAAACTAAATGGGAAAATGTCTATACATAGGAATAGTGTAAACATGTTGGTAGTATTCTGTGGAGGAATAAAAGGCAGACTTCTCAAAAGCACAAGGGATGGAGACCCAGGGATTTATCTTCTCCCCTCCAGACACATGAGCCAGTTGTTGGGCAACAGGGCCAGCAGGATCATCTCTAAGCAGCACATCGGCTTGTGGGGAGTACAGACTGGGTTAGCAGCAGCCCATGTGGAGAGGGGCCTCCGAGGAAGCTGAGGCGGTCAGTGCTGGGGTTTCTCTGCATCTGTTTGCTCTGGGTACAGAGAGGACCCTGTGTAGTCAAAGGTAGCAGTGAGGTCTTGCCAAGCATGCCAGCGTGTCACACATCAGCACATTGGGAGCCCACAGAAGTGCCAAGACCAAGAAACCTCTTTAAGACCACTGTTGTGGAGGGTAGAGGAGGAGAGGAAGGAGAAGGAGGCGGCAGTGCTCTGATGGAGGAGCAGGAGCAGGAGGGGCTTGCAGAGGGGCTCCGGGTGGTGTGTGTGTGGTGAAGGTGGGTGGTGTTCCTGGTCCTCCAGGTGCTGCCCAGCCCCTGTCAGCCAGGGGTGAACCCCTGCGGGATAAGCCTGTGTGGTACCAACAATCCAAGCTACACCTGTGACACAAGACACTGCTGTGGCTCTGGCTGGTGTGGACCACCACCATCATCCTTCTGAGCTGCTGCTTCGTCTGCTGCCACTGCTGAGCCAAGCACTGCCTTCAGACCAGGCAGTGGCAACAAGAAATCAACCCCATCACCTGTAGGAAGCCCAGGATTATTCAGCACTGCCATTTTATCTTCAGTTTTGTGCCAAAGTATTTACTACCTTGTCATGAGGGAGTGGTTTCCCGACCTCCAACTCTTCCCCAACCATAGAGTGCCTTCCAGCTATGGCATGTAGCCCTTAAGGTGGCAGTGCCCCTGGGACTCCCAGGGGGCACAGAGCAGCCCTTTGTCTGGGTCCAGCAAAAGCAGCACAAGACCCCCACGCATTGGTGACCCTGGGGCCTCTGACACCCGCTGACCCAGCAGCCACCAAAGACCTGGGAACGGAGTCCAGTGTCTCTGTGGCCAGCCTGGGGGAGCTGGACTAAGGAGCCTTCCTGTGCAAGGATTTAGAATATACGGAGGAGCTGCTGAATGATTACAGCTCTGAGCATGACAGAGTATCCCCTCCCCTCCCCACCCCCTTTCCCCCAAGCAAAGGGAAGATACCGTGTGTGCAACTGGGGTCAACTTGATGATGGCCCCAAAGCATTCAACATGCTCATCAGTGATGCCCTGGATGACCCCCTGGACGTCCATGACGTTGACCTGTGCAGTCTCCTGGTGACAAGGAGGAAGGTCCCTGCCAGCCCCGCAAGGAGCAAGCTTGAGAGTCTGGGCATCCGCACCTGCCACGGCCCCCAGTCCCTGCTGCTGAGCACTGTGAACGAACAGGACTCTCCCAACCCCTAGAGCAGCAGCTCCCAGCCAGAGCCACCCCTGTCTGCACCTAAGACCTTGGCAAAGCAACCAGGGTCAGAAAGAACCAGAAGAGAAGCTTTCAATGACTTTCAGCCATTCTGTCCCCCTTTTTTTCTCTTCTCCTCTCCTGCATTTTTCTCCATCTCCAGGTACAGTTCGGGATGTGGATGCTTGTCCCAACACAAAAACACTTGGGATCCATTCGTGATACCCCAATTCATCCTGATTTTCCCCTCTTTAAAGTCAGATCTCACCTACCTATTTGGGTCAGAGAGATGTGTGTTTTAAAATCCCTAAGGAAGGAGGCGGGGACTGTGCCCTCAGATGATGATTGGTGAAGTGGATTTAAGCTTCATTTCAGTTTAAGAGAATGTTGCTGTGTCTCTGCCTAGGACAGGCAGCCCATTGTGGCCCTGGGTGATGAGGGAAGCCCACAGAGGCCCAGGGTTTGTGACCTGTGGCTGCCAGTGTCTGCAGAGCCAGAATTGAGCTAATCCGGTGACAGGATGGGCACTGATGGGCAGTTGTATGGTCGGTTGCTATCGGGCTTCTTGATCTCTCAAATTCCAGGTGACAAGATCAATGCATGCTTGAGGGACCCTTCCCAGCAGGCTCTGGGGGCTACAAACCAGTTCAGGTGTGGAACGTCATACTACTTTACCTTTGGTTTTTCTTTGAAAAACAAACAATGAAAGACAAATGAAAACAAGAATTCTACCAGTGTTCAGGCAATAATTCTCTTTGGGAAAAGGGATGTTTGTGGCTTTTCCCCGCATTGGCATTCAAAAGCTTGGCTGCAGAGTGGCTATTATTAAAATGTCCAAAAAATAGAAGATGCTGGTGAGGCTGCAGAGGAAAGGGAATGCTTGCACACTGTTGGCCCGAGTGTAAATTAGTTCATGGAAAAATTAATGCAGAAAGCAGTTTGGAGATTCCTGAAATAATTTAAAACAGAACTAGGATTCCACCCAGCAATTCCTTTACTGGGCATTTACCCAAAGGAATATAATTGGTCTGCCAAAAAGACACGTGCTCTTACATGTCCATCACAGCACTATTCTCAGTAGCAAAGTCATGGAATGAACCTAGGTGTCCATCAGCGGTAGACTGGATAAAGGAAATGTGGTACATATACACCATAGAATACTATACAGCCAAGAAAAGAATGAAAACATGTCCTTTGCAGCAACATAGATGGAGCTGGAGACCATAATCCTAAGCAAATTAACCTAGGAACAGAAAACCAAATATCACGTTCTCATGTTTAAGCGGGAGCTGAGCATTGGCACATGGATATAAAGATGGGAATAGTAGACAATACATCTGGTAGAGAGAAGAGAGAAGGAGGGTGGAAAGGGCTGAAAAACTACCTGTTAGGTACTAAACTCACTGCCTGAGTGATGAGATCATTTGTGCCCCAAACCTCAGCATCACAGAGTATATCCATGTAACGAACCTGAATATGTAGCCCCTGAATCTAAAATAAAAGTTGAAATTATTTTTTAAAAATGGAGCCTGGGTCAGGAGCAGTAGCTCACACTTGTAATTCTAGCACTTTGGATCACTTGAGGTCAGGAGTTTAAAACCAGCCTGGCCAACATGGCGAAACCCTGTCTCTACTAAAAATGCATTGGAGGTCTGTGCTGTGTTCCCTGTAACAGAAAATGTGCTCTGAACTTGTCTGTCTCCCTTGGCTGCTCCTGGCCCTTGGTACCAGTTCCCAGGGGTGTCCACAACCACTTGGGACAGAAGGTGAAGGTGGAATTTCAAAGAGAAGCTTGCTTGGATCTTCGGTGACAAGCCTGGATGAGCTACAGCACCAACATGGGCCCACTCAGAATTGCCAGGAGGAGGCTTTGGCCAGTGCCACAGGTGCCACGGAGCCTGCCTCCCTCTGCTGTGTCCAGTGGGTGCAAGTCAGCCAACGTGTGGCCAGAATGGCTGGATGGTGTCACAGCCCTCAGATGTCTTTCCTTCCATCTTTTTTAAGGAGTCCCAAGCAACTCCCTTGAAGTGTCTCAAAGGCAAGCAAGTTTTATGAAAATGAATCCTTCCTCAGTTAATTGACCAAATGGGTGAATCCTGACCTTCTCCAGTTTCTTTCCCTGGTCAGAGTGGGGAGCTGGTGTTAGCTGTGGGATTCACTGCGGAGTCCTACCTCAAAGACAAAGAAGACAAAAATAAAGTGTGCAGAGCTGGGCTTGATTCCCAAGTCGCAGTCTGGCTCCCGCTATGGTAGGCAGGACATCTCTCTAGCTGCTCACAGAGATGGAACTAGGCAGTTAAGGGAAGAGTTAGGGGGCCAGGGAGATTCGCTTGAGTCTGATTTTCCAGGTGAATGAGAAGGGAGGGCTTGGTCCAGGGCTTGGTGCCAACACATTCCTGGGAGAGTCACATCATCAGCAACAGCATTTGTCATTATTGTTGTATGTTAGCAATAAGATTCAACTGGTCAGATTTTTCGGGCTCCCTCAAAAATGCTGACACATTTTCTGTGCTGTGATTGTTCTGAAGGCAGAGTAGCTCCAACCAGTGTGAGAACCCAAATAAAAATCAATACCGCCCGCCAAAGACCACCGTTCTGAACTCACTTTTATCTAGAACAGTGTCCCCCTTTCTCCCAAGATTCTTCTTATTTTGGATTCCATCTCTTTGTATGTGCTAATCTAGTGTAGCATGGAACACATTTTGGGAGCTGGGGGCTCTGCTTACATTTAAGGGGGACAGCCTTGTATGGCCTGAGATTGGAGGTTGCTTTCCAGTGTGAAGGAGTGTGAGGCAGCAGGCACAGACACAGACAGTGAGATCAGGGTCACTTTATTGATACAGAGACTGCAGAGGGTCCAGGGGCTTTAGCTGTTGGCAGCTATGGTGTCCCTAATCCAGTCCACATAGTTGTAGACCTTGGTGTAGACTCCGGGCCTGTTCTTCTGGGCACAGCCATAGCCCCAGGAGACAATTCCTTGGAGCTGTCCGTTGGAGACCACAGGGCCACCAGAGTCACCCTGGGGAGAAGAAGGGAGAAGTTGTATGAAGAGAGAGGAAGAAAATAGCTACATTTACTCTGAACCTTAAAAAACCCTTTCCAGCCAGCTCTGTGGCTCCATGTTCTTCTCACAGTGGCCCATTCTCTGTTCTTCCTAAGCAGACAGTAGGGAGCCTAAGGGAACTGTCCTCACATCTCCATGGGGGCACTGCAGGGAGCCTCCTCAGCCCCACCACACGGGGAGTTCAAATATTTTTCCCAGGTGGGGCCTGGGTATCGGTGGGAGCCTCAGCATGGGTAAGGTTGTTCAAATCACCTGGCAGGAATCCTTGCCTCCCTCGAGGAAGCCCACACAGAACATGTTGCTGGTAATCTTTCCAGGGTAGGAGGCTTCACACTCAGCCTGGGTCAGCACAGGTGCGTCCAGGCACTGCAGCTCATCTGGGTAGTCGGCTGTGAGGATCAGGAGGCGATCAAAGAAAGTAGAAATGTGGGTCAGGCCACATTTCTGACCCAAGACCCAAGGAGACAATAATCTAGGATGGAACATTGAAGAGGAACACTGCTCCTGGAGAGGACTCCAAAACATAAGTCTTGGCAAGGGACTCTGGCTTTTAGTTCCCAGAATGATCATTGCTGAACCCCTCCCAAGACGTGATTATAGCAAGTTCTCCATTTGTCCTGTCTTTTGATTTTAGAAGCTAGGTTTTGGAGACTTTGCATCTCTCTGATGTCCAGTTCAGAGCCTGTGTGTAATGGACACAAGAAATATGTCTTAAGCCTGGAGGCCAGAGGTTTTAAGGGGCATGGTTTGTTCTGGAAATTGTGAGGATGGAGGGAAGTAGAAGGACAAAGGATGCCACTCACCGCCAGAGCTCAGAGTGTTGCCCCAGCCAGAGATGAGGCACTCGGTGCCAGCAGCTGGAGGGGCGGTGGGCAGAGAGATGGTGGACACGCGGGCATTGATGACGGCAGGTGAGGAGAGCTTGATCAGCAGGATGTCGTTGTCCAGAGTAATCCTGTTATAATTGGGGTGGCGGATGATCTTGGCTGCATTGATGAACTGCTCAGTTCCCTCCAGGACTTCGATGTTGTGCTCTCCCAGTCTCACCTGGATGCGGCTGATGGACAGGCAAGGCATGGTGAAGACCTTCTCCCACAGCCGGGGCACCCATCCCACCTTCCCCAGGGTCCTTAAGCTCCCTGCTCATGGACAGCTCTGGAGGGATTGAGTGGACTGTGTGGCCATATCACATGGGCAGAAGAGGGATGTGGGTCAGTGTAGGTGTGAGACCCAGGACCTTTCTGCTTCAGAGGTTGGTGCTAGTAGGGTTGGGAAGAGGCAAAGGGATCCCACCGGAGGCTGCTCCTGAACCCGCCTTCCCAATCTCTTTCCCACAATCTCCACAGTCACCAGCACTGTGGGCACATGGAGCTCCTTGTAGTTTTCCCAGCATTCTTCACCCCAGTTCTCTGCTAACTGCGCATAGCGCCTATTCCTCCCTCCCTTCTTGGCCTGGTGAGCACCACCCTTCTGTGTAATCTAACCCAAGGATAGCCATAGCATTAGCATCTCCTGGGAACTTGTTAGAAATGTAAATTCTTGATCCTTACCCCCAACTACTGATCAGAACCCTGGGGGTGGGACCCAGTGATTTCTGCCTTAACAAGCCTGCAGGTGGTTCTGACGCATACTCGGGTTTGAGAGTTCTTGGTGTAGGCAGCAATTCTCAGCTCTGTCTATATACTCTACAGTTGCCAGATGTAGAGGGTTAAATACTCACTGATATTCACACCCTCTTCCTGAAAATTTTGAGTTAATTGCCCTGAGATAGGACACAGGCATCAGTATTTTAAAAAACTCTCTCTTAGGTGGCTTTAATGTATAGCTAACCAGCAAAAGCTACTTGCCTGCTTTTCTCACTAGCTCTGACCACCCCAAGATCATCCCTGCCTGCTTTTATGATCACAACCCTTGCTGTTTCATGGATTTGCCTGGGTGTGAGAGGTTCCTGTCTTGTGTTCACTCTCTGCTCTGTGGAGTCAGCTGCTGCCAATAAGTTTTCTTCTCCACCCCCTCTCCCATCCATCTTACCCAACCTCAGTACTTCCCTGGGCTGAGGCCACGCTCTCCCAGGCAGCCTGTCTGGGAGCTTTGCAGTCAGGAACCCCACACTTACGTCTTGTAGCAGTGAGCTGCTGACACCACCCACTGTTCGTTGATGAGGGAGCCACCACAGAAGTGGTAGCCAGAATTCAGAGACACCTGGTAGGGGACAGAATTCTCCTCACAGGTGTAGCCCCCAACGATCTTGTCATCATCGTCAAAAGGGGCAGCAACTGGAGTGGAGACGGGAAGGGAGAAGGCAAGTCAGTAGCATGTTAGGGGTGGCGCTCCCAGCCTGCAGTTGCTTTCTGCTAATTGGAAATCGTTAACAAGCACAGTGAGGCTAGGCAAGGGAGGGAGCGCTGCCACCCCTGGTGAGCATCACTGGATGTGGCTCCAAGTCTCTGTATCTGCAGAGCATGTAGCGAGGTATCCGGTGGGGGCTCAGATCTCTCCTGGGGTCACCAGGCTGAGGTCGCAATGAATGTCCTCACCATGCTTTCAGTGGGATAGGAGTTGGGATGTGTCTGTCTCACCCACTGAATGCTTCTCTCTTTTAATCACCACCTGTGTACTCCACCTGGCTGTTTAAGCCCTGGATGGTCAGGATAGTTCGGCCAAGCTAGAAAAACCCCTGGCTGTGTAGACCTGGCCATGACCAGATTCCCCCTCAGCTCAGATCTGTGTAGTGAAGGCAGAGTTGAGGGATGCACCAGGCTTACTTCGGCAGAACAAATGTAGACGTTATTATTGGCCAAAAGAACAGCAATTCTTAACCTTGGCTGCATGCGTAGAAATGTTAAAAATCACCTGGAAAGCTTAAAAGCCCAGAACACAGGCTGCACCCTAGACAAATGAAGTGAGGATTTCTAGAGTTGAGTCTCTGGTATGAGTAATTTTTCCACCTCCCCAGGTGCATTCGAGGTTAAGAGCAGCTATAGTGGAGGTATTCTGGTGCTGTCAGAGCCAAGGCTGAAGCCTGCTGCTTCATTTTGTGGGCCAGCCCCACCTGGTCTCCCTTATCAGCTTCTCCAACCACAGCTCGTATATGGATGAATGACAGTTCTGGGAGTGAAATCAGGGAGAAGGTGAAAGAGGTGAAGCTTAAAAAGAGCCCAAGGAGGATGGGAAGGAGAGATGCCAGATGGAGGAAATAGAGCATCAGAGCACAGTCAAAAGAGGAGAGGTAGCAAGAATGGAAGGGCATGCGTCTGCCAGGAAAGGGGTGGTTGGGGCCTGAGGCAGGGCATGAAACTCACCAGCAGCTCCCACAAAGGCAAGGATCAGGAGTGGATTCATGGTGGTAGAGTGTGCCTGACTGGTGGCGGAAGACCCGTCTTTATACCTCCCGAGGATTGGGAGAGGAAGTGTCTGTGAGGTGAGGGTCACCGCTCCTCCCAACACAAACACACCTGCAGCTTTCCCCTTCCCAGGGTCTTACATCAGCTCAGCTATGTTTGGCCACTCTGTGAGTTTGTGATTCACAGGTGATAAGGGAACTTGTCATCTGAGAGCAGAGAGGGAGACCGGCTGTTTCCTGGAAGAATACTGGGATGGAGAAGGCAGGGAAAGCAAAGCCCTGGATCACACAGCCAGGCTTTCTTAGGCCGAGGAAATGAGGGTTAGAAGGAGGGAGAATGACCTGGATGTTTAGGAATCCTTTTAACTATTGGGAATGTATTTAATATACTTAAGGAAGGGCAAGCGTTGGTAACAAGCTTGGCTTTTCAGTGTCTTGGGGCCGCCATGAGAGGAGCAAAGTCTTATTTAAGGCTCATTCCGTGAATATGAAGATGCTTCTCTCCGGTCAGTGTGCGGGAAGGCTAAATCCAAGGCTTTGGGGAAAGAGAATTCCAACACTAAGTGGTAAGTAGAAGGGAGACTCAGCATTCCTTAGGATTCTGGGCTTCCAGATGGCTCTCCTTCCTACCAAGGCTTAAGGATGGGAAGCGTTTCAATGAAGGAAGGGGCACAGGTTAGTAAGGAGCTTACTCAGTGCATCTGGAGGATGGAAAACCAATGGCACACTCTTCCCCTTCTTCAATGTGAAGATATTTGTCTCTCTCATGTGCATCCTGTCATAGGTTCTTTTTATGCAGCCTCACCCTGGCAACCTGCACTCAGGGTGATGCAAACTGATCCACCCTCTCAGGGCTGACAGTCTGAACCAGAATGACATGCCCCAGATCAGATGTCAGAGTTTGGACCATGGTAAATCTGGGTTATGTTCTGATCTGAGAATGAGCAGTAGGTAGAGATTTAAGCACATGGTAAATGGGTCACATATTGGGTTCAGTAACGAAGACGTGGAGGGATGGGTCTAGAATTCTCTATTTTAGATGCAGTGAGATTATACTGGGCTCAGTACAAAGTGAATCTTCTCAGAGAATATCCTGATTTGGGCCCTACCAAGGCTACTAAGACATAGTTGTGTAATTGACTGAGGCATAACATGGACAGAACATGTGGAGATGGGGATGTTGTCTGCGCTCAGGTCTAATGATGAAAGGAGGAGCTTCCTTATGAGGGTGCTTTCCCTTCTCAGCAACTCTGAGCTCAGGTTAGTGATGGGCAGGAGTAAGCAGAGTTCAAGTTTGAATTTGAAAGGTAAAGGAAAAAGGTATGTTCTGGAGATGGCGAAGAAAATGAGAAAAGTTCAGAAATTTGGTGTTGAAATTGGACATGGCCAGTGGCTAGAGGGAGGAAGCAAATGGAAACCAGACAGAATTTGAAAAAAATGCCAAAATGGGGCCCATGGAGTTGAGCGGACACAAAGAGAACCTCCGGGTTTAGCTCCTGGCATGGCCGCCGAGCCAGCTTCCCCACAGCCAGGAGACCCACTGCTCAGAGAACCCCTCTCCACCCTGTACCCCTCTAATCACTGATGGGCTCATACCTAACACTGCTATACTTAGATGGTGCATGGTGCCTGACTACTTTACAAGAGTTTTCACATAAGCAACAGTGGTACATTACTTTTCATTTATGCTGAGTTTCACATTTAACTTTCCACAAACATGCTAATTGTGATTTGTGCAGAGCAGAATTATTTCCATTTATAGAGGAAGACAATAATATTCAGAAGGATTCTGTCTTGCCCAAGACAGCAGATCTTGGCAGAGCTGACCATAAGGCCAACGGAAGTCATGGAGAGCGTTATGAAATGTGGGAATTGCTGCAGGTGGCATCTAAAAGATTTATTAAGGATCAAGGCACAGGTCCCCAGAGGACAATCTGTATGTCTGATTCCTTCCTGGTTCTTTTCTTCCTGGCAGAAATAGATGATTGAATTCATCTTTCTCCTGGCAGCTTGTCTCAGAGCCTTACCTTGCTACAGTTCCAGACCCATCCAGGTCATGACTGCCATGTAGATGACACACCTCTCTGCTCATGAATAACTGGCCAAGCCTGAGGTAACCAGGTTTTGGAGCATTGATAATATGGGCTTTTCCTGTGTTGTCCCTAAATATGTTGTTTCATTTTGTCTGCTTGTCATTGGGTCTTCACAGAACTCCTGCCTTAGAGGATAAGGAGAGACTCTTGCTCTAGCAACTGTCGACACCAGTGTGCACTAATCAGGGAGGTGAACCTTGGTAGAAGATGGAAAATTTATTTGGAAAAGGGGGATTTTTGGATCAGTGCTTGTGGCTCTGATTCTCTGTCTGATAGGGAACACCCAAGAATATGAGGATTTCTGTACCTAGAGCTTGAAGACTTGCCTTCTCCAGTATTTTGTGCTCCTCCTTAAATGATCACAGTATAGTCTGAGGTCATCTTTCTTCAAAAAGCAATGACTCTACAGGCAGAGAACACAGCTATAGGTGGAGACTGTTACCTCATACTGTAGACTCGGATGTGTAGGATAGGCTCAGATCCAGCTGCCCAAGCTCCATTTGGAGGACATGTCATTCTTCGTACTGTTCATTCTGAACTATAGATGTTTTTGTCTACTTCTCTAAGACATCTTTCTGTCTTGTGTTTAGTGCTTAGCACACCAAACCACTGTCCTTCAATTATGGTAACAGTGAATCATTTGTGTGTGCTTACTCTATATCATGTAACTTACTATACAGCATGTAACTCACATAAGTTAAGAATTTTTTTTCATTTTATCATCACAACCATCTTGGGATTTTACATTTTACAGATGATCAAATGATCATTTTACACATGATCAAATGAGCTTTCTGGAGGTGAAGTGACTCTCCCATCTCCCAGAGCAGCAGCTCCCAGCCAGAGCTGACCCTGCCTGTACCCAAGACCTTGGCACAGCAACCAGAGCCGGAAAGAACCAGAAGAGAAGCTTTCAAGGACTCTCAGCCACTTTGTCCCCATTTTTTCTCTTCTCCTTTCCCCTGAATCTAAATAAAGTTGAAATTATTTTTTCTCCATCTCCAGATACAGTTCAGGATGCCTGTCCCCACACAAAAACACTTGGGATCCATTCCTGATACCCCAGTTCATCCCAATTTTTCCCTCTTTAAAATCAGATCTCACCTACCTGTTTGGTCAGAGAGATGTGTGTTTTAAAATCCCCAAGGAAGGAGGCAGGGACTGTGCCCTCAGATGATTATTGGTGAAGGGAATTTATGCTTAATTTCAGTTTAGGAGAATGCTGCTGTGTCTCTGCCCAGGACAGGCAGCCCATTGTGGCCCTGGGTGATGAGGGAGGCCTACAGAGACCCAGGGTTTGTGACCTGTGGCTGCCAGTGTCTGCAGAACCAGAATTGAGCTAATCCCTTGAAAGGATGGGTGCTGATGGGCAGTTGTATGGTCGGTTGCTATGGGGCTTGTTGATCTCTTAGATTCCAGGTGACAAGATCAATGCATGCTTGACCGGCCCCTTCCTAGCAGGCTCTGGTGGCTACAAACTGGTTCAGGTGTGGAAGGTCATACCACTTTATCTTTGGTTTTTCTTTGAAAACCAAACAACAAAAGACAGATGAAAACAAGAATTCTACAAGTGGTCAGGCAAGAATTCTCTTCGGGAAAAGGGAGGTTTGTGGTTCTTCCCCACATTGGCCTTGAAAGGGCTTGGCAGCCAAGTGGCTTTATTAAAACGTCAAAAAAATAGAAGATGCTGGTGAGGCTGCAGAGGAAAGGCAATGCTAAGACACTGTTGAGGCGAGTGTAAATTATTTCATGGAAAAATTAATGCAGAAAGCAGTTTGGAGATTTCTGAAATAATTTAAAACAGATCTGCCATTCCACCCAGCAATTCCTTGACTGGGCATATACCCACAGGAAAATAATTGCTCTGCCAAAAACACACGTTCTTACACGTCCATCACAGCACTATTCTCAGTAGCAAATCCATGGAATGAAGCTAGGTGTCCATCAGCAGTAGACTGGATAAAAGAAATATGGTACATATATACCATGGAATACTATGCAGCCACGAAAAGAATGAAATCTTGTCCTTCGAAGCAACATGGATGGAGCTGGAGACCATAATCCTAAGCAAATTAACATAGGAACGGAAAGCCAAAAACCACATTCTCATGTATAAGTTTGAGCTGAGAGTGGGGTACACATGGATATAAAAATGGGAACAGTACACAATACATCTGGTAGAGGAAAGAGAGAAGGAGGTTGAAAGGGCTGAAAAACTACCTATTGGGTGCTATGCTCGGTGTCTGCGTGATGAGATCATTTGTGCCCCAAACCTCAGCATCACACAATATATTCATGTAACAAACCTGCACATGTAGCCCCTGAATCTAAAATAAAAGTTGAAATTATTTTTTTTTTAAATGGGGCCTGTGCCAGAATTGGTGGCTTACACCTGCAATCCCAACACTTTGGATCACTTGAGGTAAGGAGTTCAAAACCAGCCTGTCCAACATGGTGAAACCCTGTCTCTACTAAAAATACAAAAAAATACAAAAAACAAAACAAAACAAAAACCCCAAAATTAGCTGGTCATGGTGGTGGGTGCCTGTAATCCCAGCTACTTGGGAGGCGGAATCACTTGAACTCAGGAGGTGGAGGTTGTAGTGAGCAGAGATCATGCCACAGCACTCCAGCCTGGCTGGTGTTGAGCCAGAAGAAGATGTTTTGTGTGAAGGCTGAGGTGGGGGCTCTTCAGAGCCTCTGTGAGAAGGAGGCCCTAAGCCGTGGCGGTGGACAGAATTGTAGCTTTCTGCCTCTTTGCCCTTTGGTCTGGACCCCCAGGTGAACAGTACTAGCCTGGATCCCGAGCACATGCTCTGGAGACCTTCACATCTCACAGTTCCATGTGAGCAAATGGACTGGGAAAGCTGTGTGGCCTGAGAAAAGGCAACCCCATGGCCTGACTCTCACACAGTATTTTGTCTTTTTTTTTGAATAAGCATTTTTTTTTTCTTGTTTTGTGTTTTTGATGGTGGTGGTGGTTTATTTTACACTGACCACATGGAAGAAATCCCATGGTTGTCTGTGATTTTCATGCCCTGTTTCTGCTGGCAACCCTTCAGTGGTGACTGACTTTTCTGTGTAAAGAGTCTAAATGGCCCAGGTAGGAGGTGGAAGCAGCCATGTGGAAGGCCATTGGGATCCTTATGTCTGTCTCTTGGCTTCAGGTAGCCAGTTGGGCTTTGTTAGGAATGATCTGAATATGGACAGAAAACAGTGGAAACTAACACTCCCTGCCCAGTCCTGTTTCTGTGAAGCGTTTGGTTCTTCCCTTGACTCTTGAGTGATGATGATATTCAGACGAGGCATTGACATTATGGTAAGAAAGGGAAAAAATGTATGTTTCTTGTCTGTCTATCTACCTACTGGGTATGTATCTCCAAAAGCAGACAAACCCAAGGCTGTAAGGTGAGCTAGGATCTGCATTTGGACTCCATAAAAACAAAATCCATGTTGAACAAAGTGATGTTTGTATGCAGTGACTTTCTGGGTGACCTGTGTGTATCTGTCCATTGTGTGTGATCCCTGAGCCCTATTTTCCTCTGAAGATACTGAGTGGTAGCTGTCTCCTCACACGAACCACATCTAGAGCACAGATGGCCCTCTGAAGGTATTTGATCTTACACATTTATTGTTTACCAAACAAGTGTCTGATTCATACCACAGCATGTGGTGTATTCCACAGCATGTGGACTGCGGTCCCCTGTGTTTTCCAGGAATGCTTTGCTGCATGTAGAGGGTTTACTCTACTCATCAGTGCAATTTGCACACTGCTCCGTGGACACTTGAGGTCTGTGCTGTGTTCCCTGTAACTGGAAACATGCTCTGAACTTGTCTTTCTCCCTTGGCTGCTCCTGGCCCTTGGTACCAGCTCCCAGGGGTGTCCACAACCACTTGGGATAGAAGGTGAAAGTGGAATTTCAAATGGAAGCTTCCTTGGATCTTCAGTGACAAGCTTAGATGAGGTATGAACCCAACATGGGCCCTCTCAGAATTGCCAGGAGGAGGCTTTGGCAGGTGCCACAGGTGCCATGGGGCCTGTCTCCATCTGCTGCGTCCAGTGGGTGCAAGTCAGCCAACATGTGGCTAGAGTGGCTGGATGGTGTCACAGCCCTCAGATGTCTTTCCTTCCACCTTTGTAAGGTGTCCCAAATAACTCACTTGAAGTGTCTCAAAAGCGAGAGCAAGTTTTATGAAATATGAATCCTTCCTCAGCAAATTGATCAAATGGGGAATCCTGACCCTCTCTAGTTTCTTTCCCTGGTCAGAGGTGGGGAGCTGGTGGTAGCTTGAGGGATTCACTTGCGCGCCGTATCCCAAAGGTCAAAGAAGACGGGAAAATTGCAGTGTGCAGAGGCTGGGCTTGATTCCAAGTTGCAGTCAGGCTCCGCTTATGGTGGCGGACATCTCTCTAGCTGCTACAGAGGATGGAACTAGGGAGTTCAGGGGATAATCAGCAGGGGGGGCAGGAGGGATTTACTGAGTTCTGGATTTTCCAGGTCAATGAGAAGGGAGGGCTTGGGTCGAGGGTGCCAAAACATTCCTGGGAGAAGTCCATGTCATCACCAGTAGTAGCATTGGTAATTATTGTTTTTATTTTAGCAACAAGATTTTAGCTGTTCAATTTTTTGGGCTGTTCTGGGAAGATGTGACCATTTCTTTGCTGTGGATTGTCTGAAGGCAGAGTAAGCCCCAACCACGTGAGAAGCCCAATAAAAATCAACCTCCCCACCAAAAGACCACCTGAAAACAGTGCCCCCCTTTCTCCCAAGCTGCTGCTTGTTTTGGATTCCATCTCTTTGTATGTGCTAATCTAGTGTACCATGGAACACATTTTGGGAGCTGGGGCTCTGCTTACCTTTAAGGGGGACATTTGTGTCTGATCTGAGATTGGAGGATGCTTTCCAGTGTGAAGGAGTGTGAGGGAGCAGGCACAGACATAGACGGTGAGAGCAGGGTCACTTTACTAGTATAGAGACTGCAGCAGGACAGGGGGTTTAGCTGTTGGCAGCTATGGTGTCCTTAATCCAGTTCTCATAGTTGTAGACCTTGGTGTAGTCTCCAGGCTTGTTCTTCTGGGCACAGCCATCATCCCAGGAGACAACACCTTGGAGCTCTCCGTTGCAGGCCACAGGGCCACCATCATCAAGCTGGGTAGAAGGGACAAGTTGTATGGAGAGATGGAGGAGGAATATAGCTACATTTACTCTGAACCTTAAAAGACCCCTTTCCAGCCAGCTCTGTGACTCCACGTCCTTCTCAGGGTGGCACATTCTCTGTTCTTCCTAAGCAGACAGCATGCAGCCCAAAGGAGCCTTCCTCACTTCTCCATGGGGGCACTACAAGGAGCCTCCTCCACCCTGCTACCTTGGGAGTTCAAATCTTTTTCCTGGATGGGGCCTGGGTATCAGTGGGAGCCTCAGCATGGGAGGGGTCAAGTCACCCGGCAAGAATCCTTGCCTCCCTCGAGGAAGCCCATGCAAAACATGTTGTCTGTAATCTTTCCCAGGTAACAGGCTTTACACTTAGCCTGGGTCAGCACAGGAGCTTCCAGGCACTGCAGCTCGTCTGGATAGTTGACTGTGAGGATCAGGAAGAGATCAAAGAAAGTCAAAATGTGGGTCAAGCCAGAGAAGGAGACAATCTAGGATGGAACATCGAAGAGGAACACTGCCCCTGGAGAGGACTCCAAAACATAAGTCCTGGATAGGGACTCTGGCTTTTAGTTCCCAGAATGATCATTGTTGAACCCAAGACATGATTATAGCACGTTCTCCATTTGTCCTGTCTTTAGATTTTAGGAGCCACATCCTTTTTATTTTGCATCTTTCTGGTGCCCAGTGAAGAGCCCGGGGGTAATGGGCATTAGAAATGTGTCTTAAGCCTGGAGGCCAGAGGATTCAAGTTAAAAGGCATAGTTTGTTCTGGAAATTGTGAGGACGGAGGGAAGTAGAAGGACAAAGTTCCCACTCACTGCCAGAACTCAGAGTGTTTCCCCAACCGGAGATGAAGCATGCGGTGCCAGGAGCTGGAGGGGCAGTGGGCAAAGAGATGGTGGACACGTAGGCATTGATGATGGCAGGCCTGGAGAGCTTGATCAGCAGGATGTCATTGTCCAGAATCCTCCAGTTGTATCTGGGGTGGCGGATGGTCTTGGCTGCATTGATGAACTGTTCCAGTCCCCTCCAGGACTTTGATGTTGTGATCTCCCAGTCTCACCTGGATGCGGCTGTTGGGCAAGGCAGGCATGGTGAAGACCTACTCCCATAGCCGGGGTACCCATCCCACCTTCCCCAGGGTCCTCAAGTTCCCTGCTCATGGACAGATCTGGAGGCATGGGGTGGGATGTGTGACCATATTGCATGGGCAGGAGAGGGATGTGGGTCAGTGCATGTGTGAGGCCCAGGACCTTTCTGCTTCAGAGATTGGTGGTAGTGAGGTGGGGAAGAGGCAAAGGGATCCCACAGGAGGCTGCTCCTCAACCAGCCTTCCCAGTCTCTTTCCCACAATCTCCACAGTCACTAGCAGTGTGGGCACAAGGAGCTCCTTTAAGATTTCCCAGCATGCTTCACCCCAGGCCTTTGCTAACTGCGCACAGTGCCTGCTCCCCCCTCCCTTCTTGGCCTGGTGAGCACCACCCTTCTGTATAATCTAATCCAAGGATAGCCATAGCATTAGCATCTCCTGGGAACTTGTTAGAAATGTAAATTCTTGGTCCTTACCCCCACCTACTGATCAGAACCTTGGGGATGGTACCCAGTGATTTGTGCCTTAACAAGCCTGCAGGTGGTTCTGACACATACTCATGTTTGAGAGTTCTTGGTGTAGGCAGCAGTTCTCAGCTGTGTCTATGCACTCTACAGTTACCAGAGGTAGAGTGTTAAAGACTCACTGATATTCACACCCTCTTCCTGGAAATTTTGAGTTAATTGCCCTGGGATAGGACACAGGCATCAGTATTTTTAAAAACTCTTTCTTAGGTGGCTTTAATATGTGGCTAACCAGCAAAAGGTACTTGCCTGCTTTTCTCATTAGCTCTGACCACCCCAAGATCATCCCTGCCTGCTTTTATGACCACATCCCTTGCTGTTTCATGGATTTGCCTGGGTGTGAGAGGTTCCCGTCTTGTGTTCACTCTCTGTTCTGTGGAGTCAGCTGCTGCCAACAAGTTTTCTTCTCCACCATCTCTCCCCTCCATCTTACCAAACCTCAGTACTTCCTTGGGCTGAGGCCAAGCTCTCCCAGGTAGCCTGACTGGGAGCTTTGCAGTCAGGGGCCCCACACTTATGGCTTGTAGCAGTGAGCTGCTGATACCACCCACTGTTCGCTGAGGAGGGGGCCACGACAAAAGTGGTAGCCAGAATTCAGGGATACCTGGTAGGGGAGAGAATTCTCCTCACAGGTGTAGCCCCCAGTGATCTTGTCATCATCATGAAATGGGGCAGCCACTGGAGTGGAGATGGGAAGGGAGAAGGGAAGTCAGTAGCATGTTAGGCATGGTGCTCCCAGCCTGTGGTTGCTTTCTGCTAATTAGAAATCCTTAAGAAGCACAGTGAGGCTAGGCAAGGGAGGAAGCACTGTCACCCCTGGTGAACATCACTGGCTGTGGCTCCCAAGTCTCTTTGTCTCCAGGGCATGTAGCTAAGTACCCTGTGGGGACTCAGATCTCTCCAGGCTGAGGTTGTAAGGAATGTCCTCACAATGCTTCCAGTGGGATAGTTGGGATGTGATTGTCTCACCCACTGAGTGCTTCTCTCTTTTATTCATTACCTGTGTACTTCCCCTGGCTATTTGAGCCCTGGATTGTCAGGATACTTTGGCCAAGCTAGGAAAATCCCCTGGCTGCAGAGACCTGGCCATCACCAGCTTCCCCCATAGCTCACATCTGTGCTGTCAGGGCAGAGTTGAGGGTAGCCCCCAGACTCACTTCGGCAGAACAAAGGTAGATGTTGTTTTTGGCCAGTAGTCCAGCAATTCTTAACCTTGGCTGCATGCCTTGAAATGTTACAAATCACCTGGGAAGCTTAAAAGCCCAGAACACAAGCTTCACCCTAGACAAATGAAGTTAGAATGTCTAGAGCTGACTCTCTGGCATGAGAAATATTTCAACCTCCCCAGGTGCATTCGAGGTTAAGAGCAGCTCTAGTTGTGCTATTCTGTTGCTGTCGGAGCCAAGCATGAAGCCTGCTGCTTCATTTCCTGGGCAAGCCCCACCTGAGCTCCTTTCCCAGCTTCTCCAGCCACAGCTCGGATATGGATGAATGACAGTGGTGGGAGTGAAATCACGGAGAAGTTGAAACAGGTGAGGGTTAAAGAGAGCCCAAGGAGGATGGGAAGCAGAGATGCAAGATAGAGGAAATAGAATATCAGAGCACAGTCAAAAAGGGAGAGGTGGCAAGAATGGAAGGGCTTGTGTCTTTCAGGAAAGGGGGTTGGCGGGGCCTGAGGCAGGGCATGATACTCACCAGAAGCTCCCAAAGGTAAGGATCAGGAGTGGATTCATGATGGTAGAGTTTGCCTGACTGGTGGTGGAGGACCCATCTTTATACCTCCCGAGGATCAGGAGAGGAGGTGTCTGTGAGGTGAAGGTCACCGCTCCTCCCAACACAAACACACCTGCAACTTTCCCCTTCCCAGGGTCTTGCATCAGCTCGGCTATGTTTGGCCACTCTGTGGGTTTGTGATTCACATGTGATAAGGAAACTTGCCTTCTGAGACCAGAGAGGGAGACTGGCTGTTTCCTAGAAGGATGCTGGGATGGGGAAGACAGGGAAAACCAAGCCCCGGATCACAGAGCTAGGCTTTCTTAGGCTGCGGAGACGAGGCTTAGAAGGAGGGAGAATGGCCTACCTGTTTAACTATTAACTATTGGGAATGTATTTAATGTACTTAAGGAAGGACAAACGTCGGTAACAAGCTTGGCTTTTCAGTGTCCGGGAGCCCCCAAGAGTGGAGGAAAGTCTTATCTAAGGCTCATTCCTGTGAAAATGAAGATGCTTCTCTCCAGTCAGTGTGTGGGCATGTCAAATCCAAGACTTTGGGAACAAGAATACCAACACTAACGGATAAGAAGAAGGGAGACTCACATTCCATTGGATTCTGGGCTTCCAGATGGCTCTCCTTCCTACCAAGACTTAAGGATGGGAAGTGTTGCAAAGAAGGAGGGGGCACACGTTATGTAGGAACTTACTCAGTGCATCTGGAGGATGGAAAACCAATGGCACACTCCTCCCCTTCTTCAATGTGAAGACATTTGTCTGTCTCATGTGCATCGTGTCATAGGTTCTTTTAATGCAGCCTCCTGGTGCCCTGGCAACCTGTACTCAGGGCGATGCAAACTGACCCACCTGCTTGGGGCTGACAGCATGAACCAGAATGATATGCCCCCAATCAGATGTCAGAGTTTGGACCATGGTAAATCTGAGTTATGATCTGATCTGAGAATCAGCAGTAGGTAGAGATTTGAGCACATGGTAAATGGGTCACATATTGGGTTCAGTAACGAAGATGTGGAGGGGTGGGTCTAGAATTTTCTGTCTTACATGCAGTGAGATTATGCTGGGCTCAGTACAAAGTGAATCTTCCCAGAGAATACGTTGATGTGGGCCCTACCAAGGCCACTAAGACACAGTTGTGTAATTGACTGAGGTACAACCTGGCCAGAACAGTGTGGAGATAGAGATGCTATCTCTGCTGAAGTCTAATGATGCAAGGAAAGAAGGAGCTTCCTTGTGAGGGTGCTTTCCGTTCTCAGCAAGTCTGAGCTCAAGTTTGTGATGGGCAGGAGTGAGCAGAGTTCAAGGTTGAATTGTTTGAAAGGTAAAAGAAGCAGGAATGTTCTGGTGACAGTGAACAAAATGAGCAAAGCTCAGAAACTTGGTGTTGAAATTGGACATGGCCTGGGGGCTAGAGGGAGGAAGCAAATGGAAACCAGAGAGAGTTGGAAAAAATGCCAAAGTGGGGCCGGTGGAGTTGAGAGGACACACAGAGATCCTTCAGGTTTAGCTCCTGGCATGGCTGCCAAGCTAGCTTTCCCACAGCCAGGAGACCCACTGCTTGGAAACCCCCTCTCCACCCCGTACCTCCTCTAATCACTGATGGGTTAATACATAACACTGCTAACCTTAGATGGTGCATGGTGTCTGACTACTTTACAAGAGTTTTCATATAAGCAACAGTGGTACATTGCTTTTCATTTATGCTGAGTTTCACAGTTGAACTTCCCACAAACATGCTATTTGTGATATGTGCAGAGCGAACTTATTTCCATTTATAGAGGAAGACAATGAGATTCAGAAGGATTCTGTCTTGCCGAAGAATACAGAACTTGCCAGAGCTGATCGTAAGGCCAACAAGCCATGGAGTGCATTGTGAAGTGTGGGAATTGCTGCAGGTGGCATCTAAAACGAGATTTATTGAGGATCAAGACAGAGGTCCCCAGAGGACTAACTGTACATCTGATTCCTTCCTGTTACTGTTCTTCCTGGCAGAAGTAGATGATTGAATTCATCTTTCTTCTGACACCATGTGTCAGAGCCTTACCTTGCCATAGTTCCAGACCCATCTAGGCCATGACTACCATGTAGATGACACAGCTCTCTGCTCATGAATAAGTGGCCAAGCCTGAGGAAGCCTGGTTTTGGAGCATCGATAATATGGGCTTTTCCTGTATTGTCCCTAAGCATGTTGTTTCATTTTTTCCCCTTGTCATGGGGTCTTCACAGAACTCCCGCCTTAGAGGATAAGGAGAGACTCTTGCTCTAGCAACTGTAGACACCAGTGTGCACTAAACAGGGATGCGAACCTTGGTAGAAGATGGAAAATTGTTTTGGAAAAGGGGATTTTTGGATCAGTGCTTGTGTCTCTGACTCTGCGTCTGAAACGGAACACCTAAGAATATGAGGATTTTCTGTATCTAGAACTTGAAGACTAGCCTTCTCCGTATTTTGCACTCTTCCTTAAATGATCACAGTATAGTCTGAGGTCAGCTTTCTTCAAAAGGAATGACCTTACAGGCAGAGAAGATAGGTATATGTGGAGACCTTTACCTCATATTGTAGACTCACATGTGTAGGATAGGCTCAGATCCAGCTACCCATGCTCAATTTGGGGGATATGGCATTCTTGGTACTGTTCACTCTGAACTAGAGATTTCTTTGTCTACTTCTCTAAGACATCTTTCAGGCTTGTGTTTAGTACTTAGCACACCAAACCACTGTCCTTCAATTATGATAACAGTGAATCATTTCTGTGTGCTTACTATATAGCACGTGACTTCCTATACAGCATGTAACTCATATAAGTTAAGAATGTTTTTTTCACTTTATCATCACAACCACTTATGGGATTCCCCATTTTACAGATGATCACATGAGCTTTCTGGAGGTGAAGTGACTCTCCCATCTCCCAGAGCAGCAGCTCCCAACCAGTGCTGGCCCTGCCTGCATTCAAGACCTTGGAAAAGCAACCAGAACCAGAAAGAACCACGAGAGAAGCTTTCAATGACTTTCAGCCACTTTGTCGCCCTTTTATTCTCTTCTCCTCTCCTGCATTTTTCCCTATCTCCTGGTACCGTTCGGGATGTGGATGCCTGTCCCCACACAAAAACACTTGGGATTCATTCCTGATACTGCAATTCATCCCAATTGTCCCCCATTTAAAATTAGATCTCACCTATCTATTTGGGTCAGAGAGATGTGTGTTTTAAAATCTCCAAGGAAGGAGGCAAGGATTGTGCCCTCAGATGATTATTGGTGAAGGGAATTTATGCTTCATTTCAATTTAAGAGAATGTTGCTGTGTCTCTGCCTAGGACAGGCAGCCCATTGTGGCCCTGGGTGATGAGGGAGGCCCACAGAGACCCAGGGTTTGTGACCTGTGGCTGCCAGTGTCTGCAGAGCCAGAATTGAGCTAATCCCGTGACAGGATGGGCACTGATGGGCAGTTGTATGGTTGGTTGCTATCGGGCTTCTTGATCTCTCAAATTCTAGGTGACAAGATCAATGCATGCTTGAGGAACCCTTCCCAGCAGGCTCTGGGGGCTACAAACTGGTTCAGGTGTGGAATGTCATACTACTTTACCTTTGGTTTTTCTATGAAAACCAAACAACGAAAGACAGATGAATTCAAGAACTCTACCAGTGTGCAGGCAATAATTCTGTTCGGGAAAAGGGAGGCTTGTGGCTCTTCCCCACATTGACCTTGAAAGAGCTTGGCTGCAGGGTGGCTATTATTAAAATGTCAAAAAAATGGAAGATGCTGTTGAGGCTGCAGAGGAAAGGGAATGTGTGTACACTGTTGGCCCGAGTGTAAATTAGTTCATGGAAAAAGTAATGCAGAAAGCACTTTGGAGATTTCTGAAATAATTTAAAACAGAACTATGATTCCATTCAGCATTCCTTTACTGGGCATTTACCCAAAGGAAAATAATTGTTCTGCCAAAAAGACTTGCTCTTGCATATCGGTAACAGCACTATTCACCATAGCAAAGCCATGAAATCAACCTAGGTGGCCATCAGCGGTAGACTGGAGAAAGGAAATGTGGTACATATACACCGTGGAATACTATGCAGCCATGAGAAGAATGAAATCATGTTATTTGCAGCAATATGGTTGGAGCTGGAGACCATAATCCTAAGCAAATTAACATAGGAACGGAAAACCAAATATCACGTTCTCATCTATAAGTGCGAGCTGAGCATTGGGTATACATGAGTATAAAGATGGGAAGAGTAGACACTGCAACTACTAGAGGGAAGAGAGAAGGAGGGTGGAAAGGGTGAAAAACTACCTATTGGGCACTATGCTCACTGCCTGAGTGATGAGATCATTTGTGTCCCAAACCTCAACATCACACAATATACCCATGTAACGCACCTGCACATGTACCCCCTGAATCTAAAATAAAAGTAGAAATTATTATTTTTTTTAAATGGGTCCTGGGCCAGTAGCAGGGGCTCATGCCTGTAATCCCAACACTTTGGATTACTGGAGGTCAGGACAACAAAACCAACCTGGCCAATATGGTGAAACCCTGTTTCTACCAAGAATACAAAAAAAAAAATTAGCTGGTCATGGTGGCAGGTGCCTGTAATCCCAGGTACTTGGGAGGCTGAGTCACTTGAACCCAGGAGGCAGAGGCTGTAGTGAGGAGAGACCACGCCACGGCACTCCAGCCTGGCTGTGGTGATTCAGAAGGAGATGTTTTGTGTGAAGGCTGAGGTGGGGGCTCTTCAGAGTCTCTGTGGGAAGGAGGGCATAAGCTGTGGTGGTGGACAGAGTTGCAGCTTTCTGCTTCTTTGCCCTATTATCTGGACCCACAGGTGAACAGTACCAGCCTCCATCCCGACCACACGCTCTGGAGACCTTCACATCTCATGGTTCCATGTGAGCAAATGGACTTGGAAAGCTGTGTGGCCTGAGAACATGCAACCACATGGCCTGCCTCTCACTCAGTATTTTGTCTTGGATTTTGAATAAGCATTTTTTTGCTTGTTAGGTGTTTTTGTTGTTGGTGGTGGTGGTTTATTTTACACTAATCACTTGGAAGAAATCTCATGGTTATCTGTGATTTTCATGCCCTGTTTCTGCTGACAACTCTTCTGAGTGGGGTGGCTCACTCTCCTGTGTAGAGTCTTCGTGGCCCAGGTAGGAGGTGGAAGCAGGCGTCTGGAGGCCATTGGGATCCTTATGTCTGTCTCTTGGCTCAGGTAACCAGCTGGGCTTTGATAGGAATGATCTGAATGGAGACAGAAAAGAGTGGAAACTAACACTCCCCACCCAGTCCTGTTTATATGAAGCCTTTGGTTCTTCCCTTGACTCTTGAGTGATGATGACATTCAGATGGGACACTGACATTATGGTAAGAAAGGGAAAAAGTGTAAGTTTCTTCTCTATCTGTCTACTGTATATATTTCTCCATAAGCAGACAAACTCAAGGCTGCAAGGTGAACTAGGGTCTGCGTTTGGATTCCATAATAACCAAATCCGTGTTGAACAAACTAATGTTTTTATGCAGTGACTTTCTGGGTAAACCATGTGTATCTGTCCATTGTGTGTGAGCGCTGAGCCCTGTTTTCCTCTGAACGTAGTAACTGGTAGCCGTCTCCTCACATGAATCACACATGTGGAGCACAGATGACCCTCTTAAGGTAATTGATCTGACACATTTACTGTTTACCAAACAAGTGTCTGATGTATACTTGGGTGTATTCCACAGCATGTGGACTGCGGTCCCCTGTGCTTGCCAGGAATGCTGTGCTCCATGTAGAGGTTTTACTCTACTCATCACTGCAGTTTGCATGCTCCTCCGTGGACACTTGGAAACCTGTGCTCTGTTCCCTGTAACTGGAAGTATGCTCTGAACTTGTCTGTCTCCCTTGGCTGTTCTTGGCCCTTGGTACCAGCACTCTGGGGTGTCCACAAGCACTTGGGACAGAAGGTGAAGGTAGAATTTTAAAGAGAAGCTTGCTTGGATCATCAGTGACAACCTTGACAAGCTACGGCCCGAATATGGGCCTTCTCAGAATTGTCAGGAGGAGGTTTTGCAGGTGCCACAGGTGCCACGGGCCCTGCCTCCCTCTGCTGTGTCCAGTGGGTGCAAGCCAGCCAACGTGTGGCCAGAGTGGCTGGATAGTGTCACAGCTTTCAGATGTCTTTCCTTCTACCTTTTTTAAAGAGTCCCAAATCACTCACTTGAAGTGTCTCAAAAGCAAGCAAGTTTTATGAAAAGGAATCCTTCCTCAGTTAATTGATCAAATGGGTGAATCCTGACCCTCTCTAGTTTCTTTCCCTGGTCAGAGTGGGGAGCTGGTGTTGGCTGTGGGATTCACTGCAGCGTCCTACCCCAAAGGCAAAGAAGACGAAAATGAAGAGTGCAGAGCTGGCCTTGATTCCCAAGTCACAGTCAGGCTCCCGTTATGGTAGGCCGGACATCTCTCTAGCTGCTCACAGAGATGGAACGAGGGAATTGAGGGAAGAGTTAGGGGGCCAGGGAGACTTACTTGAGTCTGATTTTTCAGGTCAATGAGAAGGGAGGGCTTGGTCCAGGGCTTGGTGCCAACACTTTCCTGGGAGAGGCACATCGTCACCAACAGCATTTGTCCTTATTGGTGTATGTTAGCAATAAGATTCAGCTGGTCAGATTTTTTGGGCCGCCTCAAAGATGCTGATACATTTTCTGTGCTGTGATTGTGCTGAAGGCAGAGTAGCTCTAACCACTGTGAGAACCCACATAAAAATGAATACTCCCCGCCAAAGACCACCTTTCTGAAACACACTTTTCTCTAGAAACCAGTGCCCCCTTTCTCCCAAGCTTCTAATTTTTGGATTCCATCTCTTTGTGAGTGCTAATCTAGTGTACCATGGAACACATTTTGGGAGCCAGGGGCTCTGCTTACCTTTAAGGGGGACTGTCGTGTCTGACCTGAGATTGGAGGACGCTTTCCAGTGTGAAGGAGTGTGAGAGAGCAGACACAGACACAGTGAGAACAGGGTCATTTTATTGGTATAGAGACTGCAGAGGACCGGGGCTTTAGCTGTTGGCAGCTATGGTGTTCTTAATCCAGGTCAAATAGTTGTAGACCTTGGTGTAGACTCCAGGCTTGTTCTTCTGGGCACAGCCATCGCCCCAGGAGACAATTCCTTGGAGCTGTCCATTGCAGACCACAGGGCCACCAGAGTCACCCTGGGGTGAAGAAGTGACAAGTTGTATGGAGAGATGGAGGAAGAATATAGCTATATTTACTCTGAACCTTAAAAGACCCCTTTCCAGCCAGCTCTGTGGCTCCACGTCCTTCTCACGGTGGCCCATTCTCTGTTCTTCCTAAGCAGACAGCATGCAGCCCAAGGGAGCCTTCCTGACTTCTCACTGGGGGCACTGCAGGGAGCATCCTTAGCCCCACCACCTTGGGAGTTCAAATCTTTTTCTCGGGTGGGGCCTGGGTATCAGTGGGAGCCTCAGCATGGGAAGGGTTTTCCAAATCACCTGGCAGGAATCCTTGCCTCCCTCAAGGAAGCCGGCACAGAACATGTTGCTGGTAATCTTTCCAGGGTAGGAGGCTTCACACTTAGCCTGGGTCAGCACAGGAGCTTCCAGGCACTGCAGCTCATCTGGGTAGTCGGCTGTGAGGATCAGGAAGAGATCAAAGAAAGTCGAAATGTGGGTCAGGCTTTAGAAAGAGACAATAATCTACGATGGAACATTGAAGAGGAACATTGCCTCTGGGGAGGACTCCAAAACATAAGTCCTGGAAAGGGATTCTGGTTTTAGTTTCCAGAATGATCACTGTTGAAACCCTCCAAGACGTGGTCATTGCAAGTTCTCCATTTGTCCTGTCTTTTGATTTTAGGAGTCAAGTCCTTGAGACTTTACATCCTCTGGTGCCCTGTGCAGAGCCTGTGTATTATGGGCACTAGAAATGCGTCTTAACCCTGGAGGCGAGAGGATTTAAGTTAAGGGGCATGCTTCATTCTGGAAATTGTGAGGATGGAGGGAAGTAGAAGGACAAAGGATGCCACTCACCACCAGAGCTCAGAGTGTTGCCCCAGCCAGAGATGAGGCACTTGGCACCAGCAGCTGGAGCGGCGGTAGGAAGAGAGATCGTGGACACGCGGGCATTGATGACGGCAGCTGAGGAGAGCTTGATCAGCAGGATGTCATTGTTCAGAGTATTGCTGTTATAATTGGGGTGGCGGATGATCTTGGCTGCATTGATGAACTGCTCATTCCCCTCCTGGACTTCAATGTTGTGCTCTCCCAGTCTCACCTGGATGCGGCTGATGGACAGGCAAGGCATGGTGAAGACCTTCTCTCACAGCCGGGACACCCATCCCACCTTCCCCAGGGTCCTTAAGCTCTCTGCTCATGGACAGCTCTGGAGGGATCAGGTGGGCTGTGTAGCCATATCACATGGGCAGTAGAGGGATGTGGGTCAGTGCAGGCGTGAGACCCAGGACCTTTCTGCTTCAGAGGTTGGTGGTAGTAGGGTTGGGAAGAGTCAAAGGGATCCCACCGAAGGCTGCTACGCAACCAGCCTTCCCAGTCTCTTTCCCACAATCTCTACAGTCACTAGCACTGTGGGCACAAGGAGCTCCTTGTAGTTTTCCCAGCATTCTTCACCCCAGACCCGTGCTAACTGCGCATGGTGCCTGTTCCTCCCTCCCTTTTTGGCCTGGTGAGCACCACCCTTCTGTGTAATCTAATGCAAGCTTAGCCATAGCATTAGCATCTCCTGGGAACTTGTTAGAAATGTACATTCTTGGTCCTTACCCCCACCTACTGATCAGAACCTTGGGGGTGGAACCCAGTGATTTGTGCCTTAACAAGCCTGCAGGTGTTTCTGGTGCATACTCAGGTTTGAGAGTTCTTTGTCTAGGCAGAGTTTCTCAGCTCTGTCTGTGCACTCTACAGTTACCAGAAGTAGAGTGTTATATACTGAGATATTCACACCCTCTTTCTGAAAATTTTGAGTTAATCGCCCTGGGATAGGACACAGGCATTAGTATTTTTGAACTCTTTCTTAGGTGGCTTTAATGTGTAGCTAACCAGCAAAAGGTACTTGCCTGCTTTTCTCACTAGCTCTGACCACACCAAGATCATCCCTGCCTGCTTTTATGACCACAACCCTTGCTGTTTCATGGATTTGCCTGGGTGTGAGAGGTTTCTGTCTTGTGTTCACTCTCTGCTCTGGACAGTCAGCTGCTGCCAACAAGTTTTCTTCTCCACCATCTCTCCCATCCATCTTACCCAACCTCAGTATTTCTCTGGGCTGAAGCCATGCTCCACCAGGCAGCCTGGCTGGGAGCTTTGCCATCGGGGGCCCCACACTTACGTCTTGTAGCAGTGAGCTGCTGACACCACCCACTGTTTGTTAATGAGGGAGCCACCACAGAAGTGGTAGCCAGAATTCAGGGACACCTGGTAGGGGACAGAATTCTTCCCACAGGTGTAGCCCCCAACGATCTTGTCATCATCGTCAAAGGGGGCAGCAACTGGAGTGGAGACGGGAAGGGAGAAGGCAAGTCAGTAGCATGTTAGGGGTGCTGCTCCCAGCCTGCAGTTGCTTCCTTCTAATTAGAAATGGTTCACAAGCACAGTGAGGCTAGGCAAGGGAGGGAGCGCAGCCACCCTTGGTGAGCATCACTGGATGTGTCTCCCAAGTCTCTGTGTCTCCAGGGCACGTAGCAAGGTACCCAGTGGGGGCTCAGACCTCTGCTGGGGTCACCAGGCTGAGGTCGCAAGGAATATCCTCACAATGCTTTCAGTGGGATAGGAGTTGGCATGTGGTTGCCTCACCCACTGAGTGCTTCTCTCTTTTATTCATGAGCTGTTTGAGCTTCTCCTGGCTATTTGAGTCCTGGATTGTCAGGATACTTTGGCCAAGCTTGGACCCTGGGCTGTGGACACTTGCCATGACCCGCTTCCCCCATAGCTCAGATCTGTGCAGTTAGGGCCGCGTTTAGGGCAGCCCCCAGGTTCACTTCGAGAGAACAAGGGTGGATGTTGTTATTGGCCAATAGTATAACAATTCTTAACTTTGGCTGTATGCCTGGAAATATTAAGAATCACCTGGGATGCTTAAAAGCCCAGAACACAATCTGCACCCCAGACAAATGAAGTTAGAATGTCTAGAGCTGAGTCTCTGGCATGAGTAATTTTTCAACCTCCCCAGGTGCATTCGAGGTTAAGAGCAGCTCTAGTGGTGCTATTGTGGTGCTGTCAGAGCCAAGTCTGAAGCCTGCTGCTTCATTTCGTGGTCCTGCCCCACCTGACCTCCTTTCCTAGCTTTTCCAACCACAGCTCGGATAGAGATGAATGAGAGTGGTGGGAGTGAAATCAGGGAGAAGTTGAAACAGGAGGGCCTTAAAGACAGCCCAGACAGGATGGGAAGTAGAGATGCCATATGGAAGAAATAGAATATCAGAGCACAGTCAAAAGGGGAGAGGTAGCAAGAATGGAAGGGCATGTGCCTACCAGGAAATGGTGTGCGTGGAGCCTGAGGCAGGGCATGATACTCACCAGCAGCTCCCACAAAGGTAAGGATCAGGAGTGGATTCATGGTGGTAGAAAGTGCCTGACTGGTGGTGGAGGACCCATCTTTATACCTCCCGAGGATCAGGAGAGGAGGTGTCTGTGAGGTGAAGGGGTGAAGGTCACCGCTCCTTCCAGCACAAACACACCTGCAGCTTTCCCCTTCCCAGGGTCTTGCATCAGCTTGGCTATGTTTGGCCACTCTGTGGGTTTGTGATTTAAAAGTGATAAGGAAACTTGCCTTCTGAGAGCAGAGAGGGAGACTGGCTGTTTCCTAGAAAGATGCTGGGATGGGGAAGACAGGGAAAACCAAGCCCCGGATCACGGAACTGGGGGTTCTTAGGCTGCGGAGATGAGGCTTAGAAGGAGGGAGAATGGCCTGCCTGTTTAGGAATCCTTTTAACTATTGGGAATGTATTTAATGTACTTAAGGAAGGACAAGCGTTGGTAACAAGCTTAGCTTTTCAGTGTCCGGGAGCCCCAAAGAGTGGAGGAAAGTCTTATCTAAGGCTCATTCCTGTGAAAATGAAGATGCTTCTCTCCAGTCAGGGTGCGGGCATGTCAAATCCAAGACTTTGGGAACAAGAATTCCAACACTAAGGGATAAGGAGAATGGAGACTCACATTCCATTGGATTCTGGGCTTCCAGACGGCTCTCCTTCCTACCAAGACTTAAGGATGGGAAGTGTTGCAAAGAAGAAGGGGGCACACGTTATGTAGGAACTTACTCAGTGCATCTGGAGGATGGAAAACCAATGGCATATCCTCCCCTTCTTCAATGTGAAGACATTTTCTGTGTCATGTGCATCCTGTCATAGGTTCTTTTAATGCAGCCTTACTGGTGCCCTGGCAACCTGCACTCAGGGCGATACAAACTGACCCACCTGCTTTGGGCTGACAGCCTGAACCAGAATGACAAGCCCCTGTCAGATGTCAGAGTTTGGACCACAGTAAATCTGGGTTATGATCTGATCTGAGAATCAGCAGTAGGTAGAGATTTGAGCACATGGTAAATGGGTCTCATATTGGGTTCAGTAAGAAAGATGTGGAGGGGTGAGTCTAGAATTTTCTGTCTTAGATGCAGTGAGATTATGCTGGGCTCAGTACAAAGTGAATCTTCCCAGAGAATACCTTGATGTGGGCCCTACCAAGGCTACTAAGACACAGTTGAGTAATTGACTAAGGCACAACTTGGCCAGAGCAGTGTGGAGATAGAGATGCTGTCTCTGCTGAAGTCTAACGATGTAAGGAAAGAAGGAGCTTCCTTATGAGGGTGCTTTCCGTTCTCAGCAAGTCTGAGCTCAGGTTTGTGATGGGCAGGAGTGAGCAGAGTTCAAGGTTGAGTTGTTTGAAAGGTAAAAGAAGCAGGGATGTTCTGGAGACAGTGAACAAAATGAGCAAAGCTCAGAAACTTGGTGTTGAAATTGGACATGGCTGGGGGCTAGAGGGAGGAAGCAAATGGAAACCAGAGAGAGTTGGAAAAAAATGCCAAATTGGGGCCGGTGGAGTTGAGAGGACACACAGAGATCCTTCAGGTTTAGCTCCTGGCATGGCTGCCAAGCGAGCTTTCCCACAGCCAGGAGACCCACTGCTCGGAGACCCCCTCTCCACCCCGTACCTTCTCTAATCACTGATGTGCTCATACATAACACTGCTAACCTTAGATGGTGCATGGTGTCTGACTACTTTACAAGAGTTTTCATATAAGCAACAGTGGTACATTGCTTTTCATTTATGCTGAGTTTCACAGTTGAACTTCCCACAAACATGCTATTTGTGATATGTGCAGAGCGAACTTATTTCCATTTATAGAGGAAGACAATGAGATTCAGAAGGATTCTGTCTTGCCCAAGAATACAGAACTTACCAGAGCTGATCGTAAGGCCAACAAGCCATGGAGTGCATTGTGAAGTGTGGGAATTGCTGCAGGTGGCATCTAAAAGGAGATTTATTGAGGATCAAGACAGAGGTCCCCAGAGGACCAACTGTACATCTGATTCCTTCCTGTTGCTGTTCTTCCTGGCAGAAATAGATGATTGAATTCATCTTTCTCCTGGCACCATGTGTCAGAGCCTTACCTTGCCATAGTTCCAGACCCATCTAGGCCATGACTACCATGTAGATGACACAGCTCTCTGCTCATGAATAAGTGGCCAAGCCTGAGGAAGCCTGGTTTTGGAGCATTGATAATATGGGCTTTTCCTGTATTGTCCCTAAGCATGTTGTTTCATTTTTTCCCCTTGTCATGGGGTCTTCACAGAACTCCCGCCTTAGAGGATAAGGAGAGACTCTTGCTCTAGCAACTGTAGACACCAGTGTGCACTAAACAGGGATGCGAACCTTGGTAGAAGATGGAAAATTGTTTTGGAAAAGGGGATTTTTGGATCAGTGCTTGTGTCTCTGACTCTGCGTCTGAAACGGAACACCTAAGAATATGAGGATTTTCTGTATCTAGAACTTGAAGACTAGCCTTCTCCGTATTTTGCACTCTTCCTTAAATGATCACAGTATAGTCTGAGGTCAGCTTTCTTCAAAAGGAATGACCTTACAGGCAGAGAAGATAGGTATATGTGGAGACCTTTACCTCATATTGTAGACTCACATGTGTAGGATAGGCTCAGATCCAGCTACCCATGCTCAATTTGGGGGATATGGCATTCTTGGTACTGTTCACTCTGAACTAGAGATTTCTTTGTCTACTTCTCTAAGACATCTTTCAGGCTTGTGTTTAGTACTTAGCACACCAAACCACTGTCCTTCAATTATGATAACAGTGAATCATTTCTGTGTGCTTACTATATAGCACGTGACTTCCTATACAGCATGTAACTCATATAAGTTAAGAATGTTTTTTTCACTTTATCATCACAACCACTTATGGGATTCCCCATTTTACAGATGATCACATGAGCTTTCTGGAGGTGAAGTGACTCTCCCATCTCCCAGAGCAGCAGCTCCCAACCAGTGCTGGCCCTGCCTGCATTCAAGACCTTGGAAAAGCAACCAGAACCAGAAAGAACCACGAGAGAAGCTTTCAATGACTTTCAGCCACTTTGTCGCCCTTTTATTCTCTTCTCCTCTCCTGCATTTTTCCCTATCTCCTGGTACCGTTCGGGATGTGGATGCCTGTCCCCACACAAAAACACTTGGGATTCATTCCTGATACTGCAATTCATCCCAATTGTCCCCCATTTAAAATTAGATCTCACCTATCTATTTGGGTCAGAGAGATGTGTGTTTTAAAATCTCCAAGGAAGGAGGCAAGGATTGTGCCCTCAGATGATTATTGGTGAAGGGAATTTATGCTTCATTTCAATTTAAGAGAATGTTGCTGTGTCTCTGCCTAGGACAGGCAGCCCATTGTGGCCCTGGGTGATGAGGGAGGCCCACAGAGACCCAGGGTTTGTGACCTGTGGCTGCCAGTGTCTGCAGAGCCAGAATTGAGCTAATCCCGTGACAGGATGGGCACTGATGGGCAGTTGTATGGTTGGTTGCTATCGGGCTTCTTGATCTCTCAAATTCTAGGTGACAAGATCAATGCATGCTTGAGGAACCCTTCCCAGCAGGCTCTGGGGGCTACAAACTGGTTCAGGTGTGGAATGTCATACTACTTTACCTTTGGTTTTTCTATGAAAACCAAACAACGAAAGACAGATGAATTCAAGAACTCTACCAGTGTGCAGGCAATAATTCTGTTCGGGAAAAGGGAGGCTTGTGGCTCTTCCCCACATTGACCTTGAAAGAGCTTGGCTGCAGGGTGGCTATTATTAAAATGTCAAAAAAATGGAAGATGCTGTTGAGGCTGCAGAGGAAAGGGAATGTGTGTACACTGTTGGCCCGAGTGTAAATTAGTTCATGGAAAAAGTAATGCAGAAAGCACTTTGGAGATTTCTGAAATAATTTAAAACAGAACTATGATTCCATTCAGCATTCCTTTACTGGGCATTTACCCAAAGGAAAATAATTGTTCTGCCAAAAAGACTTGCTCTTGCATATCGGTAACAGCACTATTCACCATAGCAAAGCCATGAAATCAACCTAGGTGGCCATCAGCGGTAGACTGGAGAAAGGAAATGTGGTACATATACACCGTGGAATACTATGCAGCCATGAGAAGAATGAAATCATGTTATTTGCAGCAATATGGTTGGAGCTGGAGACCATAATCCTAAGCAAATTAACATAGGAACGGAAAACCAAATATCACGTTCTCATCTATAAGTGCGAGCTGAGCATTGGGTATACATGAGTATAAAGATGGGAAGAGTAGACACTGCAACTACTAGAGGGAAGAGAGAAGGAGGGTGGAAAGGGTGAAAAACTACCTATTGGGCACTATGCTCACTGCCTGAGTGATGAGATCATTTGTGTCCCAAACCTCAACATCACACAATATACCCATGTAACGCACCTGCACATGTACCCCCTGAATCTAAAATAAAAGTAGAAATTATTATTTTTT
The DNA here is from genome assembly GCF_001698545.2 of Rhinopithecus bieti. Taxonomy (NCBI): domain Eukaryota; kingdom Metazoa; phylum Chordata; class Mammalia; order Primates; family Cercopithecidae; genus Rhinopithecus; species Rhinopithecus bieti. Next base: position 6,721,184 of record NW_016804139.1, read on the forward strand.
TTAAATGGGTCCTGGGCCAGTAGCAGGGGCTCATGCCTGTAATCCCAACACTTTGGATTACTGGAGGTCAGGACAACAAAACCAACCTGGCCAATATGGTGAAACCCTGTTTCTACCAAGAATACAAAAAAAAAAATTAGCTGGTCATGGTGGCAGGTGCCTGTAATCCCAGGTACTTGGGAGGCTGAGTCACTTGAACCCAGGAGGCAGAGGCTGTAGTGAGGAGAGACCACGCCACGGCACTCCAGCCTGGCTGTGGTGATTCAGAAGGAGATGTTTTGTGTGAAGGCTGAGGTGGGGGCTCTTCAGAGTCTCTGTGGGAAGGAGGGCATAAGCTGTGGTGGTGGACAGAGTTGCAGCTTTCTGCTTCTTTGCCCTATTATCTGGACCCACAGGTGAACAGTACCAGCCTCCATCCCGACCACACGCTCTGGAGACCTTCACATCTCATGGTTCCATGTGAGCAAATGGACTTGGAAAGCTGTGTGGCCTGAGAACATGCAACCACATGGCCTGCCTCTCACTCAGTATTTTGTCTTGGATTTTGAATAAGCATTTTTTTGCTTGTTAGGTGTTTTTGTTGTTGGTGGTGGTGGTTTATTTTACACTAATCACTTGGAAGAAATCTCATGGTTATCTGTGATTTTCATGCCCTGTTTCTGCTGACAACTCTTCTGAGTGGGGTGGCTCACTCTCCTGTGTAGAGTCTTCGTGGCCCAGGTAGGAGGTGGAAGCAGGCGTCTGGAGGCCATTGGGATCCTTATGTCTGTCTCTTGGCTCAGGTAACCAGCTGGGCTTTGATAGGAATGATCTGAATGGAGACAGAAAAGAGTGGAAACTAACACTCCCCACCCAGTCCTGTTTATATGAAGCCTTTGGTTCTTCCCTTGACTCTTGAGTGATGATGACATTCAGATGGGACACTGACATTATGGTAAGAAAGGGAAAAAGTGTAAGTTTCTTCTCTATCTGTCTACTGTATATATTTCTCCATAAGCAGACAAACTCAAGGCTGCAAGGTGAACTAGGGTCTGCGTTTGGATTCCATAATAACCAAATCCGTGTTGAACAAACTAATGTTTTTATGCAGTGACTTTCTGGGTAAACCATGTGTATCTGTCCATTGTGTGTGAGCGCTGAGCCCTGTTTTCCTCTGAACGTAGTAACTGGTAGCCGTCTCCTCACATGAATCACACATGTGGAGCACAGATGACCCTCTTAAGGTAATTGATCTGACACATTTACTGTTTACCAAACAAGTGTCTGATGTATACTTGGGTGTATTCCACAGCATGTGGACTGCGGTCCCCTGTGCTTGCCAGGAATGCTGTGCTCCATGTAGAGGTTTTACTCTACTCATCACTGCAGTTTGCATGCTCCTCCGTGGACACTTGGAAACCTGTGCTCTGTTCCCTGTAACTGGAAGTATGCTCTGAATTTGTCTGTCTCCCTTGGCTGTTCTTGGCCCTTGGTACAAGCACTCTGGGGTGTCCACAAGCACTTGGGACAGAAGGTGAAGGTGAAATTTTAAAGAAAAGCTTGCTTGGATCTTCAGTGACAACCTTGACAAGCTACAGCCCGAATATGGGTCCTCTCAGAATTGTCAGGAGGAGGTTTTACAGGTGCCACAGGTGCCACGGGCCCTGCCTCCCTCTGCTGTGTCCAGTGGTTGCAAGCCAGCCAATGTGTGGTCAGAGTGGCTGGATAGTGTCACAGCCTTCAGATGTCTTTCCTTCCACCTTTTTAAAAGAGTTCCAAATCACTCACTTGAAGTGTTTCAATGGCAAGCAAGTTTTATGAAAAGGAATCCTTCCTCAGTTAATTGATCAAATGGGTGAATCCTGAACCTCTCTAGTTTCCTTCCCTGGTCAGAGTGGGGAGCTGGTGTTGGCTGTGGGATTCACTGCAGTGCCCTACCCCAAAGGCAAAGAAGACGAAAATGAAGAGTGCAGAGTTGGCCTTGATTCCCAAGTCACAGTCAGGCTCCCGCTGTGGTAGGCCGGACATCTCTCTAGCTGCTCACAGAGATGGAATGAGGGAATTGAGGGAAGAGTTAGGGGGCCAGGGAGATTTACTTGAGTCTGATTTTCCAGGTGAATGGGAAGGGGGGCTTTGTACAGGGTTTGTTGCTGACACATTCTTGGTAAAGGCACGTCATCACCAATGGCATTTGTCGTTGTTGTATGTTAGCAATAAGATTCAGCTGGTCCGATGTTTTGGGCCACCTTGAAGATGCTGACACATTTTCTGTGCTGTGATTGTTCTGAAGACAGAGTAGCTCTAACCACTGTGAGAAGCCCAAATAAAAATCAATACCCCCCGCCAAAGACCACCTTTCTGAAACACACTTTTCTCTAGAAAACAGTGCCCCCCTTTCTCCCAAGCTTCTTATTTTGGATTCCATCTCTTTGTGTGTGCTAATCTAGTGTACCATGGAACACATTTTGGGAGCTGGGGGCTCTGCTTACCTTTAAGGGGGACTGTCGTGTCTGACCTGAGATTGGAGGATGCTTTCCAGTGTGAAGGAGTGTGAGGGAACAGGCACAGACACAGTGAGAACAGGGTCATTTTATTGGTATAGAGACTGCAGAGGGACCGGGGGCTTTAGCTGTTGGAAGCTATGGTGTTCTTAATCCAGGTCAAATAGTTGTAGACCTTGGTGTAGACTCCAGGCTTGTTCTTCTGGGCACAGCCATTGCCCCAGGAGACAATGCCTTGGAGCTGTCCATTGCAGACCAGAGGGCCACCAGAGTCACCCTGGGGTGAAGAAGGTACAAGTTGTATGGAGAGATGGAGGAGGAATATAGCTATATTTACTCTGAACCTTAAAAGACCCCTTTCCAGCCAGCTCTGTGGCTCCACGTCCTTCTCACGGTGGCCCATTCTCTGTTCTTCCTAAGCAGACAGCATGCAGCCCAAGAAGTCAGGAAGACAGGGAGCCTTCCTGACTTCTCACTGGGGGCACTGCAGGGAGCATCCTTAGCCCCACCACCTTGGGAGTTCAAATCTTTTTCTCGGGTGGGGCCTGGGTATCAGTGGGAGCCTCAGCATGGGAAGGGTTNCAGTAGAGGGATGTGGGTCAGTGCAGGCGTGAGACCCAGGACCTTTCTGCTTCAGAGGTTGGTGGTAGTAGGGTTGGGAAGAGTCAAAGGGATCCCACCGAAGGCTGCTACGCAACCAGCCTTCCCAGTCTCTTTCCCACAATCTCTACAGTCACTAGCACTGTGGGCACAAGGAGCTCCTTGTAGTTTTCCCAGCATTCTTCACCCCAGACCCGTGCTAACTGCGCATGGTGCCTGTTCCTCCCTCCCTTTTTGGCCTGGTGAGCACCACCCTTCTGTGTAATCTAATGCAAGCTTAGCCATAGCATTAGCATCTCCTGGGAACTTGTTAGAAATGTACATTCTTGGTCCTTACCCCCACCTACTGATCAGAACCTTGGGGGTGGAACCCAGTGATTTGTGCCTTAACAAGCCTGCAGGTGTTTCTGGTGCATACTCAGGTTTGAGAGTTCTTTGTCTAGGCAGAGTTTCTCAGCTCTGTCTGTGCACTCTACAGTTACCAGAAGTAGAGTGTTATATACTGAGATATTCACACCCTCTTTCTGAAAATTTTGAGTTAATCGCCCTGGGATAGGACACAGGCATTAGTATTTTTGAACTCTTTCTTAGGTGGCTTTAATGTGTAGCTAACCAGCAAAAGGTACTTGCCTGCTTTTCTCACTAGCTCTGACCACACCAAGATCATCCCTGCCTGCTTTTATGACCACAACCCTTGCTGTTTCATGGATTTGCCTGGGTGTGAGAGGTTTCTGTCTTGTGTTCACTCTCTGCTCTGGACAGTCAGCTGCTGCCAACAAGTTTTCTTCTCCACCATCTCTCCCATCCATCTTACCCAACCTCAGTATTTCTCTGGGCTGAAGCCATGCTCCACCAGGCAGCCTGGCTGGGAGCTTTGCCATCGGGGGCCCCACACTTACGTCTTGTAGCAGTGAGCTGCTGACACCACCCACTGTTTGTTAATGAGGGAGCCACCACAGAAGTGGTAGCCAGAATTCAGGGACACCTGGTAGGGGACAGAATTCTTCCCACAGGTGTAGCCCCCAACGATCTTGTCATCATCGTCAAAGGGGGCAGCAACTGGAGTGGAGACGGGAAGGGAGAAGGCAAGTCAGTAGCATGTTAGGGGTGCTGCTCCCAGCCTGCAGTTGCTTCCTTCTAATTAGAAATGGTTCACAAGCACAGTGAGGCTAGGCAAGGGAGGGAGCGCAGCCACCCTTGGTGAGCATCACTGGATGTGTCTCCCAAGTCTCTGTGTCTCCAGGGCACGTAGCAAGGTACCCAGTGGGGGCTCAGACCTCTGCTGGGGTCACCAGGCTGAGGTCGCAAGGAATATCCTCACAATGCTTTCAGTGGGATAGGAGTTGGCATGTGGTTGCCTCACCCACTGAGTGCTTCTCTCTTTTATTCATGAGCTGTTTGAGCTTCTCCTGGCTATTTGAGTCCTGGATTGTCAGGATACTTTGGCCAAGCTTGGACCCTGGGCTGTGGACACTTGCCATGACCCGCTTCCCCCATAGCTCAGATCTGTGCAGTTAGGGCCGCGTTTAGGGCAGCCCCCAGGTTCACTTCGAGAGAACAAGGGTGGATGTTGTTATTGGCCAATAGTATAACAATTCTTAACTTTGGCTGTATGCCTGGAAATATTAAGAATCACCTGGGATGCTTAAAAGCCCAGAACACAATCTGCACCCCAGACAAATGAAGTTAGAATGTCTAGAGCTGAGTCTCTGGCATGAGTAATTTTTCAACCTCCCCAGGTGCATTCGAGGTTAAGAGCAGCTCTAGTGGTTCTATTGTGGTGCTGTCGGAGCCAAGTCTGAAGCCTGCTGCTTCATTTCGTGGTCCTGCCCCACCTGACCTCCTTTCCTAGCTTTTCCAACCACAGCTCGGATAGAGATGAATGAGAGTGGTGGGAGTGAAATCAGGGAGAAGTTGAAACAGGAGGGCCTTAAAGACAGCCCAGACAGGATGGGAAGTAGAGATGCCATATGGAAGAAATAGAATATCAGAGCACAGTCAAAAGGGCAGAGGTAGCAAGAATGGAAGGACGTGTGCCTGCCAGGAAATGGTGTGCGTGGAGCCTAAGGCAGGGCGTGATACTCACCAGCAGCTCCCACAAAGGTAAGGATCAGGAGTGGATTCATGGTGGTAGAAAGTGCCTGACTGGTGGTGGAGGACCCATCTTTATACCTCCCGAGGATCAGGAGAGGAGGTGTCTGTGAGGTGAAGGTCACCGCTCCTTCCAGCACAAACACACCTGCAGCTTTCCCCTTCCCAGGGTCTTGCATCAGCTTGGCTATGTTTGGCCACTCTGTGGGTTTGTGATTTAAAAGTGATAAGGAAACTTGCCTTCTGAGAGCAGAGAGGGTGATTGGCTGTTTCCTGCAAGGATGGTGGGATATGAAAGACAGGGAAAGCCAAGTCCCGGATCACAGAGCTGGGCTTTCCTAGGCCCAGGAGATGAGGCTTAGAAGGAGGGAGAATGACCTCGTTATTTAGGAATCCTTTTATCTATTGGGGATGTATTTAATGTTCTTAATGAAGGACAAGCGTTGGTAGCAAGCTTGGCTTTTCAGTGTCCTGGAGCCCCCAAGAGAGGAGCAAAGTCTTATCTAAGGCTCATTCCTGTGAAAGTGAAGATGCTTCTCTCCCGTCAGGGTGTGGGCATGTCAAATCCAAGACTTTGGGAACAAGAATTCCAACACTAAGGGATAAGGAGAAGGGAGACTCGCATTTCATAGGATTCTGGGCTTCCAGATGGCTCTCTTTCCTACCAAGGCTTAAGGATCGGAAGTGTTGCAAAGAAGGAGGGGCACAGGTTAGTTAGGAACTTGCTCAGTGCATCTGGAGGATGGAAAACCAATGGCACACTCCTCCCCTTCTTCAATGTGAAGACATTTGTCTGTCTCATGTGCATCCTGTCATAAGTTCTTTTCATGCAGCCTCACGGTTGCCCTGGCAACCTGCACTCAGGGTGATGCAAACTGACCCACCTGGTCAGGGCTGTCAGCCTGAACCACAATGGCATGCCAGAGTTTCGACCATGGTAAATCTGGGTTATGATCTGATCTGAGAATCAGTAGTAGGTAGAGATTACATGGTAAATGGGTCACATATTGGGTTCAATAACGAAGATGTGGAAGGGTGCATCTAGAATTTTCTGTCTTAGATGCTGTGAGATTATGCTGTGCTCAGTACAAAGTGAATCTTCCCAGATAATATCCTGATTTGGGCCCTAGCAAGGTTGCTAAGACACAGTTGTGTAATTGACTGAGGCACAACTTGGCCAGAGCAGTGTGGAGATGGAGATGCTGTCTCCGTCAAGTCTAATGATGTAAGAAAAGAAGAAGCTTCCTTATGAGGGTGCTTTCCCTTCTTAGCAACTCAGAGCTCAGGTTGGTGATGGGCAGGAGTGAGCAGAGTTCATGTTTGAATTATTTGAAAGGTAAAAGAAGGAGGGATGTTCTGGAGATAGTGAACAAAATGAGAAAAGCTCAGAAACTTGGTGTTGAAATTGGACATGGCCAGGGGGATAGAGGGAGGAAGCAAATGGAAACCAGAGGGAATTGGAAAAAATGCCAAAGTGGGGCCCATGGAGTTGAGAGGACACACAGAGTACCTTCGAGTTCAGCTCCTGCCATGGCTGCCGAGCCAGCTTCCCCACAGCCAGGAGACCCACTGCTCAGAGACACCCTCTCCACCTCGTACCTCCTCTAATCACGGATGGGCTCATACCTAACACTGCTATATTTAGATGGTGCATGGTGCCTGACAGCTTTAGAAGAGTTTTCACATAAGCAACTGTGGTGCATTGTTTTCATTTTGGTGACTTTCAGTTTAACTTCCCACAGACATGCTAATTGTGATTTGTGCAGAGCAAAAGTGTTTCCATTTATAGAGGAAGACAATGAGATTCAGAAGGATTCTGTCTTGCTAAGAATACAGATCTTGGCAGAGCTGATCATAAGACCAACAAGCCGTGGAGTGCATTGTGAAGTGTGGGAATTGCTGCAGGTGGCATCTAAAAGGCAATTTATTGAGGATCAAGATAGAGGTCCCCAGAGGACAAACTACATCTGATTCCTTCCTGGTGCTTTTCTTCTTGGCATAACTAGATGATTGAATTCATCTTTCTCCTGGCACCTTGTCTCAGAGCCTTACCTTGCCACAGTTCCAGAGCCATCCAGGCTATGACTGCTATGTAGATGACACACCTCTCTGCTCATGAATAACTGGCCTAGCCTGAGGTAACCAGGTTTTGGAGCATTGATAATATGGACTTTTCCTGTGTTGTCCCTAAGCATGTTGTTTCATTTTGTCCCCTTGTCATGGGGTCTTCACAGAACTCCTGCCTTAGAGGATAAGGAGAGACTCTTGCTCTAGCAAGTGTAGACACGACACCAGTGTGCACTAAACAGGGAGGTGAACCTTGGTAGAAGATGGAAAATGTGTTTGGAAAAGGGGATTTTTGGATCAGGTGCTTGTGCTCTGACTCTCTCTCTGAAAGGAAACACCCCAGAATATGAGGATTTCTGTATCTAGAGCTTGAAGACTAGCCTTCTCCAGAATTTTGCGCTCTTCCTTAAATGATCACAGTATAGTCTGAGGTCAGCTTTCTTCAAAAAGGAATGACCTTATAGTTAGAGAAGACAGCTATAGGTGGAGACTGTTACCCCGTACTATAGACTGAGATGTGTAGGACAGGCTCAGATCCAGCTGCCCAAGCACAATTTGGAGGACATGTCATTCTGGGTCCTGTTCATTCTGAACTATAGATTTCTTTGTCTACTCCAATACATCTTTCTGTCTTGTGGTTACTGCTTAGCACACCAAACCACTGACCTTCACTTATGGTAACAGTGAATCATATCTGTGTGCTTACTATATACCATGTAACTTACTATACAGCAGGTAACTCATATAAGTTAAGAATTTTTTTTCATTTTATTATCACAATTACCTTGGGATTTTACATTTTAGAGATGATCAAATGATCATTTTACAGATGATCAAATGAGCTTTCTGGAGGTGCAGTGATTCTTCCATCTCCCAGAGCAGCAGCTCCCAGTCAGAGCCGGCCCTGCCTGAACTCATACCTTGGCAAAGCAACCAGAGCCAGAAAGAACCATGGGAGAAGCTTTCAATGACTCAGCCACTTTGTCCCCTTTTTTTCTCGTTTCCTCTCCTGCATTTTCTCCATGTCCAGGTACAGTTCTGGATGTGGATGCCTGTACCAACACAAAACACTTGAGATTCATTCCTAATACCACAATTCATCTCGCTATTCGCCCCCTGCCTTTAAAATCAGATCTCACATACCTGCTTGGGTCAGAGAGATGTGTTTTTTAAAATCCCCTAGGAAGGAGGCAGGGACTGTGCCCTCAAATGATTATTGGTGAAGGGAATTTATGCTTCATTTCAGTTTAAGAAAATGTTGCTGTGTCTCTGCCTAGGACAGGCAGCCCATTGTGGCCCTGGGTGATGAGGGAAGTCCACAGAGACCAAGGGTTTGTGACCTGTGGCTGCCAGTGTCTGCAGAGCCAGAATTGAGCTAATCCCTTGAAAGGATGGGTGCTGATGGGCAGGTGTATGGTCGGTTTATATGGGGCTTGTTGATCTGTCAAATTCCAGGTGACAAGATCAATGCATGCTTGACGGACTCCTTTCCCAGCAGGCTCTGGTGGCTGCAACGTGGTTCAGGTGTGGAAGGTCATACTACTTTGCCTTTGGTTTTTCTTTGAAAAACAAACAATGAAAGACAGATGAAAACAAGAATTTTACCAGTGGGCAGGCAGGAATTCTCTTCTGGAAAAGGGATATTTGTGGCTCCTCCCCATGTTGGCCTTGAAAGAGCTTGGTTTTGGAGTGGCTATTATTAAGATGTCAAAAAAATAGAAGATGCTGGTGAGGCTGCAGAGGAAAGGGAACACTTATACACTGTTGGCCAGAGTGTAAATTAGTTCATGGAAAAATTAATGCAGAAAGCAGTTTGGAGTTTTCTGAAATAATTTAAAACAGAACTAGCATTCCACAGCAATTCCTTTAGTGGCCTTTTATCCAAAGGAAAATAATTTTTTCTGCCAAAAAGACACATGGTCTTGCATATCTGTCACAGCACTATTCACAATACAAAGCCATGGAATCAATCTAGGTGGCCATCAGCAGTAGAATGGATAAAGGAAATGTGGTACATATACGCCGTGGAATACTATGCAGCCAAGAAAAGAATGAAATCATGTCCTTTGCAGAAACATGGATGGAGCTGAAGACCATAATCCTAAGCAAATTAACATAGGAACAGAAAGCCAAATATCAGGTTCTCACTTATAAGTTTGAGCTGAGCATTGGGTACACATGAATGTAAAGATGGGAACTGTAGACACTGCAACTACTAGAGGGAAGAGAGAAGGAGGGTGGAAAGGGCTGAAAAACTACCTATTGGGTACTATACTCACTGCCTGAGTGATGAGATCATTTGTGCCCCAAAGCTCAGGATCACACAATATACCCATGTAACAATTCTGCACATGTAGCCGCTGAATCTAAAATGAAAGTTGAAATTATTATTATTTTTTTTAAATGGGGCCTGGACCAGAAGTGGTGGCTCATGCCTATAATCCCAACACTTTGGATCACTTGAGTTCAGGAGTTCAAAACCAGCCTGGACAACATGGTGAAATCATGTCACTACTTAAAAAAAAAAAAAAAAAAATTAGCTGGGCATGGTGGTGCGTGACTATAATCCCAGCTACTTGGGAGGCTGAATCACATCAACCCTGGAGGCAGAGGTTGTAGTGAGCAGAGACCCTGCCACGGCACTCCAGTCTGGCTGTAGTTGAGCCAGAAGGAGATGTTTTGTGTGAAGGCTGAGGTGGGGGCTCTTCAGAGTTTCTGTGAGAAGGAGGCCCTACGCTGTGGCGGTGGACAGAGTTGTGGCTTTCTGCTTCTTTGGCCTTTGGTCTGGACCCACAGGTGAACGATTCCAGCCTCGATCCCGAGCACACACTCTGGAGACCTTCACATCTCATGGTTCCATGTGAGCAAATGGACTGAGAAAGCTGTGTGACCTGAGAAAATGCAACCCCATTGCCTGGCTCTCACACAGCATTTTCTCTTGCATTTAGAATAAGCATTTTTTTTTTTTTTTTGCTTGTTAGGTGTTTTTGTTGTTGGTGGGTGGTGGTTTATCACTGAACATTTGGAAGAAATGTCGTGGTTACCTGTGATTTTCATGCCCTGTTTCTGCTGGCAACCCTTCTGAGTGGGGTGACTCACTTTTCTGTGTAAAGAGTCTAAGTTGCCCAGGTAGGAGGTGGAAGCAGCCGTCTAGAAGGCCACTGGGATCCTTATGTCTGTCTCTTGGCTTCAGGTAACCAGCTGGGCTTTGAAAGCAATGATCTGAATGGAGACAGAAAATAATGCAAACTAACACTCCCCACCCAGCCCAGCCCTGTTTATACGAAGCATTTGGTTCTTCCCTTGACTCTTGAGTGACGATGATATTCAGACAAGGCATTGACATTATGGTAAGAAAGGGAAAAAAATGTATGTATCTGTTTTGTCTGTCTATCTACTGTATATGTATCTCTACAAGCAGACAAAACCAAGGCTGTAAAGTGAACTAGGGTCTGCATTTGGACTCCATAAAAACAAAATCCATGTTGAACAAAGTGATGTTTGTATGCAGTGAATTTCTGGGTAACCCAGGTTATCTGTCCATTTTGTGTGAGCCCTTAGCCCTGTTTTCCTCTGAAGATAGTGAGTGGTAGCCGTCTCCTCACACAAACCACACATCTGGAGCACAGATGGCCCTCTCGAGGTAATTGATCATACACATTTACTGTTTACCAAACAAGTGGCTGATGCATACATGGGTGTATTCCACAGCAAGTGGACTGCAGTCCCCTGTGTTTGCCAGGAATGCTGTGCTCCATGTAGAGGTTTTACTCTACTCATCACTGCAATTTGCATGCTGCTCCGTGGACACTTGGAGGCCTGTGCTGTGTTCCCTGTAACAGGAAATGTGCTCTGAACTTGTCTGTCTCCCTTGGCTGCTCCTGGCCCTTGAAACCAGCTCCAGGGGTGTCCACAACCACTTGGGACAGAAGGTGAAGGTAGAATTTCAAAGAGAAGCTTGCTTGGATCTTCAGTGACAAACTTGGATGAGTTACGGCCCCAACATGGGCCCTCTCAGAATTGCCAGTAGGAGGCTTTGGTGGGTGCCACAGGTGCCATGTGGCCTGCCTCCCTCTGCCGTGTCCAGTGGGTGCAAGCCAGCCAACGTGTGTCCAGAGTGGCTGGATGGTGTCACAGCCCTCAGATGTCTTTCCTTCCACCTTTTATAAAGAGTCCCAAGTAACCTGTAGTGTTTCAAAGGCAAGCAAGTTTTATGAAAAGGAATCCTTCCTCAGTTGATTGATCATATGGGTGAATCCTGACCCTCTCTAGTTTCATTCCCTGGTTGGAGTGGGGAGCAGTTTGTAGCTGTGGGATTCACTGCAGCGTCCTACCTCAAAGGCAAAGAAGATGAAAATGAAGAGTGCAGAGCTGGGCTTGATTCCCAAGTCACAGTCAGGCTCCCGCTATGGTAGGCCGGACATCTCTCTAGCCTGCTCACAGAGATGGAACTAGGGAATTGAGGGAAGAGTTAGGGGTCAGGGAGATTTACTTGAGTCTGATTTTCCAGGTGAATGAGAAGGGAGGGCTTGGTCGAGGGTTTGGTGCCTAAACATTCCTGGGAGAAGCACATCATTACCAACAGCATTTGTCATTATTGTTGTATGTTAGCAATAAGATTCAGCTGGTCAGATTTTTTGGACCACCTTGAAAATGCTGACACATTTTCTGTGCTGTGATTGTGCTGAAGGCAGAGTAGCTCTAACCACTGTGAGAACCCAAATAAAATCAATAACCCCTCCAAAGACCACCTTTCTGAAACACACGTTTCTCTAGAAATAGTAACAAAGCCCCTCTTTCTCTGAAGCTTCTTGTTATTTTGGATTCCATTTCTTTTATGTGCCCATCTAGTGTACCATGCAACACATTTTGGGAGCTGGGGGCTCTGCTTACATTTAAGGGAGACAGCCCTGTTTGACCTGAGAGTGGAGGATGCTTTCCAGTGTGAAGGAGTGTGAGGCAGTAGGCACAGACACAGACAATGAGAGAAGGGTCACTTTATTGGTACTGAGACTGCAGAGGGCCTGGGAGCTTTAGCTGTTGGCAGCTATGGTGTCCTTAATCCAGTCCACATAGTTGTAGACCTTGGTGTAGACTCCAGGCCTCCTCTTCAGGGCACAGCCATAGCCCCAGGAGACAACACCTTGGAGCTGCCCATTGCAGACCACAGGGCCACCAGAGTCACCCTGGGTTGAAGAAGGGACAGGTTGTATGGAGAGAGAGATGGAGGAGGAATATAGCTACATTCACTCTGAACCTTAAAAGACCCCTTTCTAGCTAGCTCTGTGCCTCCACGTCCTTCTATGGTGGTGGCCCATTCTCTGTTCTTCCTAAGCAGTCAGCATGCAGCCCAAGGGAGCCTTCCTCACTTATCCATGGGCTCACTGCAAGGAGCCTCCTCAACCCTGCTACATTGGGAGTTCCAATCTTTTTCCCAGATGGGGCCTGGGTATCAGTGGGAGCCTCAGCATGGGAAGGGTTGTTCAAATCACCTGGCAGGAATCCTTGCCTCCTTCAAGGAAGCCCACACAGAACATGTTGCTGGTAATCCGGAAAGGGTAGGAGAGTTTACACTTAGCCTGGGTCAGCACAGGAGCGTCCAGGCACTGCAGCTCGTCTGGGTAGTCAGCTGTGAGGATCAGGAAGAGAACAAAGAAAGTTGAAATATGGGTCAGGCCAGAGAAGGAGACAATAATCTAGGATGGAACATTGAAGAGGATCACCGCCCCTGGAGAGGACTCCAAAACATAATTCCTGGCAAGGGACTCTGGCTTTTAGTTCCCAGAATGATCATTGTTGAACCTAAGAAATGATCATAGCAAGTTCTCCATTTGTCCCGTCTCTTGATTTTAGGAGCCAAGTCCTTGAGACTTTGCGTCTCTCTGGTGTCCAGTGCAGAGCCTGTGTGTAACGGCCACTGGAAATGTGTCTTAACCCTGGAGGTGACAGGTTTTAAGTTAAGGGGCATGGTTTGTTCTGGAAATTGTGAGGATGGAGTGAAGTAGAAGGGCGAAGGGTCCCACTCACCACCAGAGCTCAGAGTGTTGCCCCAGCCGGAGATGAGGCACTCGGTGCCAGCATCTGGAGGGGTGTTGGGCAGAGAGATGGTGGACACGTAGTCATTGATGACGGCAGGCGTGGAGAGCTTGATCAGCATGATGTCATTGTTCAGAGTATTCCCGTTGTATTTGGGGTGGCGGATGATCTTGGTTGCATTGATGAACTGCTCATTCCCCTCCAGGACTTCGATGTTGTGCTCTCCCAGTCTCACTTCGATGTGGCTGATGGGCAGGGCAGGCATGGTAAAGACCTCTCATAGCCACGGCACCCTTCCCACCATACCCAGGGTCCTTAAGCTCCCTGCTCATGGTCTGCTTTGTAGACATGGGGTGTGATGTGTGGCCATATCTCATGGGCAGGAGAGCAGTGTGGGTCAGTGCAGGTGTGAGACCCAGAACATTTCTGCTTCAGAGGTTTGTGGTAGTGGGGTGGGGAAGAGTCAAAGGGATCCCAGAGGAGGCTGCTCCTCAACCAGCCTTCCTAGCCTCTTTCCCACAGTCTCCACAGTCACTACCACTGTGGGCACAAGGAGCTCCTTGTAATTTTCCCAGCATTATTCACCCCAGGCCTTTGCTAACTGCACATAGTGACTTCCTCTCTTCCTTTTTGGCCTGGTGAGCAACACACTTCTCTGTATTCTAATCCAAGGGTAACCATAGCATTAGAATCTCCTGGGAACTTGTTAGAAATGTAAATTCTTCATCCTTACCCCCATCTACTGATCAGAACCTTGGGGATGGTACCCAGTGATTTCTGCCTTAACAAGTTTGTAGGTGGTTCTGGTGCATACTCAGGTTTGAGAGTTCTTGTTGTAGGCAGTGTTTCTCAGCTCTGTCTATACACTCTACAGTTACCAAGGTAGAGTGTGAAATACTCACTGACATTCACAACCTCTTCCTGAAAATTTTGTGTTAATTGCCCTGGGATAGGACACAGGCTTCAGTATCTTAAAAAAAACTCTTTCTTAGGTGGCTTTAATGTGTGGCTAACCAGCAAAAGGTACATCCCTGCTTTTCTCACTAGCTCTGAGCACCCCAAGATCATCACTGAGTGCTTTTATGACCACAGCCCTTGCTGTTTCATGGATTTACCTTGGTGTGAGACGTTCCTGTCTTGTGTTCACTCTGGTCTGCAGAGTCAGCTGCTGCCAGCAAGTTTTCTTCTCCACCACCTCTCCCATATATCTCACCCAACCTCAGTATTTGCCTGGGCTGAAGCCATGCTCTCCCAGGCAGCCTGGCTGGGAGTTTTGCAGTGAGGCGCCCCACACTTACGGCTTGTAGCAGTGACCGGCTGAAACCACCCACTGTTCGCTGATGAGGGAGCCACCACAGAAGTGGTAGCCAGAATTCAGGGACACCTGGTAGGGGACAGAATTCTCCTCACAGGTATAGCCCCCAACAATCTTGTCATCATCATGAAATGGGGCAGCCACTGGAGTGGAGATGGGAAGGGAGAAGGCAAGTCAGTAGCATGTTAGGGGTGGTGCTCCCAGCCTGCAGTTGCTTCCTTCTCATTAGAAATCCTTAAGAAGCACAGTGAGGCTACGCAAGGGAGGGATGGCTGCCACCCCTGGTGAGCATCACTGGAAGTGGCTCCCAAGTCTCTGTGTCTCCAGGGCACATTGCTAGGTACCCTGTGGGTGTTCAGATCTCTCCTGGGGTCACCAGGCTGAGGTCGCAAGGAATTTCCTCACAATACTTCCAGTGGGACAGGAGTTGTTGGGATGTGGTTGTCTCACCCACTAAGTGCTTCTCTCTTTGTTCATCAGCTGTGTACTTCTCCTGGCTTTTGGAGCCCTGGCTTGTCAGGATAATTTGACCAAGCTAGGAAAACGCCCTGGCTGCGCAGACCTGACCATGACCAGATTCCCTCATAGCTCAGAACTGTGGAGTCAGGGCAGATTTGAGGGCAGTCCCCAGGCTCACTTTGACAGAACAAAGGTAGACATTGTTATTGGCCAATAGGACAGCAATTCTTAACCTTGGCTGCATGCCTTGAAATGTTACAAATCATCTGGGATGCTTAAAAACCCAGAACATAGGTTGAACCCCAGACAAATGAATTTAGAATTTCTAGAGCTGAGTCTCTGGCATGAGTAATTTTTCAACCTCTCCAGGTGCATTCGAGGTTAAGAGCAGCTATAGTAGTGCTATTCTCCTGCTGTCAGAGCCAAGCCTGAAGCCTGCTGTTTCATTTCATGGTCCAGCCCCACCTGGCCTCCCTTCTCAGCTTCTCCATTCACGTGTTGGATATGGATGAATGACAGTGGTGGGAGTGAAATTAGGGAGAAGTTGAAACAGGTGAGTCTTAAAGCGAGCCCAAGGGGGATGGGAAGTAGAGATGCCAGATGGAGGAAACAGAATATCGGAGTAAAGTCAAAAGAGAAGAGGCAGCAAGAAGGGAAAGACTTGTGTCAGCCAGGAAAGGGTGTGGGTGGGGCCTGAGGCAGGGCATGATACTCACCAGCAGCTCCCACAAAGGTAAGGATCAGGAATGGATTCATGGTGGTAAAAAGTTCCTGACTGGTGGTGGAGAAGCCACCTTTATACCCCCCGAGGATGGGGAGAGGAGGTGTCTGTGAGGTGAAGGTCACCGCTCCTCTCAGCACAAACACACCTGCAGCTTTCCCCTTCCCAGGGTCTTGCATCAGCTCAGCTATGTTTGGCCACTCTGTGTGTTTGTGATTCACAGGTGATAAGGAAACTTGCCTTCTGAGAGCAGAGAGGGAGACCGGCTGTTTCCTGCAAGCATGCTGGGGTGGGGAAAACAGGGAAAGCCAAGTCCCGGATCACACAGCTGGGCTTTCTTAGGCGGAGGAGATGATGGTTAGAAGGAAGGAGAGTGGCCTGGCTGTTTAGGAGTCTTTTTGACTACTGGGGATGTATTTAATGTACTTAAGGAAGGACAAGCGTTGGTAACAAGCTTGGCTTTTGAGAGTCCTGGCTCCCCCAAGAGAGGAGGAAAGTCTTATCTAAGGCTCATTCCTGTGAAAATGAAGATGCTTCTCTCCAGTCAGGGTGCGGGCATGTCAAATCCAAGACTTTGGGAACAAGAATTCCAACACTAAGGGATAAGGAGAAGGGAGACTCGCATTCCATTGGATTCTGGGCTTCCAGATGGCTCTCCTTCCTACCAAGGCTTAGGGATGGGAGGTGTTTCAAAGAAGAAGGGGGCACAGCTTAGGTAGGAGCTTACTCAGTGCATCTGGAGGATGGAAAACCAGTGGTGCACTCCTCCCCGTCTACAATGTGAAGATATTTGTCTCTCTCATATGTATCCTGTCGTAGGTTCTTTTTATACAGCCTCATGGTTGCCCTGGCAACCTGCACTCAGGGTGATGCAAACTGACCCACCTGCTCGGGGCTAACAGCCTGAACCAGAATGACATGCCCCGGATCAGATGTCAGAGTTTGGAACATGGTAAATCTGGGTTATGATCTGATCTTAGAATCAGCAGTAGGTAGAGATTTGAGCACATGTTAAATGGGTCACACGTTGGATTCAATGATGGAAATTTGGAGGGGTGGATCTAGAATTTTCTTAGATGCAGTGAGATTATACTGGGCTCAGTAGAAAGTGAATCTTTCCAGAGAATATCCTGATTTGGGCCCTACCAAGGCTACTAAACACAGTTGTGTAATTGACTGAGGTACAACCTGGCCAGAGCAGTGTGGAGATGGGAATGCTGTCTCTGCGCAAGTCTAATGATGTAAGGAAAGAAGGAGCTTCCTTATGAGGGTGCTTTCCCTTCTCAGCAACTCAGAGCTCAGGTTGGTGATGGGCAGGAGTGAGCAGAGTTCAAGTCTGAATTGTTTGAAAGGTAAAAGTATCAGGGATGTTCTAGAGACAGTGAACCAAATGAGAAAAGATCAGAGACTTGGTAATGAAATTGGACATGGCCAGGGGATAGAGGGAGGAAGCAAATGGAAACCAGAGAGAATTGGAAAAATTGCCTAAGTGGTGTCTGTGGAGTTGAGAGGACACACAGACTACCTTCAGTTTCAGCTCCTAGAATGGCTGCTGAGCCAGTTTCCTCACAGCCAGGAGACCCACTATTCAGAGACCCCTCTCCACCCCGTACCCCCTCTAATCAGTGATGGGCTCATAGCTAACACTGCTATATTTAGATGGTCCACGGTGCCTGACAGCTTTACAAGAGTTTTCACGTAAGTAACAGTGGTGAATTACTTTTCATTTTTGCTGAGTTTCACAGTTTAACTTCCCACAAACATGGTAATTATGATTTGTGCAGAGCAAAATAATTTCCACTTATAGAGGAAGACAATGAGATTCAGAATGATTCTGTCTTGCCCAAGAATACAGATCTTGGCAGAGCTGACAATAAGGCCAGTGGAAGCCATGGAGAGCACTGTGAAGTGTAGGAATTGCTGCAGGTGGCATCTTAAAGGAGATTTATTGAGGATTGAGGCAGAGGTCCCCAGAGGTCAAACTGCACATTTGATTCCTTCCTGGTTCTTTTCTTCCTGGCAGAAATAGATGATGGAATTCATCCTTCTTCTGGCACCTTGTCTCAGAGCCTTACCTTGCCACAGTTCCAGACCCATCCAGGCCTTGACTGCCATGTAGATGACACACCTCTCTGCTCGTAAATAACTGGCCAAGCCTGAGGTAGCCAGGTTTTGGAGCATTGATAATACGGGCTTTTCCTGTGTTGTCCCTAAACATGTTTTGTTTTTTTTCTCCTTGTCATGGGGTCTTCACAGAACTCATCTCTTAGAGAATAAGGAGAGACTCTTGCTGTAGCAACTGTAGACACCAGTGTGCACTAAACAGGGAGGTGAACCTTGGTAGAAGATGGAAAATTTGTTTGGTAAAAGGGATTTTTGGATCAGTGCTTGTGGTTCTGACTCTCTGAAACAGAACACCTAAGAATATGAGGATTTTCTGTATCTAGAGCTTGAAGTCTAGACTTCTCCAGTATTTTGCGCTCTTCCTTAAATGATCACAGTATAGTCTGAGGTCAGCTTTCTTCAAAAGGAATGACCTTACATTCAGAGAAGACAGCTATAGTGGAGACTGTTACCTCATACTGTAGACTCAGATGTGTAGGACAAGTTCAGATCCAGCTGCCCAAGCTCCATTTGGAGGACATGCCATTCTTGGTACTGTTCATTCTGAACTATAGATTTCTTTGTCTACTTCTTTAAGACATCTTTCTGGCTTGTGTTTAGTGCTTAGCACACCAAACCACTGTCCTTCAATTATGATAACAGTGAATCATATCTGTGTGCCTACTATATAGCACATAACTTACTATACAGCATGTAACTCATTTAAGTTAAGAATGATTTTTTCATTTTATCATCACAACCACCTATGGGATTGCCCATTTTACAGATGATCAAATGAGCTTTCTGGAGGTGAAGTGACTCTTCCATCTCCCAGAGCAGCAGCTCCCAGCCGGAGCCTACCCTCCCTGTACTCAAGACCTTGGCAAAGCAACCAGAGTCAGAAAGAACCATGAGAGAAGCTTTCAGTGACTTTCAGCCACTTTGTTCCCCTTTTTTTCTCCTCTCCTCTCCTCTCCTGCATTTTTCTCCATCTCCAGGTACAGTTCGGGATGTGGATACCTGTCCCAACACAAAAACACTTGGGGATTCATTCCTGATACCCCAATATTTCCCGATTTTCTTCCCTTTCAAGTCAGAACTCACCTACCTGTTTGGGTCAGAGAGATATGAGTGTTAAAATCCCCGAGGAAGGAGGCAGGGGCTGTGCCCTCAGATTATTATTGGTGAAGGGAATTTATGCTTCATTTCAGTTTAAGAGAATGTTGCTGTGTCTCTGCCTAGGAAAGGCAGCCCATTGTGTCTGTGGGTGATGAGGGAAGTCCACAGAGACCCAGGGTTAGACACCTGCTGGCTGACAGTGTCTGCAGAGCCAGAATTGAGCTTGAAAGGATGGGCACTGATGGGCAGTTGTATGGTCAGTTGCTATGGGGCTTCTTGATCTCCCAAATTCCAGGTGGCAAGATCAATGCATGCTTGACAGACTCCTTCCTAGCAGGCTCTGGTGGCTGCAAACTTTTTCAGGTGTCGAAGATCCTACCACTTTACCTTTGGTTTTTCTTTGATAAACAGACAATGAAAGACCGATGAAAACAAGAGTTCTACCAGTGGGCAGGCAATAATTCTCTTCTGGAAAAGGGATGTTTGTGGCTCTTCCCCACATTGTCCTTGAAAGAGCTTGGCTGCGGAGTGGCTGTTAATAAAATGTCAAAAAAACAGAAGGGGCTGGTTATGCTGCAGAGGAAAGGGAACGTTTATACATGGTTGGCCAGAGTGTAAATTAGTTCATGGAAAAATTAATGCAGAAAGCAGTTTGGAGATTCCTGAAGTAATTTAAAACAGAACTACCTTTCCACCAAGCAATTCCTTTACTGGGCATTTACCTAAAGGAAAATAATTGTTCTGCCAAAAAGACAGATGCTCTAGAAAGTCCTTAACAGCACTATTCATAGCAGCAAAGCCATGAAATCAACCTAGGTGGCCATCAGTGGTAAACTGGATTAAGGAAGTGTGGTACATATACACCATGGAATACTATGCAGCCATGAAAAGAATGAAAACATGTCCTTTGCAACAACATGGATGGAGGTGGAGACCATAATCCTAAGCAAATTAACATAGGAACGGAAAACCAAATATCACATTCTCATGTATAAGTGGGAGCTGAACATTGGGTACACATGGACATAAAGATGGGAAGAGTAGACACTGCAACTACTAGAGGGAAGAGAGAAGGAGGGTGGAAAGAGCTGAAAAACTACCTATGCTTACTGTCTGAATGATGAGATCATTTGTGCCCTAAACCTCAGCATCACACAATAAACCCATGTAACAAACCTGCACATGTACCCCCTGAATGTAAAATAAAAGTTGAAATTTTTAAATGGAACCTGGGCAAGGAGCAGTGGCTCACGCCTGTAATCCCAGCACTTTGGATCACTTGAGGTCAGGAGTTCAAAACCAGCCTGGCCAACATAGTGAAACCCTGTCTCTACTAAAAATACAAAAAAAAAAAAA
>NW_016804139.1:6743302-6757057 GCF_001698545.2 Rhinopithecus bieti
GCTAGTTTTTTGTATTTTTTAGTAGAGACGGGGTTTCACTGTGTTAGCCAGGATGGTCTTGATCTCCTGACCTCGTGACCTGCCTGTCTCGGCCTCCCAAAGCGCTGGGATTACAGGGTTGAGCCACCGCGCCCGGCCTCCTTCTACCTTTTTTAAAGAGTCCCAAGTAACTCAGTTGATGTGTCTCAAAGGTAAGAAAGTTTTATGAAAATGAATCCTTCCTCAGTTAATTGATCAAATGGGTGAATCCTGACCCTCTCCAGTTTCTTTCCCTGATCGGCCTGGGGAGCTGGTGTTAGCTGTGGGATTCACTGCGGCGTCCTACCCCAAAGGCAAAGAAGACAAAAATGAAACTTGCAGAGCTGGGCTTGATTCCCAAGTCACAGTCAGGCTCCCGCTATGGTAGGCGGGACATCTCTCTAGCTGCTCACAGAGATGGAACTAGGGAATTGAGGGAGAGTTAGGGGGCCAGGGAGATTTACTTGAGTCTGATTTTCCAGGTGAATGAGAAGAGAGGGCTTGGTGCCAACACATTCCTGGGAGAGGCACGTCATCACCAATAGCATTTGTCATTGTATGTTAGCAATAAGATTCAGCTGCTCAGATTTTTTGGGCTGCCTCGAAGATGCTGACACATTTTCTGTGCTGTGATTGTTCTGAAGGCAGAGTAGCTCTAACCACTGTGAGAAGCCCAAATAAAAATCAATACCCCCCGCCAAAGACCACCTTTCTGAAACACACTTTTCTCTAGAAAACAGTGCCCCCCTTTCTCCCAAGCTTCTTATTTTGGATTCCATCTCTTTGTGTGTGCTAATCTAGTGTACCATGGAACACATTTTGGGAGCTGGGGGCTCTGCTTACCTTTAAGGGGGACATTTGTGTCTGATCTGAGATTGGAGGATGCTTTCCAGTGTGAAGGAGTGTGAGGGAGCAGGCACAGACACAGTGAGAACAGGGTCATTTTATTGGTATAGAGACTGCAGAGGGACGGGGGGCTTTAGCCTTTGGCAGCTATGGTGTCCTTAATCCAGGCCAAATAGTTGTAGACCTTGGTGTAGACTCCAGGCTTGTTTTTCTGGGCACAGCCATTGCCCCAGGAGACAATTCCTTGGAGCTGTCCGTTGGAGACCACAGGGCCACCAGAGTCACCCTGGGGGGAGGAAGAGAAAAGTTGTATGGACAGATGGAGGAAGAATATAGCTATATTTTCTCTGAACCTTAAAAGACCCCTTTCCAGGAAGCTCTGTGGCTCCACGTCCTTCTCATGGTGGCCCATTCTCTGTTCTTCCTAAGCAGACAGCATGCAGCCCAAGGGAGCCTTCCTCACTTCTCATTGGGGGCACTGCAGGGAGCCTCCTTAGCCCCGCCACCTTGGGAGTTCAAATCTTTTTCTCGGGTGGGGCCTGGGTATCAGTGGGAGCCTCAGCATGGGAAGGGTTGTCCAAATCACCTGGCAAGAATCCTTGCCCCCCTCAAGGAAGCTCACACAGAACATGTTGCTGGTAATCTCTCCAGGGTAGGAGGTTTCACACTCAGCCTGGGTCAGCACAGGAGCGTCCAGACACTGCAGCTCGTCTGGGTAGTCAGCTGTGAGGATCAGGAAGAGGTCAAAGAAAGTAGAAATGTGGGTCAGGTCAGAGAAGGAGACAATAATCTAGGACGGAACATTGAATAGTAACACTGACCTGGAGAGGGCTCCAAAACATGTGTCCTGGCAAGAGGCTCTGGCTTTTAGTTCCCAGAATGATCATTGTTGAACCCCTCCCAAGACATGATCATTGCAAGTTCTCCATTTGTCCTGTCTCTTGATTTTAGGAGCCAACTCCTGGAGACTTTGCATCCTCTGGTGCCCAGTGCAGAGCCTGTGTGTGGTGGGCACAAGAAATACGTCTTAAGCCTGGAGGTGAGAATATTTTAGTTAAGGAGCATGCTTCATTCTGGAAATTGTGAGGATGGAGGGAAGTAGAAGGGCAAAGGTTGCCACTCACCACCAGAGCTCAGAGTGTTGCCCCAGCCAGAGATGAGGCACTTGGTGCCAGCAGCTGGAGGGGCAGTGGGCAGAGAGATGGTGGACACACGGGCATTGATGACGGCAGGTGAGGAGAGCTTGATCAGCAGGATGTCATTGTTCAGAGTATTCCTGTTGCATTTGGGGTGGCGGATGATCTTGGCTGCATTGATGAACTGCTCATTCCCCTCCAGGACTTTGATGTTGTGCTCTCCCAGTCTTACCTGGATGCGGCTGATAGGCAGGGCAGGCATGGTGAAGACCTTCTCCCGCAGCCGGGGCACCCATCCCACCTTCCCCAGGGTCCTCACGTTCCCTGCTCATGGACAGATCTGGAGGCATGGGTTGGGTGTGTGGCCATATCGCATGGGCAGTAGAGGGTTGTGGGTTAGTGCAGGTATGAGACCCAGGACCTTGCTGCTTCAGAGGTTGGTGGTAGTGAGGTGGGGAAGAGTCAAAGGGATCCCGCAGGAGGCTGCTCCTCAACCTGCCTTCCCAGCCTCTTTCCCACAGTCTCCACAGTCACTAGCACTGTGGGCACAAGGAGGTCCTTGAAGTTTTCCCAGCATTCTTCACCCCAGGTCTTTGCTAACTGTGCACAGTACCTGTTCCTCCCTCCCTTCTTGGCCTGGTGAGCACCACCCTTCTGTGTAATGTAATCCAAGGGTAGCCACAGCATTAGCATCTCCTGGGAACTTCTTAGAAATGTAAATTCTTGGGCCTTACCTCCACCTACTGATCAGAACCTTGGGGATGGGACCCAGTGATTTGTGCCTTAACAATCCTTCAGGTGGTTCTGGTGCATACTCAGGTTTGAGAGTTCTTGATCTAGGCAGCGGTTCTCAGCTCTCTCTATGCACTCTACAGTTACCAGAAGTAGAGTGTTATATACTCCCTGATATTCACCCCCTCTTCCTGAAAATTTTGAGTTAATTGCCCTGGGATGGGACACAGGCAACAGTATTTTTAAAAACTCTTTCTTAGGTGACTTTAATGTATAGCTAACCAGCAAAAGGTACTTGCCTGCTTTTCTCACTCGCTCTGACCACCCCAAGATCATCCCTGCCTGCTTTTATAACCACAACCCTTGCTGTTTCATGGATTTGCCTTGGTGTGAGAAGTTCCTGTCTTGTGTTCACTCTCTGCTCTGGGGAGTCAACTGCTGCCAACAAGTTTTCTTCTCCACCACCTCTCCTCTCCATCTTACCCAGCCTTAGTACTTTCCTGGGCTGAAGCCAAGCTCTCCCAGGCAGCCTGGCTTGGAGCTTTTCAGTCAGGGGCCCCACACTTATGGCTTGTAGCAGTGACCTCCTGACACCACCCACTGTTTGCTAATGAGGGAGCCACCACAGAAGTGGGAGCCAGAATGCAGGGACACCTGGTAGGGGAGAGAATTCTTCTCACAGGTGTAGTCTCCAGTGATCTTGTCATCCTCGTCAAACGGGGCAGCAACTGGAGTGGAGACGGGAAGGGAGAATGCAAGTCAGTAGTATGTTAGGGGTGGTGCTACCAGTCTGGAGTTGCTTTCTTCTAATTAGAAATGGAGAACAAGCACAGTGAGGCTAGGCAAGGAAGGGAGAGCTGGCACCCCTGGTGAGCATCACTGGATGTGTCTCCCAAGTCTGTGTCTCCAGGGCAAGTAGCTAGGTACCCGGTCGGGGCTTAGATCTCTCCTGGGGTCGCCAGGCTGAGGTCGCAATGAATGTCCTCACAATGCTTTCAGTGTGATAGGAGTTGGGATGTGGTTACCTCACCCACTGAGTGCTTCTCTCTTTTATTCATCAGCTGTGTACTTCTCCTGGCTATTTGAGTCCTGGAATGTCAGGATACTTTGGCCAAGCTAGGAAAACCCCCTGATTGCATAGAACTTGGCATGACCAGCTTCCCCCATAGCTCAGATTTGTGGAGTCAGAGCCGAGTTGAGGGCAGACCCCAGGCTCACTTCGACAGAACAAATGTAGATTTTGTTATTGGCCAATAGTACAGCAATTCTTAACTTTGACTGTATGCCTGGAAATGTTAAGAATCACCTGGATGCTTAAAAGCCCAGAACACAAGCTGCACCCCAGACAATAAAGTTAGAATGTCTAGAGCTTAGTCTCTGGCATGAGTAATTGTTCAACCTCCCCAGGTGCGTCTGAGGTTAAGAGCAGCTCTAGTTGTGCTATTCTGTTGCTGTTGGAGCCAAGCCTGAAGCCTGCTGCTTCATTTCATGGTCCAGCCCCACCTGACCTCCCTTCCCAGCTTCTCCAACTACAGCTCAGATATAGATGAATGACAGTGGTGGGAGTGAAATCAGTGAGAAGCTGAAACAGGTGAGGCTTAAAGAGAGCCCAAGGAGGATGGGAAGCAGAGATGCAAGATAGAGGAAATAGAATATCAGAGCACAGTCAAAAGGGGAGAGGTAGCAAGAATGGAAGGGCATGTGTGGGCCAGGAAAGGGTATGGTTGGGGCCTGAGGCAGGGCATGATACTCACCAGCAGCTCCCACAAAGGTAAGGATCAGGAGTGGATTCACGGTGGTAGAAAGTGCCTGACTGGTGGTGGAGGACCCATCTTTATACCTCCCGAGGATCGGGAGAGGAGGTGTCTGTGAGGTGAGGGTCACCACTCCTCCCAACCCAAACAAACCTACAATTTTCCCCTTCCCAGGGTCTTGCATCAGCTCTGCTATGTTTGGCCACTCTGTGGGCTTGTGATTCACAGGTGATAAGGAAACTTGCCTTCTGAGAGGAGAGAGGGAGGCTGGCTGTTTCCTGCAAGGATACTGGGATGGGGAAGACAGAGGAAGCCAAGACCGGGATCACACAGCTGGGTTTCTTAGGCCCGGGAGATGAGGGTTAGAAGGAGGAAGAATGGCCTGGATGTTTAAGAATCCTTTTATCTATTGGGGATGTATTTAATGTACTTAAGGAAGGACAAGTGTTGGTAACAAGCTTGGCTTTTCAGTGTCCTGGATCCCCCAAGAGAGGAGGAAAGTCTTATCTAAGGCTCATTCCTGTGAAAATGAAGATGCTTCTCTCCAGTCAGTGTGCGGGCATGTCAAATCCAAGACTTTGGGAACAAGAATGCCAACACTAATGGATAAGGAGAAGGGAGACTCGCATTCCACAGGATTCTGGGCTTCCAGATGGTTCTCCTTCCTACCAAGGCTTAAGGATGGGAAGTGTTGCAAAGAAGGAGGGGCACACATTATGTAGGAACTTACTCAGTGCATCTGGAGGATGGAAAACCAATGGTGCACTCCTCCCCTTCTTCAATGTGAAGATATTTGTCTCTGTCATGTGCATCCTGTCATAGGATCTTTTCATGCATCCTTACTGTTGCCCTGGCAACCTGCACTCAGGGTGATGCAAGATGACCCACTTGCTTGAGGCTGACAGCATGAACCAGAATGACATGGCCCCCAATCAGATGTCAGAGTTTATACCATGGTAAATCTGGGTAACAATCTGATCTGAAAATGAGCAGTAGGTAGAGATTTGAGAACATGGTAAATGGTTCACATATTGGGTTCAAGAACGAAGATGTGGAGGGCTGGGTCTAGAATGTCTTAGATGCAGTGAGATTATGCTGGGCTCAGTACAAAGTGAATCTTCCCAGAGAATATCCTGATTTGGGCCCTACGAAGGCTACTGAGACACAGTTGTGTAATTGGCTGAGGCACAACTTGGCCTGAGCAGTGTGGAGTGGGAGATGCTGTCTCTGCTCAAGTCTAATGATGTAAGGAAAGAAAGAGCTTCCTTATGAGAATGGTTTCCCTTCTCAGCAACTCAGAGCTCAGGTTTGTGATGAGCAGGAGTGAGCAGAGTTCAAGTTTGAATTATTTGAAAGGTAGAAGAAGCAGGGATGTTTTGGGGATGATAAACAAAATGAGCAAAGCTCAGAAACTTGGTGGTGAAATTGGAGATGCCAGGGGGATACAGGGAGGAAGCAAATGGAAACCAGAAGGAATTGGAAAAAATGCCAAAGTGGGGCCCATGGAGTTGAGAGGACACACAGAGTACCTTCGGGTTCAACTCCTGGCGTGGCCGCCGAACCAGTTTCCCCACAGTCAGGAGACCCACTGTTCGGAGACCCCCTCTCCACCTCATATCTCCTCTAATCACGGATGGGCTTATACCTAACACTGCTATATTTAGATGGTGCATGGTGCCTGACAGCTTTACAAGAATTTTCACAGAAGCAACAGTCGTGCATTGTTTTCATTTTTGATGAGTTTCACAGTTTAACTTCCCACAAACTTGCAAATTATGATTTCTGCAGAGCAACAGTATTTCCATTTATAAAGGAAGAGACTGAGATATAGAATGACTCTGTCTTCCCCAAGAATACAGATCTTGGCAGAGTTGATCATAAGGCCAACAAGCCATGGAGTGCATTGTGAAGTGTGGGAATTGCTGCAGGTGGCATCTAAAAGGAGATTTATTGATGATCAAGACGGAGGTTCCCAGAGGACAAACTGTACATCTGATTCCTTCCTGGTGCCTTTCTTCCTGGCAGAGAGAGACGATTGAATTCATCTTCCTCCTGGCACCATGTCTCAGAGCCTTACCTTGCCACATTTCCAGACCCATCCAGGCCATGACTACCCTGTAGATGACACACCTTTCTGCTCACGAATAACTGGCCAAGTCTGAGGTAGTCAGGTTTTGGAGCATTGATAATATGGGCTTTTACTATGTTGTCCCTAAACATGTTGTTTCATTTTGCCCCTTGTCATGGGGTCTTCACAGAACTCCTGCCTTAGCGGATAAGGAGAGACTCTTGCTCTAGCAAGTGTAGACACCAGTGTGTACTAAACAGGGATGTGAGCCTTGGTAGAAGATGGAAAATTTGTTTGGAAATGGGGATTTTTAGATCAGTGCTTGTGACTCTGATTCTCTGTCTGAAAGGGAACACCCAAGAATATGAGGATTTCTGTATCTAGAGCTTGAAGACTAGCCTTCTCCAGAATTTTGCACTCTTCCTTAAATGATCACAGTATAGTCTGAGGCCAGCTTTCTTCAAAAAAGATGGACCTTACTGGCAGAGAACATAGCTATAGGTGGAGACTATTACCTCATACTATAGACTCAGATGTGTAGGATAGGTTCAGATCCAGCTGCCCAAGCTCAAATTGGATTATGTGGCATTCTTGGTACTGTTCATTCTGAACTAGAAATTTGTCTACTTCTCTAAGACATCTTTCTGACTTGTGTTTAGTGCTTAGCACACCAAACCACTGTTCTTCAATTATGATAACAGTGAATCATTTCTGTGTGCTTACTATATACCACGTAACTTACTATAGGGCGTGTAACTCATATAAGTTAAGAATGTTTTTTTCATTTTATCATCACAACCACCTATGGGATTGCCCATTTTACAGATGACCAAATGAGCTTTCTGGAGGTGAAGTGACTCTTCCATCTCCCAGAGTAGCAGCTCCCAGTCAGAGCCGGCCTTGCCTGCACTCAAGACCTTGGCAAAGCAACCAGAGCTGGAAAGAAACATGACAGAAGCTTTCAGTGATTTTCAGCCACTTTGTCCCGCTTTTTTTCTCTACTCCTCTCCTGCATTTTTCTCCATCTCCAGGTACATTTCGGGATGTGGATGCCTGTCCCCACACAAAACACTTGGGATCATTCCTGATATTCCAATTCATCCCAATATCCCCCCCGCCTTTTGTCTTGGATTTTGAATAAGCATTTTTTTTTGGCTTGTTTTGTGTTTTTGGTAGTGGTGGTGGTGGTTTAGTTTACACTGACCACTTGGAAGAAATACCATGGTTATCTGTGATTTTTATGCCCTGTTTCTGCTGATAACCCTTCTGAGTGGGGTGACTCACTTTCCTATATAAAGATTCTAAATGGCCCAGGTAGGAGTTGGAAGCAACCGTCTACAAGTCCATTGGGATCCTTACGTCTGCCTCTTGGCTTCAGGTAACCAGCTGGGCTTTGACAGGAAGTATCTGAATGGAGACAGGAAACTGTGGAAACTAACACTCCCCGCCCAGCCCTGTTTCTGTGAAGCATTTGGTTCTTCCCTTGACTCTTGAGTTATGATATTCAGATGAGGCGTTGACATTATGGTAAGAAAGGGACAAAATGTATCTATCTCATCTGTCTGTCTATATACTAGACATATATCTCCAAAAGCAGACAAACCCAAGGCTGTAAGGTGAACTAGGGTCTGCGTTTGGACTCCAGAAAAACAAAATCCATGTTGAACAAAGTAATGTTTTATGCAGTGACTTTCTCGGTGACCTGTGTGTATCTGTCCATTGTGTGCGAGCCCTGAGCCCTGTTTTCCTCTGAAGATACTGAGTCATAGCCATCTCCTCACACGAACCACACATCTGGAGCAAAGATGGACCTCTTAAGGTAATTGATCTTACGCATTAACCGTTTACCAAACACATGTCTGATACTTACTTGGGTGTATTCCACAGCATGTGGACTGTGGTCCCCTGTGTTTGCCAGGAATGCTGTAAAGTAGGTTTTACTCTACTCATGATTGCAATTTGCACACTGGTCCGTGGACACCTGGAGGCCTGTGCTGTGTTCCCTGTAACTGGAAATGTGCTCTGAACTTGTCTGTCTCCCTTGGCTGCTCCTGGCCCTTGGTACCAGCTCCCAGGGGTGTCCACAAGCACTTCGGACAGAAGGTGAAGGTGGAATTTCAAAAAGATTGACTGGATCTTCGGTGACAAGCTTGGATGAGTTATGGTCCCAACATGGGCCCTCTCAGAATTGCCAGGAGGAGGCTTTGGCAGGTGCCAGAAGTGCCATGGGGCCTGTCTCCCTCTGCTGCGTCCAGTGGGTGCAAGTCAGCCAACGTGTGGCCAGAGTGTCTGCATGGTGTCACAACCCTCAGATGTCTTTCCTTCCACCTTTTTTTTAAAGAATCCCAAATAACTCACTTGAAGTGTCTTAAAGGCGAGCAAGTTTTATGAAAATGAATCCTTTCTCAGTTAATTAATCAAATGGGTGAATCCCAACCCTCTCTAGTTTCTTTCCCTGGTCAGAGTGGGGAGCTGGTGTTAGCTGTGGGATTCACTGTGGCATCCTACACCAAACGCAAAGAAGACAAAAATGTGGCGTGCAGAGCTGGGCTTGATTCCCAAGTCACAGTCAGGACCCCACTATGGTAGACCGGACATCTCTCTAGCTGCTTACAGAGAGGGAACTAGGGAGTTGAGGGAGGAGTTAGGGGCCAGGGAGATTCACTTGAGTCTGATTTTCCAGGTGAATGAGAAGGGATGGCTTGGTCGAGGGTTTGGTGCCGACACATTCCTTGGAGAGGCATGTCATCACCATCAGTATTTGTCAATAGTGTTGTGTTTTAGCAAGAAGATTCAGCTGGTCAAATTTTTTGGGTCACCTTGAAGATGCTGACACATTTTGTGTGCTGTGATTGTTCTGAAGGCAGAGTAGCTCTAACCACGGAGAAGCCCAAATAAAAATCAATACCCCCCCATGACCACCTTTCTGAAACACACCTTTCTCTAGAAAACACTGCCCCCCTTTCTCCCAAACTTCTTCTTATTTTCGGATTCCATCTCTTTGTATGTGCTAATCTAGTGTAGCATGGAACACATATTGGGAGCTGGGTGCACTGCTTATCTTCAAGGGCGACAGTCGTGTCTGACCTGAGATTGGAGGATCGTTTCCAGTGTGAAGGAGTGTGAGGGAGCAGGCACAGACACAGACAGTGAGAGCAGTGTCACTTTAGTGGTATGGAGACAGCAGAGGGACTGGAGGCTTTAGCTGTTGGCAGCTATGGTGTCTTCAATCCAGTCCACATAGTTGTAGACCTTGGTGTAGACTCCAGGCCTGTTCTCCTGGGCACAGCCATAGCCCCAGGAGACAATTCCTTGGAGCTCTCCGTTGGAGACCACAGGGCCACCAGAGTCACCCTGGGGAGAAGGGAGAAGTTGTATGAAGAGAGAGATAGAGGAGGAAAATAACTACATTTACTCTGAATCTTAAAAGACCCCCTTTCCAGCCAGCTCTGTGGCTCCATGTCCTTCTCATGGTGGCCCATCCTCTGTTCTTCCTAAGCAGACAGCATGCAGCCCAAGGGAGCCTTCCTCACTTCTCCATGGGGGCACTGCAGGGAGCCTCCTCAGCCCCGCCACTTTGGGAGTTGAAATCTTTTTCCTGGGTGGGACCTGGGTATCAGTGGGAGCCTCAGCATGGGAAGGGTTGTTCAAATCACCTGGCAGGAATCCTTGCCTCCCTCAAGGAAACCCACACAGAACATGTTGCTGGTAATCTCTCCAGGGTAGGAGGCTTCACACTCAGTCTGGTTCAGCACAGGAGCATACAGGCACTGCAGCTCGTCTGGGTAGTCGGCTGTGAGGATCAGGACGAGATGAAAGAAAGTAGAAATGTGGGTCAGGCCAGAGAAGCAGACAATAACATAGGATGGAACACTGAAGAGGAACACTGCCCCTGGAGAGGACTCCAAAATATAAGTCTTGGCAAGGGACTCTGGCTTTTAGTTCCCAAAATGATCATCGTTCAACCCCTCCCAAGACGTGATCATAGCAAGTTCTCCATTTGTCCTGTCTTTTGACGTTAGGTGCCCATTCCTTGAGATTTTGCATCTCTCTGGTGCCCAGTACAGAGCCTATGGTCACTAGAAATGAATATTAAGCCTGGAGGCGAGAGGATTCAACTTAAGGGGCATGCTTCATTTGGGAAATTGTGAGGATGGAGGGAAGTAGAAGGGCAAAGGTTGCCACTCACCACCAGAACTCAGAGTGTTGCCCCAGCCGGAGATGAGGCACTCAGTGCCAGCAGCTGGAGGGGTGGTGGGCAGAGGGATGGTGGACACGTTTTCATTGATAACGGCAGGCCTGGAGAGCTTGATCAGCATGATGTCATTGTCCAGAGTCCTCCTGTTGTATTTGGGGTGGCGGATTTTCTTGGCTGCATTGATGAACTGCTCATTCCCCTCCAGGACTTCGATGTTGTGCTCTCCCAGTCTCACCTGGATGCGGCCGCTGGGCAGGGCAGGCATGGTGAAGACCTTCTCCCACAACCGGGGCCCTCATTCCACCTTCCCTAGGGTCCTTAAGCTCCCTGCTCATGGACAGCTCTGGAGGCATGGGGTGGGGTGTGTGGCCATATCTCATGGGCAGGAGAGGGATGTGGGTCAGTGTAGGTGTGAGACCCAGGACCTTTCTGCTTCAGAGGTTGGTGGTAGTAGGGTGGGGAAGAGTCAAAGAGATCCCACCATCACAGCCTCTTTCCCACAATCTCCACTGTCACTAGCACTGTGGGCACAAGGAGCTCCTTGTAATTTTCCCAGCATTCTTCACCACAGGTCTTTGCTAACTGTGCACAGTACCTGTTCCTCCCTCCCTTGTTGGCCTGGTGAGCACCACTCTTCTGTGTAATCTAATCCAAGGGTAGCCATAGCATTAGTATCTCCTGGGAACTCGTTAGAAATGTAGATTCTTGGTCCTTACCCCCATCTACTGATCACAACCCTGGGACGGGACCCAGTGATTTGTGACTTAAGCCTGCAGGTGGTTCTGGCACCTACTCAGGTTTGAGAGTTCTTGGCGGAGGCAGCGGTCTCAGCTCTGTCTATGCACTCTGCAGTTACCAGAAGTAGAGTGTTATATACTCACTGATATTCACAACCTCTTCCTGAAAACTTTGAGTTAATTGCCCAGGGATAGGATACAGGCATCAGTATTTTCAAAAACTCTTTCTTAGGTGACTTTAATGTGTAGCTATCCAGCAAAAGGATAGCTCCACCACCTCTCCCATCCGTCTTACCCAACCTCAAGATTTCTCAGGGCTGAAAGCTCTCCCAGGCAGCCTGGCTGGGAGTTTTGCAATCAGGGGCCCCACACTTACAGCTTCCAGCAGTGACCTGCTGACACCACCCACTGCTCCCTGATGAGGGAGCCACCACAGAAGTGGTAGCCAGAATTCAGGGACACCTGGTAGGGGACAGAATTCTCCTCACAGGTGTAGCCCCCAACGATCTTGTCATCATCATCAAAGGGGACAGCAACTGCAGTGGAGATGGGAAGGGAGAAGGCAAGTCATTAGCACGTTAGGGGTGGTGCTCCCAGGCTGCAGTTCCTTCCTGCTAATTAGAAATCCTTAAGAAGCACAGTGAGGCTAGGCAATGGAGGGAGCACTGTCACCCCTGGTGAGCATCAGTGGATGTGGCTCCCAAGTCTCTGTGTCTGAAGGGCATGTAGCTTGGTACCCTGCGGGGTTTCAGATCTCTCCTGGGGTCACCAGGCTAAGGAAGCAAGAAATGTCCTCACAATACTTCCAGTGGGATAGGAATTGGGATGTGTCTGTCTCACCCACTGAATGCTTCTCTCTTTCGTTCACCACCTGTGTACTCCACCTGGCTATTTAAGCCCTGGATGGTCACGATACTTTGGCCAAGCTAGGAAACCCCCCTGTCTGTGTAGACCTGGCCATGACCAGCTTTCCCTTCAGCCCAGATCTGTGCAGTGAGGGCAGAGTTGAGGGCAGCCCCAGGCTCACTTCAGCAGAACAGAGGTAGATGTTATTACTGGCCAATAGAACAGCAATTTTTAACCTTTGGCTGCATGCCTGGAAATGTTAAAAATTACTTGGGAAGCTTAAAAGCCCAGGACACAGGCTGCACCCGTCAAATGAAGTTAGAATGTCTAGAGTTGAGTCTCTGGCACGAGTAATTTCTCACCCTCCCCAGTTGCATCTGAGGTTCAGAGTAGCTATAATGTTGCTATTCTGGTGCTGTCAGAGAGAAGCCTGAAGCCTACTGCTTCATTTCATGGGCCAACCCAACTGGTCTCCCTTCCAAGCTTCGGCGACCACAACTGGGATATGGATGAATGACAGTGGTGGCAGTGAAATCAGGGAGAAGTTGAAACAGGTGAGGCTTAAAGAGAGCCCAAGGAGACGGGAAGTAGAGATGCCAGCTGGAGGAAATAGAACATCAGAGCACAGTCAAAAGAGGAGAAGTAGCAAGAATGGAAGGGCATGTGTCTGCCAGGAAAGGGTGTGGGTGGGGCCTGAGGCGGGGCATGATACTCACCAGCAGCTGCCACAAAGGCAAGGATCAGGAGTGGATTCATGGTGGTAGAGTGTGCCTGACTGGTGGTGGAGGAGCCATCTTTATACCTCCCAAGGATCGGGAGAGGAGGTGTCTGTGAGGTGAGGGTCACCACGCCTCCCAACACAAACAAACCTGCAGCTTTCCCCTTCCCAGGGTCTTGCATCAGCTCGGCTATGTTTGGCCACTCTGTGGGTTTGTGATTCACATGTGATAAGGAAACTTGCCTTCTGAAAGGAGAGAGAGAAACTGGCTGTTTCCTGGAAGGATGCTGGGATGGGAAAGAGGGAAAACCAAGCCCCAGATCACATAGCTGGGCTTTCTTTATTTTTATTTTTATTATTATACTTTAAGTTCTAGGGTACATGTTCATAACGTGCAGGTTTGTTACATATGTATACTTGTGCCATGTTGGTGTGCTGCACCCATCAACTTGTCAGCACCCATCAACTCGTCATTTACATCAGGTATAACTCCCAATGCAATCCCTCCCCCTCCCCCCTCCCCATAATAGGCCCTGGTGTGTGATGTTCCCCTTCCCGAGTCCAAGTGATCTCATTGTTCAGTTCCCACCTATGAGTGAGAACATGTGGTGTTTGGTTTTCTGTTCTTGAGATAGTTTGCTGAGAATGATGGTTTCCAGCTGCATCCATGTCCCTACAAAGGACGCAAACTCATCCTTTTTT
>NW_016804139.1:6759664-6771338 GCF_001698545.2 Rhinopithecus bieti
ATCACAGTTATTCCAAAATTGACCACATAATTGGAAGTAAAGCACTCCTCAGCAAATGTACAAGAACAGAAATTATAACAAACTGTCTCTCAGACCACAGCAATCAAACTAGAACTCAGGACTAAGAAACTCAATGAAAACTGCTCAACTACATGGAAACTGAATAACCTTCTCCTGAATGACTACTGGGTACATAATGAAATGAAGGCAGAAATAAAGACGTTCTTTGAAACCAATGAGAACAAAGATACAACATAGCAGAATCTCTGGGACACATTTAAAGCGGCGTGTAAAGGGAAATTTATAGCACTAAATGCCCACAAGAGAAAGCTGGAAAATCTAAAATTGACACTCTAACATCACAATTAAAAGAACTAGAGAAGCAAGAGCAAACACATTCAAAAGCTAGCAGAAGGCAAGAAACAGCTGGGCTTTCTTAGTCCTAGGAGATGAAGGTTAGAAGAAGGGAGAATGGCCTGGCTGTTTAGGAATCCTTTTAACTATTGGGGATGTATTTAATGTACTTAAGGAAGGACAAGCGTTGGTAACAAGCTTGGCTTTTCAGTGTCTTGGAGCTCCCAAGAGAGGAGGAAAGTCTTATCTAAGGCTCATTCCTGTGAAAATGAAGATGCTTCTCTCCAGTCAGTGTGCAGGTATGTCAAATCCAAGACTCTGGGAACAAGAATACCAACACTAATGGATAAGGAGAAGGGAGACTCACATTCCATAGAATTCTAGGCTTCCAGATGGCTCTCCTTCCTACCAAGGCTTAAGGATGGGAAGTGCTGCAAAGAAGGAGGGGCACAGGTTAGTTAGGAACTTACTCAGTGCATCTGGAGGATGGAAAACCAATGGCGCACTCCTCCCCTTCTTCAATGTGAAGACATTTGTCTGTCTCATGTGCATCTTGTCATAGGTTCTCTTCATGTAGCCTCACAGTTGCCCTGGCAACCTGCACTCAGGGTGATGCACACTGACCCACCTGCTCAGGGTTGACAGCGTGAACCAGAATGACATGGCCCCTGATCAGATGTCAGAGTATGAACCTTTCAGTATCCTGGAGCCCCCAAGAGAGGAGGAAAGTCTTATCTAAGGCTCGTTCCTGTGAAAATGAAGATGCTTCTCTCCAGTCAGTGTGCGGGCATGTCAAATCCAAGACTTTGGACCATGGTAAATCTGGGTTATGATCTGATCTGAAAATCAGCAGTAGGTAGAGATTTGAGCACGTGGTAAATAGGTCACATACTGGGTTCAATAACGAAGATGTGGAGTGGTATGTCTAGAATTTTCTGTCTTAGATGCAGTGAGATTATGCTGGACTCAGTACAAAGTGAATCTTCCCAGACAATATCCTGATTTGGGCCCTACCAAGGCTACTAAGACACAATTGTGTAATTGACTGAGGCACAACTTGGCCAGAGCAGTGTGGAGATGGGAATGCTGTCTCTGCGCAAGTCTAATGATGTAAGGAAAAAAGGAGCTTCCTTATGAGGGTGCTTTCCCTTCTCAGCAACTCAGAGTTCAGGTTGGTGATGGGCAGGAGTGAGCAGAGTTCAAGTTTGAATTCTTTGAAAGGTAAAAGAAGCAGGGATATTCTGGAGACAGTAAACCAAATGAGCAAAGCTCAGAAACTTGGTGGTAAAATTGGACATGCCAGGGGGATAGAGGGAGGAAGCAAATGGAAACCAGAGGGAATCGGAAAAAATGCCAAAGTGGGGCCAGTGGAGTTGAGAGGACACACAGAGATCCTTCGGGTTTAGCTCCTGGCATGGCCACCAAGCCAGCTTTCCCATAGCCAGGAGACACCCTCTCCACCCCATACCCCCTCTAATCACTGATAGACTCATATCTAACACTGCTGTATTTAGATGGTGCATGGTGTCTGACAGTTTTACAAGAGTTTTCACATAAGCAACAGTGGTACATTGCTTTTCATTTATGCTGAGTTTCACAGTTTAACTTCCTACAAACATGCTAATTATGATTTGTGCAAAGCAAAATTATTTCCATTTGTAGAGGAAGACAATGCAATTCAGAAGGATTCTGTCTTGCCCAAGAATACAGATCTTAGCAGAGCTGACCATAAGTTTAATGGAAGCCATGGAGAGCGTTGTGAAGTGTGGGAAGTGCTGCAGCTGGCATCTAAAAGGAGATTTATTGAGGATCAAGACAGAGGTCCCCAGAGGACAAACTGTACATCTGATTCCTTCCTGGTACTTTTCTTCCTGGCAGAAATAGATGATTAAATTCCTCTTTCTCCTGGCACCTTGTTTCAGAGCCTTACCTTGCCACAGTTCCAGACCCATCCAGGCCATGACTACCATTTAGATGACACACCTCCCTGCTCACGAATAACTGGCCAAGGCTGAGGTAGCCAGGTTTTGGAGCATTGATAATATGGGCTTTTCCTGTGTTGTCCCTAAACATGTTGTTTCATTTTGTCCCCGTGTCATGGCGTTTTTGCAGAACTCCTACGTTAGAAAATAAGGAGAGACTCTTCCTCTAGCAACCGTAGACACCAGTGTGCCCTAAACAGGGATGTGAACCTTGGTAGAAGATGGAAATTCTTTTTTGGAAAAGGGGATTTTTGGATCAGTGCTTGTGGCTTTCACTCTCTGTTTGAAAGGCAACACCCAAGAATATGAGGAATTTGTATCTAGAGCTTGAAGACTAGCCTTCTCCAGTATTTTGTGCTCTTCCTTAAATGATCACAGTATAGTCTGAGGTCAGTTTTCTTCAAAAGGGAATGACCTTACAGGTAGAGAAGACAGCTGTAGGTGGAGACTATTACCTCATACTGTAGACTCAGATGTGTAGGATAGGCCCAGATCTAGCTGCCCAAGCTCAATTTGGAGGACTTGCCATTCTTGGTACTGTTCATTCTGAACTATAGATTTCTTTGTCTACTTCTCTGAGATATCTTTCTGGTTTGTGTTTAGTGCTTAGCACACCAAACCACTGTCCTTCAATTATGATAACAGTGAATCATTTCTGTGTGCTTACTATATACCACGTAGCTTACTATATAACATGTAACTCATATAAGTTAAGAATGTTTTTTTCATTTTATCATGACAACCACTTTGGGATTTTACATTTTATGGATGATCAAATGATCATTTTACAGATGATCAAATGAGTTTTCTGGAGGTAAAGTGAGGCTTCCACCTCCCAGTGCAGCAGCTACAAGCCACAGCCGGCCCTGTCTGCACGTAAGACCTTGACAAAGCAACCAGAGCCAGAAAGAACCATGAGAGAAGCTTTCAATCACTTCCAGCCACTTTGTCGTCCATTTCTTCTCTTCTCATCTCCTGCATTTTTCTCCATCTCCAGGTACAGTTCGGGATGTGGACGCCTATCCCAATACAAAAGCACTTGCGGATCCTTTCCTGATACCCCAATTCATCCCGATTTCCCCCCTTTCAAGTCAGATCTTACCTACCTGTTTGGGTCAGAGACATGTGAATGTTAAAATCCCCGAGGAAGGCGGCAGGGACTGTGCCCTGAGATGATTATTGGTGAAGTGGATTTATGCTTCATTTCAGTTTAAGAGAATGTTGCTGTGTCTCTGGCCAGGACAGACAGCCCACTGTGGCCCTGGGTGATGAGGGAAGCCCACAGAGACCCAGGGTTTGTGTCCTGTGTCTGCCAGTGTCTGCAGAGCCAGAATTGAGCTAGTCCCTTGAAAGGACAAGTGCTGATGGGCACTTGTGTGGTCGGTTGATATGGGGCTTGTTGATCTGTCAAATTCCAGGTGACAAGATCAATGCATGCTGGACGGACCCCTTCCCAGCAGGCTCTGGTGGCTGCAAACTGGTTCAGGTGTGGAAGGTAAAGGTAAGCCACTTTACCTTTGGTTTTTCTTCGAAAACTAAACAATGAAAGACTGATGAAAACAAGAATTCTACCAGTGGGCAGGCAAGAATTCTCTTCTGGAAAAGGGATGTTTGTGACTCTTCCCCACGTTGGCCTTGAAAGCACTTGGCTACAGAATGGCTATTAATAAAATGTCAAAAAATTAGAAGATGGTGAGGCTGCAGAAGAAAGGGAAGGCTTATACACTGTTGGCCTCAGTGTAAATTAGTTCATGGAAAAATTAATGCAGAAAGCATTTTGGAGTTTTCTGAAATAATTTAAAACAAAACTACAATTCCACCCACCAATTCCTTTAGTGGGCATTTACCCAAAGGAAAATAATTGTTCTGCCAAAAAGACACATGCTCTTGAACATCTTTCACAGCACTATTCACAGTAGCAAAGCCATGGAATGAACCTAGGGGGCCATCAGCAGTAGACTGGATAAAGGAAATGTGATACATATACACCGTGGAATACTATGCGTCCATGAGAAGAATGAAATCATATCCTTTGCAGCAACATGGTTCTGCTTGGAGACCCTAATCCTAAGGAAATTAACATAGGAACGGAAGACCAAATATCATGTTCTCCTGTATAAGTGGGAGCTGAGCATTGGGTACACATGGACATAAATATAGGAACCGTAGACACTGCAACTACTAGAAGGAAGAGAGAGGGAGGGTGGAAAGGGCTGAAAAACTAACTATTGGGTATTTTGCTCGGTGTCTGCATGATGAGATCATTTGTGCCCTGAAGCTCAGCATCACACAATATACCCGTGTAACGATCCTGCACATGTACCCCCTGAATCTAAAATAAAAGTTGAAATTATTTTTTAAAAAATGAGCCCTGGGCCAGAAGTGGTGGCTCACACCTGTAATCTGAGCACTTTGGATCACTTGAGGTCAGGAGTTCAAAACCAGCCTATCCAGCATGTTGAAACCCTGTCTCTACTAAAAATACAAAAAACAAACAAACAAACAAAAAAAAGAAAAAAAGAAAAAAGGTATTAGCTGGGCATGGTGGCGGGTGCCTGTAACCCCAGCTACTTGGGAGGCTGAATCACTTCATCCTAGGAGGTAGAGGTTGTAGTGAGCAGAGATCATGCCACAGCACTCCAGCCTGGCTGTAGTTCAGCCAGAAGGAGATGTTTTGTGTGAAGGCTGAGGTGGAGCTCTTCGGAACCCCCGTGAGAAGGAGGCCCTAAACCGTGGCAGTGGACACAGCTGCAGCTTTCTGCTTCTTTGCCCTTTAGTCTGGCCCCACAGGTGAATAGTACCAGCCTCAATCCTGAGTACATGCTCTGGAGACCTTCACATTTCACAGTTCCATGTGAGCAAATGAACTGGGAAAGCTGTGTGGCCTGAGAAAAGGCAACCCCATGGCCTCGCTCTCACATAGTATTTTGTCTTGAATTTTGAATAAGCCTTATTTTATTTTATTTCATTTGTGTTTTTGGTGGTGGTGGTGGTGGTGGTGGTTTATTTTACACAGACAACTTCGAAGAAATCCCATGGTTATCTATGATTTTCATGCCCTGTTTCTGCTGGCAACCCTTCTGAGTGGGTTGACTAACTTTTCCTTGTAAAGAGTCTACATGGCCCAAGTAGGAGGTAGAAGCAGCCGTCTGGAAGGCCATTGGTATACTTATGTCAGTCTCCTGGCTTCCGATAACCAGCTGGGCTTTGGTAGGAATGATCTGAATGGAGACAGAAAACAGTGGAAACTAACACTCCTCGCCCAGCCCTCTTTACATGAAGTGTTTGGTTCTTCCCTTAACTCTTGAGTAATGATGATATTCAGACGAGGCATTGACATTATGGTAAGAAATGGAAAAAGTGTATCTGTCTTGTCTGTCTATCTATCTACTGGATATATATCTCCTAAAGCAGACAAACCCAAGGATGTACAGTGAACTAGGGTCTGCCTTTGGACTCCAGAAAAACAAAATTCATGTTGAACAAAGTGATGTTTCTGTACAGTGACTGTCTGGGTGACCCCTGCGTATCTGTCCATTGTGTGCAAGCCCTGAGCCCTGTTTTCCTCTGAAGATAGTGAGTGGTAGCCATCTCCTCAAACGAATCACACATTTGGAGCTCAGATGGCCCTCTCAAGGTAACGGATCTTACACATTTACCGTTTATCAAACAAGTGTCTGATGCATACTTGGGTGTATTCCACAGCATGTGGACTGCAGTCCCCTGCGCTGGTCAGGAATGCTGTGCTCCATGTAGAGGTTTTACTCTACTCATCACTGCAATTTGTATGCTGCTTCGTGGACACTTGGAGGCCTGTGCTGTGTTCCCTGTAACTGGAAATGTGCTCTGAACTTGTCTGTCTCCCTTAGCTGCTCCTGACCCTTGGTATCAGCTCCCAGGGGTGACCACAACCACTTGGGACAGAAGGTGAAGGTGGAATTTCAAAGAGAAGCTTGCTTGGGTCTTCGGTGCCAAGCTTGGATGAGTTGTGGCCCTAACATGGGCCCTCTCAGAATTGCCAGGAGGAGGCTTTGGCAGGTGCCACAGGTGCCACGGGGCCTGCCTCCGTCTGCTGCCTCCAGTGGGTGCAAGCCAGCCAACATGTGGCCAGAGTGGCTGGATGGTGTCACAGCCCTCAGATGTCCTTCCTTCCACCACTTTTAAAGAGTCCCAAATAACTCACTTGAAGTGTCTCAAAGGAAAGTAAGTTTTATGAAAATGAATCCTTCCTCGGTTAATTGATCAAATGGGTGAATCCTGACTCTCTCTAGTTTCTTTCCCTGGTCGGAGTGGGGAGCTGGTGGTAGCTGTGGGATTCACTGTGGTGCCCTATCCCAGGGGCAAAGAAGATAAAAATGCAGCGTGTAGAGCTGGGCTTGATTCCCAAGTTGCAGTCTGGCTCCCGCTATGGGAGGCGGGACATCTCCCTAGCCGCTCACAGAGAGAGAAGTAGGGAATTGAGGAAGAGTTAGGGGCCAGAGAGATTTACTTGAGTCTGATTTTCCAGGTGAATGAGAAGGGAGGGCTTTGTCCAGGGCTTGGTGCCAATGCATTCCTGGGAGAGGCATGTCATCACCAACAGCATTGGTCATTATTGTTGTATGTTAGCAGTAAGATTCAGCTGGTCAGATTTTTTGGGCTGCCTCGAAGATGCTGACACATTTTCTGTACTGTGATTGTTCTGAAGGCAGAGTAGCTCTAACCACTGTGAGAACCCAAATAAAAATCAATACCTCCCATCCAAGAGCCCCTTTCCGAAACTCACGTTTCTCTAGAAAACAGTGCACCCCTTTCTCCCAAGCTTATTAGTTTTGGATTCCATCTCCTTGTATGTGCTAATCTAGTGTACCATGGAACACATTCGGGGAGCTGGGGGCTCTGTTTACCTTTAAGCGGGAAAGTCATGTCTGACCTGAAATTGGAGGATGCTTTCCCGTGTGAAGGAGTGTGAGGGAGCAGGCACAACCACAGTGAGAACAGGGTCACTTTATTGGTATAGAGACTGCAGAGGGACTGGGGGCTTTAGCTGTTGGCAGCTATGGTGTTCTTAATCCAGGTCAAATAGTTGTAGACCTTGGTGTAGACTCCAGGCTTGTTCTCCTGGGCACAGCCATAGCCCCAGGAGACAATGCCTTGGAGCTCTCCATTGCAGACCGCAGGGCCACCAGAGTCCCCCTGGGCGGAAGAAGGGACAAGTTGTATGGACAGATGGAGGAGGAATATAGCTATATTGACTCTGAACCTTAAAGACCCCTTTCCAGCCAGATCTGTGGCTCCACGTCCTTCTCATGGTGGCCCATTCTCTGTTCTTCCTAAGCAGACAGCATGCAGCCCAAGGGAGCCTTCCTTACTTCTCCATGGGGGAACTGCAGGGAGCCTCCTCAGCCCCACCACCTTGAGAGTTCCAATCTCTTTCCCGGGTGGGGCCTGGGTATCAGTGGGAGCCTCTGCATGGGAAGGGTTGTTCAAATCACCTGGCAGGAATCCTTGCCTCCCTCAAGGAAGCCCACACAGAACATGTTGCTGGTAATCCTTCCAGGGTAGCAGGCTTCACACTCAGCCTGAGTCAGCACAGGAGCATACAGGCACTGCAGCTCATCTGGGTAGTCAGCTGTGAGAATCAGGAAGAGAACAAAGAAAGTAGAATGTGGGTCAGGCCAGAGAAGGAGACAATAATCTAGGATGGAACATTGAAGAGGAACACTGCCCCTGGAAAGGACTCCAAAACATAAGTCCTGGCAAGGGGCTCTGGCTTTTCAATCCCAGAATGATCATTGTTGAACCCCTTCCAATATGTAATCACAGCACATTCTCCATTTGTCCTGTCTCTTGATTTTAGGAGCCAAGTCCTTGAGACTTTGCATCCTATGGTGCCCAGTGCAGAGCCTGTGTGTAATGGGCACTAGAAATGAGTATTAAGCCTGGAGGCAAGTGGATTTAAGTGAAAGGATATGCTTCATTCTGGAAATTGTGAGGATGGAGGGAAGTAGAAGGACAAACGGAGCCACGCACCCCCAGAGCTCAAAGTGTTGCCCCAACCAGAGATGAGGCACTCAGTGCCAGGAGCTGGAGGGGCGGTGGGCAGAGGGATGGTGGACACGTAGTCATTGATGACAGCAGGTGTGGAGAGCTTCATCAGCATGATATCATTGTCCAGAGTTGTTGGGTTGTAATCGGGGTGGCAGATGATCTTGGCTGCGTTGATGAACTGCTCAGTCCCCTCGAGGACGTTGATATTGTGCTCTCCCAGTCTCACCTGGATGTGGCTGATGGGCATGTCAGGCATGGTGAAGACCTTCTCTCACAGCTGGGTTACCCATCCCACCTTCCCCAGGGGTCCTCAAGGTCTCTGCTCATGGACAGCTCTGGAGTCATAGGGTGGGGTGTGTGGCCATATCGCAGGGACATAAGAGGGATGTGGGTCAGTGCAGGTGTGAGACCCAGGATCTTTCTGCTTCAGAGGTTGGTGTTAGTGGGGTGGGGCAGAGTCAAAGGGATCCCAGTGGAGGCTGCTTCTCAGTCCACCTTCACAGCCTCTTTCCCAGAATCTCCAGTCACTAGCACTGTGAGCACAAGGAGATCCTTGAAGATTTCCCAGTATCCTCCATCCCAGGCCTTTGCTAACTGCACAGTGCCTGTTCCTCCCTCCTTTCTTGGCCTGGTGAGCACCATACTTCTGTGTAATCTAATCCAAAGGTAGCCATAGTATTAGAATCTCCTGGGAACTTGTTAGAAACGTAAATTCTTGGTCCTTACCCCTGTCTTTTGATCAGAACCTTGGGTATGGGATCCAGTGATTTGTGCCTTAATGAGCCTATAGGTTTTTCTGATGCATACTCAGGTTTGAGAGTTCCTGGTATAGGCAGCAGTTCTGAGTTCTGTCTATACACTCTACAGTTACCAGAGGTAGAGTGTGAAATACTTACTGATATTCACACCCTCTTCCTGAAAATTTTGAGTTAATTGCCCTGGGATAGGACACAGGCATCAGTATTTTTAAAAACTCTTTCTTAGGTGGCTTTAATGTGTAGCTAACCAGCAAAAGTATTTGCCTGCTTTTCTCACTAGCTCAGTCCACCCCAAGATCATCCCTGCCTGCTTTTATGACCACAACCCTTGCTGTTTCATGGATTTGCCTGGGTGTGAGAAGTTCCTGTCTTGTGTTCGCTCTCTGCTCTGGAGAGTCAGCTTCTGCCAACAAGTTTTCTTCTCCACTACCTCTCCCATCCATCTTATGCAAACTCAGTATTTCCCTGGGTTGAAACCAAGCTCTCCTAGGCAGCCTGGCTTGGATTTTTGCATTCAAGGGCCCCACACTTACGGCTTGTAGCAGTGACAGGCTGAAACCACCCACTGTTCACAGATGAGGGAGCCACCACAGAAGTGGTAGCCATAATTCAGGGACACCTGGTAGGGGACAGAATTCTCCTCACAGGTGTAGCCCCCAACAATCTTGTCATCGTCGTCAATGGGGACAGCAACTGGAGTGGAGACGGGAAGGGAGAAGGCAAGTCAGTAGCATGTTAGGGGTGGTGCTCCCAGCCTGCAGTTGCTTCCTGCGAATTAGAAATCTTTAAGAAGCACAGTGAGGCTACGCAAGGGAGTGAGCACTGCCACCCCTGGTGAGCATCACTGGATGTGGCTCCCAAGTCTCTGTGTCTGTAGGGCACATAGCTAGGTACCCTATAGGTGTTCAGATCTCTCCTGGGGTCACCAGGCTGAGGATGCAAGGAATGTCCTCACAATGCTTCCAGTGGGATAGGAGTTGGGATGGGGTTGTCTCACCCACTGAATGCTTCTCTTTTCATT
Source organism: Rhinopithecus bieti (assembly GCF_001698545.2). Classification (NCBI taxonomy): domain Eukaryota; kingdom Metazoa; phylum Chordata; class Mammalia; order Primates; family Cercopithecidae; genus Rhinopithecus; species Rhinopithecus bieti. The sequence goes on from NW_016804139.1 coordinate 6,769,810, forward strand.
CACCACCTGTGTACGCCACCTGGCCATTTAAGCCCTGGATTGTCAGGATACTTTGGCCAAGCTAGGAAAACCCCCTGGCTGCGTAGACCTGGCCATGACCAGCTTCCCCCTCAGCTCAGATCTGTGTAGTGAAGGCAGAGTTGAGGGCAGCCCCAGGCTCACTTCGGCAGAACAAAGGTAGATGTTATTATTGTCCAAAAGAACAGCAATTCTTAACCTTGGCTGCATGTCTAGAAATGTTGAAAAATCACCTGGGAAGCTTAAAAGCCCAGAACACAGGCTGCACCCCAGACAAATGAAGTGAGGATTTCTAGAGTTGAGTCTCTGGCATGAGTAATTTTTCCACCTCCCCAGTTGCATTCGAGGTTAAGAGCAGCTATAGTGGAGGTATTCTGGTGCTGTGGAGCCAAGCCTGAAGCCTGCTGCTTTATTTCATGGGCCAACCTCACCTGGTCTCCCTTCCCAGCATCTCTATCCACAGCTTGGATATGGTTGAATTGCAGTGGTGGGAGTGAAATCAGGGAGAAGGTGAAAGAGGTGAGGCTTAAAGAGAGCCCAGGGAGGATGGGAAGTAGAGATGCCAGATGAAGGAAATAGAATACCAGAGCACAGTCAAAAGAGGAGAGGTAGCAAGAATGGAAGGGCATGTGTCTGCCAGGAAAGGGGTGGTTGGGGCCTGAGGCAGGGCATGAAACTCACCAGCAGCTCCCACAAAGGCAAGGATCAGGAGTGGATTCATGGTGGTAGAGTGTGCCTGACTGGTGGTGGAGGAGCCATCTGTATACCTCCCAAGGATCGGGAGAGGAGGTGTCTGTGAGGTGAGGGTCACCACGCCTCCCAACACAAACAAACCTGCAGCTTTCCCCTTCCCAGGGTCTTGCATCAGCTCGGCTATGTTTGGCCACTCTGTGGGCTTGTGATTCACAGATGATAAGGGAACTTGCCTTCTGAGAGGAGAGAGGGAGACCGGCTGTTTCCTGGAAGGATGCTGGGATGGGAAAGACAAGGAAAGATAAGACCCGGATCACACAGCTGGGCTTTCTTAGGCCGAGGAGATGAGGGTTAGAAAGAGGGAGAATGGCCTGGCTATTTAGGAATCTTTTTAACTATTGTGGATGTATTTAATTTACTTAAGGAAGGGCAAGTGTTGGTAACAAGCTTGGCTTTTCAGTGTCCTGGAGCCCCCATGAGAGGAGGAAAGTCGTATTTAAGGCTCGTTCCTGTGAATACGAAGATGCTTCTCTCTAGTCAGTGTGTGGCACGGTTAAATCTAAGACATTGGGGAATAAGAAATCCAAATTAAGGGGTAAGGAGAAGGGAGATGCAGCATTCCACAGGATTCTGGGCTTCCAGATGGCTCTCCTTCCTACCAAGGCTTAAGGATAGGAAGTGTTTCAAAGGAGGGGGCACAGGTTAGGTAGGAGCTTACTCGGTGCATCTGGAGGATGGAAAACCAATGTCACACTCCTCCTCTTCTTCAATGTGAGGACATTTGTCTGTCTCATGTGCATCTTCTCATAGGTTCTTTT
>NW_016804139.1:6772737-6799894 GCF_001698545.2 Rhinopithecus bieti
TTTTGTGTTTTGGTGGTGGTAGTGTTGGTTTAGTTTACACTGACCACTTGTAAGAAATCCCATGGTTATCTGTGATTTTCATGCCCTGTTTCTGCTGGCAACTGTTCTGAGTGGGTGACTCACTTTTCTGTGTCAAGACTCTAAGTGGCCCAGGTAGGAGGTAGAAGCAGCCGTCTGGAAGGCCACTGGGATCCTTATGTCTGTCTCTTGGCTTCAGGTAACCCGCTAGGCTTTGACAGGAATGATCTGAATGGAGACGGAAAACAGTGGAAACTAACACTCCCCGCCCAGTCCTGTTTCTATGAAGCGTTTGGTTCTTCCCTTGACTCTTGAGTGATGATGATATTCAGAGGAAGCATTGACATTATGGTAAGAAAGCGAAAAAATGTATCTATCTTGTCTGTCTATCTATCTCATGTATATATATATCTCTCTCCAAAAGCAGACAAACCCAAGGCTGTAAGGTGAACTATGGTCTGTCTGCCTTTGGACTCCATAAAACAAAATCCTTGTTGAACAAAGTGATGTTTGTATGCAGTGACTTTCTGGGTAACCCGTGTGTATCTGTCCATGTGTGTTAGCCCTGATCCCTGCATTCCTCCGAAGATAGTGAGTAGTAGCCGTCTCCTCACACGAATCACACATCTGGAGCCGAGATGGCCCTCTGACGGTAATTGATCTTACACATTTACTGTTTACCAAACAAGTGTCTGATGCTTACTTGGGTGTATTGCATAGCAAGTGGACTGAGGTCCCCTGTGTTTGCCAGGAATGCTGTGCTCCATGTAGGGGTTTTACTCTACTCATCACTGCAATTTGCACACTGCTCCCTGGACACTTGGAGGGCTGTGCTGTGTTCCCTGTAGCAGGAAATGTGCTCTGAACTTGCCTGTCTCCCTTGGCTGGTTCTGGCCCTTGGTTCCAGCTCCCGGGGTGTCCACAACCACTTGGGACAGAAGGTGAAGTTGGAATTTCAAAGAGAAGCTTGCTTGGATCTTCGGTGACAAGCTTGGATGAGCTATGGACCCAACATGGGCCCTCTCACAATTGCCACGAGGAGGCTTTGGCAGTTGCCAGAGTTGCCACTGGGCCTGCCTCCCTCTGCTGTGTCCAGTGAGTGCAAGCCAGCCAACATATGGCCAGAGTGGCTGGATGGTATCACAGCCCTCAGATCTTTCCTTCTACCTTTTAAAAGTGTCCCAAATAACTCATTTGAAGTGTCTTAAAGGCTAGCAAGTTTTATGAAAATGAATCCTTCCTCAGCGAATTGATCAAATTGGGGAATCCTGACCCTCTCTAGTTTCTTTCCCTGGTCAGAGTGGGGAGCTGGTGGTAGCTGAGGGATTCACTGCAGCGTCCTATCCCAAAGTCAAAGAAGACGAAAATGCAGTGTGCAGAGCTGGGCTTGATTCGCAAGTTGCAGTCAGGCTCCCGCTATGGTAGGCGGGACATCTCTCTAGCTGCTTACAGAGATGGAACTAGGGAGTTCAGGGATAATCAGGGGCCAGGGAGATTTACTTGAGTCTGATTTTCCAGGTCAATGAGAAGGGAGGGCTTGGTCGAGGGTTTAGTGCCAAAACATTCCTGGGAGAGGCATGTCATCACCAGTAGCATTTGTAATTATTGTTGTATTTTAGCAACAAGATTTAGCTCGTCAAATTTTTTGGGCTGTCTGGAAGATGCTGACACATTTTCTGTGCTGTGATTGTTCTGAAGGCAGAGTAGCTCCAACCACTGTGAGAAGCCCAAATAAAATCAACCTCCCCACCAAAAGACCACCTTTCCAAACACACGTTTCTCTAGAAAAGAGTACCCCTTTTCTCCCAAGCTTCTTACTATTTTGGATTCCATCTCTTTGTATGTGCTAATCTAGTGTACCATGCAACACATTTTGGGAGCTGGGGCCCTACTTACCTTTAAGGTGGACAGTCGTGTCTGACCAGAAATTGGAGGATGCGTTCTAGTGTGAAGGAGTGTGAGGGAGGAGGCACAGACACAAACAGTGAGAACAGGGTCACTTTACTTACGGTATAGAGACTGCAGAGGGAGCAGGGGCTTTAGCTGTTGGCAGCTATGGTGTCCTTAATCCAGTCCAAATAGTTGTAGACCTTGGTGTAGACTCCAGGCTTGTTCTTCTGGGCACAGCCATAACCCCAGGACACAACTCCTTGGAGCTCTCCGTTGCAGGCCACAGGTCCACCAGAGTCGCCCTGGGGAGAAGTGACAAGTTGCATGGAGAAATGGAGGAGGATATAGCTATATTTACTCTGAACCTTAAAAGATCCCTTTCCAGCCAGCTCTGTGGCTCCACGTCCTTCTCACGGTGGCCCATTCTCTGTTCTTCCTAAGCAGACAGCATGCAGCCCAAGGGAGCCTTCCTCACTTCTCCATGGGGAACTGCAGGGAGCCTCTTCTACCCCGCCACCTTGGGAGTTAAAATCTTTTCCAAAATGGGGTCTGGGTATCAGTGGGAGCCTCAGCATGGGAAGGGTTGTTCAAATCACCTGGCAGGAATCCTTGCCTCCCTCAAGGAAGCCCACACAGAACATGTTGATGGTAATCCTTCCAGGGTAGGAGGCTTCACACTCAGCCTGGGTCAGCACAGGAGCATCCAGACACTGCAGCTCATCTGGGTAGTCGGCTGTGAGGATCAGCAAGAGATCAATAAAGTAGAAATGTGGGTCAGGCTTTAGAAAGAGATAATAATCTAGGATGTAACACTGAAGAGGAACACTGCCCCTGGAGAGGACTCCAAAACATAAGTCCTGGCAAGGGACTGTGGCTTTTAGTTCCCAGAATGATCATTGTTGAACCCCTCCCAAGATGTGATCACGGCAAGTTCTCCATTTGTCCTGTCTTTTGAATTAGGAGCCAAGTCCTTAGACTTTGCATCTCTCTCATGTTCAGTGCAGAGCCTGTGTATAATGGGCACTGGAAATGTGTCTTAAGCCTGGGGCGAGAGGATTCAAGTTAAGGTGATATGCTTCATTCTGGAAATTGGGAGGATGGAGGGAAGTAGAAGGACAAAGGGTCCCACTCACTGCCAGAGCTCAGAGTGTTGCCCCAGCCAGAAATGAGGCACATGGTGCCAGGAGCTGGAGGGGCGGTGGGCAGAGAGATGGTGGACACACGGGCATTGATGACAGCAGGTGTGGACAGCTTGATCAGCAGGATGTCATTGTTATATTTCTTAACCTCGTTGTATTTGGGGTGCGGGATGATCTTGGCTGCATTGATGAATTGCTCAGTCCCCTCCAGGACTTCGATGTTGTGCTCTCCCAGTCTCACCTGGATGTGGCTGATGGACAGGGAAGGCATGGTGAAGACCTTCTCCTACAGCCGGGGCACACATCCCACCTTCCCCAGGGTCCTTAAGCTCCCTGCTCATGGACAGCTCTGGAGGCATGGGGTGGAGTATGTGGCCATATCGCATGGGCAGGAGAGGGATGTGGGTCAGTGCAGGTGGGAGACCCAGGACCTTTCTCCTTCAGAGGTTGTTGTTAGTGGGGTGCGGAAGAGTCAAAGGGATGCACCAGAGGCTGCTCCTCATCCTGCCTTCCCAGCCTCTTTCTCACAATTTCTATAGTCACCAGCACTGTGGGCACAAAGAGCTCCTTGTAGTTTTCCCAGCATTCTTCACCCCAGGGCTTTGCTAACTGTGCACAGTGCCTGTTCCTCCCTCCCTTCTTGGCCTGGTGAGCACCACCCTTCTGTGTAATCTAATCCAAGGGTAGCCACAGCATTACCATCTTCTGGAAACTTGTTAGAAATGTAAATTCTTGATCCTTACCCCACCTACTGATCAGAACCTTGGGGATGAGACCCAGTGATTTGTGCCTTAACAAGCCTGCAGGTGGTTCTGATGCACACTCAGGTTTGAGAGTTCTTGGCGGAGGCGGCGGTTCTCAGCTGTGTCTATGCACTCTACAGTTACCAGAGGTAGAGTGTGAAATACTCACTGGTATTCACACTCTCTTCCTGAAAATTTTGAGTTAATTGCTCTGGGATAGGACACAGGCATCAGTATTTTAAAACTCTTTCTTAGGTGGCTTTAATGTGTAGTTATCCAGCAAAAGTATTTGCTTGCTTTTCTCACAAGCTCAGTCCATCCAAGATCATCCCTGCCTGGTTTTATGGCCACCACCCTTGCTGTTTCATGGATTTGCCTGGGTGTGAGAGGTTCCTGTCTTGTGTTTACTCTCTGCTCTGGAGAGTCAGCTGCTGCCAACAAGTTTTCTTCTCCACCATCTCTCCCACCCATCTTACCCAACCTCAGTATTTCCCTGGGCTGAAGCCAAGCTCTCCCAGGCAGCCTGGCTGGGAGCTTTGCCGTCAGGGGCCCCACACTTACGGCTTGTAGCAGTGAGCTGCTGACACCACCCACTCTTCGTTTATGAGGGAGCCACCACAGAAGTGGTAGCCATAATTCAGGGACACCTGGTAGGGGACAGAATTCTCCTCACAGGTGTAGCCTCCAACGATCTTGTCATCATCATCAAAGGGGCAGCAACTGGAGTGGAGATGGGCAGGGAGAAGGCAAGTCAGTAGCATGTTAGGGGTGGTGCTCCCAGCCTCCGGTTGCTTCCTTCTAATTTGAAATCCTTAAGAAGCTCAGTGAGGCTAGGCAAGGGAGTGAGCGCTGCCACCCCTGGTGAGCATCACTGGATGTGGCTGCCANCATGCAGAAATCACCAGTCTTCTGTGTCGCTCGTGCCGGGAGTTGGAGACTCCATAGGTTCATTTTATGCAGCCTCATGGTGCCCTGGCTATTGGCACTCAGGGTGATGCAAACTGACCTACTTGCTCAGGGCTGACAGCCTGAACCAGCATGACATGCCACCGATCAGATGTCAGAGTGTGGACCATGGTAAATCTGGGATACGATCTGATCTGAGATTTTAGCACATGGTAAATGGGTCACATATTGGGTTCAATAACGAAGATGTAGAGGGGTGGATCTGGAATTTTCTATTTTAGATGCAGTGAGATTATGCTTTGCTCAGTACAAAGTGAATCTTCCCAGATAATATCCTGATTTGTGCCCTATCAAGGCTACTAAGACACAGTTGTGTAATTGACTGAGGCATAACCTGGCCAGAGCAGTGTGGAGATGGAGATGCTATCTGCGCTCAGGTCTAGTGATGTAAAGAAAGGAGGAGCTTGCTTATGAGGGTGCTTTTCCTTCTCACCAACTCTGAGTTCAGGTTGGTGATGGGTAGGAGTGAGCAGAGTTCAAGTTTGAATTCTTTGAAAGGTAAAAGAAGCAGCAATGTTCTGAAGACGGTGAACAAAATGAGAAAAGCTCAGAAACTTGATGGTGAAATTGGACATGGCCAGGGGCTAGAGGGAGGAAGCAAATGGAAACCAGAGGGAATTAGAAAAAATGCCAGAGTGGGGCCTGTGGAGTTGAGAGGACACACAGACTACCTTCGGACCCAATTCCTGGCATGGCTGCCAAGTCAGCTTCCCCACAGCCAGGAGACCTACTGCTTGGAGACACCCTCACCACCCCCCCTCTAATCACTGTTGGGCTCAAACCTAACACTGCTGTACTTAGATGGTGTATGCTGCCTGATAGCTTTACACGAGTTTTTATGTAAGCAAGAGTGGTGCATAGCTCTTCATTTATGCTGAGTTTCACAGTTTAACTTCCCACAAACATGCTAATTGTGATTTGTGCAGAACAAAAGTATTTCCATTTGTAGAGGAATACAATGAGATTCAGAAGGATTCTCTTTCCCAAGAATACAGATCTTGGCAGAGCTGACCATAAGGCCAATGGAAGCCATGGAGAGTGCTGTGAAGTGTGGGAATTGCTGCAGGTGGTATCTAACAGGAGATTTATTGAGGATCAAAGCAGAGGTCCCCAGAGGACAAACTGTACATCTGATTCCTTCCTGGTCTTTTCTTCCTGGCAGAAATAGATGATTGAATTCATCTTTCTCCTGACACCTTGTCTCAGAGCCTTACCTTGCCACAGTTACAGACCCATCCAGTCCATGATTGCCATGTAGATGACACACTTCTCTGCTCATGAATAACTGGCCAGGCCTGAGGTAGCCAGGTTTTGGGGCATCGATAATATGGGTTTTTCCTTTGTTGTCCCTAAACATGTTTCATTTTGCCCCCTTGTCATGGGGTCTTCACAGAACTCCTGCCTTGGAGGATAAGGAGAGACTCTTGCTCTAGCAACTGTAGACACCAATGTGCAGTAAACAGGGAGGTGAACCTTGGTAGAAGGTGGAAAATTTTTTGGAAAAGGGATGATTTTTGGATCAGTGCTTGTGGCTCTGACTCTCTGTCTGAAAGGGAACGCCCAAGAATATGAAGATTTTCTGTATCTAGAGCTTGAAGACTAGCCTTATCCAGTATTTTGCGCTCTTCCTTAAATGATCACACTATAGTTTGAGGTCAGCTTTGTTCAAAAATGAATGACCTTATAGGCAGCAAAGATAGCTATAGGTGGAGACTGTTACTTCATACCGTAAACTCATATGTGTAGGACAGGTTCAGATCCAGCTGCCTGAGCTCAATTTGGAGGACATGTCGTTCTTGCTGCTGTTCATTCTGAGCTACAGTTTTCTTTGTCTACTTCTCTAAGACATCTTTCTGGCTTGTATTTAGTGCTTAGCACACCAAACCACTGTCCTTCAATTATGATAACAGTGAATCATTTTTGTGTGCTTACTATATAGCATGTACCTTACTATACAGTATGTAACTCATATATGTTAAGAATGTGTTTTTCATTTTATCATCACAACCAACTATGGGATTGCCCGTTTTACAGATGATCAAATGAGCTTTCTGGAGGTAAATGACTCTCCCATCTCCCAGAGCAGTAGCTCCCAGCCAGAGGTGACCCTGCCTTCACCTACGATCTCAGCAAAGCAGCCAGAGCTGGAAAGAACCACAAGAGAAGCTTTCAATTACTTTTAGCCACTTTGCCCCCTTTTTTTCTCTTCTTCTCCTCTGCCTTTTTTTTCCATCTCCAGGTACAATTCAGGATGTGGATGCCTGTTCCTACACAAAAACACTTGGGATTCATTCCTGATACCCCAATTCATCCCGATTTTCCCACCTTTAAAGTCAGATTTTGCCTACCTGTTTGGGTCAGAGAGATGTGTGTTTTAAAATTCCTGAGCATGCGGGCAGGGACTGTGCCCTCAGATGATTATTGGTGAAGTGGATTTAAGCTTATTTTCAGTTTAATAGAATGTTGCTGTGTCTCTGCCTAGGACAGGCAGCCCATTGTGGCCTTGGGTGATGAGGGAAGCCCACAGTGGCCCAGGATTTGTGACCTGTGGCTGCCAGTGTCTGCAGAGCCAGAATTGAGCTAATCCCGTGAAAGGATGGGTGCTGATGGGCAGTTGTATGGTCGGTTGCTACGGGTCTTCTTGTTCTCTCAAATTCTAGGTGACAAGATCAATGTATGCTTGAGGGTCCCCTTCCCAGCAGGCTCTGGTGGCTGCAAACTGACTCAGGTGTAGAAGATCATACCACTTTACCTTTGGTTTTTCTTTGACAAACAACGAAAGACAGATGAAAACAAGCATTCTACCAGTGGGCAGGCAAGAATTCTCTTCGGGAAAAGGGATGTTTGTGTCTCTTCCCTCTGTTGGCCTTGAAAGAGCTTGGCTGGAGAGTAGCTATTATTAAAATGTCAAAAAAAAAAAAAAAAAAAGGAAGATGCTGGTGAGGCTGCAGAGGAAAGGGAATGCTGATACACTGTTGGCCCGAGTGTAAATTAGTTCATGGAAAAATTAATGCAGAAAGCAGTTTGGAGATTTCTGAAATAGTTTAAAACAGAACTACTTTTTTACCCAGCAATTACTTTCCTGGGCATTTACCCAAAGGAAAATAATTGTTCTGCCAAAAAGACACATGCTCTTGAACATCTGTCACAGCACTGTTCACAGTAGCAAAGCCATGGAATCAACCTAGGTGGCCATTAGCAGTAGACTAGATAAAGGAAATGTGGTACACATACACGGTGTAATGCTATGCAGCCATGAAAAGAATGAAATCATGTCTTTTGCAGCAACATTGATGGAGATGAAGACCATAATGCTAAGCAAATTAACATATGAATGGAAAAACAAATATCACGTTCTCATGTATAAGTGGGAGCTGAGCACTGGGTACACATGGACATAAATATGGGAACAATAAATATGCAACTACTAGAGGGAAGAGAGAAGGAGGGTGGAGAGGGTGAAAAACTACCTATTGGTTACTATGCTCACTGCTAGAGTGATGAGATCATTTTTGCCCCAAACCTCAGTATCACACAATACACCCATGTAACAAACCTGCACATGAACCCCCTGAATGTAAAATAAAAGTTGGAATTATTTTTTTTAAATGGGACCCGGGCTAGAAGCGGCGGCACAAGCTTGTAATCCCAGCACTTTGGATCACTTGAGGTCAGGAGTTCAAAACCAGCCTAGCCAACATGGTAAAATCCTGTCTCTACTAAAATACAAAACAAAAGAAAATAATAGCTGGGCATGGTGGTGGGAGTCAGTAATCCCAGCAATTTGGGAGGCTGAATCACTTGAACCCGGGAGTCGTTGTAGTGAGCAGAGATCATGCCACGGCACTCCAACCTGGTTGTAGTTGAGGCAGAAGGAGATGTTTTGTGTGAAGGCTGAGGTGGGGGCTCTTCGGAGCTTCTGTGGGAAGGAGGTCCTAAGCTGTGGCAGTATACAGAGTTGCAGCTTTCTGCTTCTTTGCCCTTTGTTCTGGACCCACAAGTGAACAGTACCAGCATCAATCCCGAGCACACGCTCTGGAGACCTTCACATCTCACGGCTCCATGTGAGCAAATGGACTGGGAAAGCTGTGTGGCCTGAGAAAAGGCAACCCCATGGCCTGACTCTACACAGTAGTTTGTCTTGAATTTTCGATAAGGATTTTTTTGCTTGTTTTGTGTTTTTGGTGGTGGTAGTGTTGGTTTAGTTTACACTGACCACTTGTAAGAAATCCCATGGTTATCTGTGATTTTCATGCCCTGTTTCTGCTGGCAACTGTTCTGAGTGGGTGACTCACTTTTCTGTGTCAAGACTCTAAGTGGCCCAGGTAGGAGGTAGAAGCAGCCGTCTGGAAGGCCACTGGGATCCTTATGTCTGTCTCTTGGCTTCAGGTAACCCGCTGGGCTTTGACAGGAATGATCTGAATGGAGACGGAAAACAGTGGAAACTAACACTCCCCGCCCAGTCCTGTTTCTATGAAGCGTTTGGTTCTTCCCTTGACTCTTGAGTGATGATGATATTCAGAGGAAGCATTGACATTATGGTAAGAAAGCGAAAAAATGTATCTATCTTGTCTGTCTATCTATCTCATGTATATATATATCTCTCTCCAAAAGCAGACAAACCCAAGGCTGTAAGGTGAACTATGGTCTGTCTGCCTTTGGACTCCATAAAAACAAAATCCTTGTTGAACAAAGTGATGTTTGTATGCAGTGACTTTCTGGGTAACCCGTGTGTATCTGTCCATGTGTGTTAGCCCTGATCCCTGCATTCCTCCGAAGATAGTGAGTAGTAGCCGTCTCCTCACACGAATCACACATCTGGAGCCGAGATGGCCCTCTGACGGTAATTGATCTTACACATTTACTGTTTACCAAACAAGTGTCTGATGCTTACTTGGGTGTATTGCATAGCAAGTGGACTGAGGTCCCCTGTGTTTGCCAGGAATGCTGTGCTCCATGTAGGGGTTTTACTCTACTCATCACTGCAATTTGCACACTGCTCCCTGGACACTTGGAGGGCTGTGCTGTGTTCCCTGTAGCAGGAAATGTGCTCTGAACTTGCCTGTCTCCCTTGGCTGGTTCTGGCCCTTGGTTCCAGCTCCCGGGGGTGTCCACAACCACTTGGGACAGAAGGTGAAGTTGGAATTTCAAAGAGAAGCTTGCTTGGATCTTCGGTGACAAGCTTGGATGAGCTATGGACCCAACATGGGCCCTCTCACAATTGCCACGAGGAGGCTTTGGCAGTTGCCAGAGTTGCCACTGGGCCTGCCTCCCTCTGCTGTGTCCAGTGAGTGCAAGCCAGCCAACATATGGCCAGAGTGGCTGGATGGTATCACAGCCCTCAGATCTTTCCTTCTACCTTTTTAAAAGTGTCCCAAATAACTCATTTGAAGTGTCTTAAAGGCTAGCAAGTTTTATGAAAATGAATCCTTCCTCAGCGAATTGATCAAATTGGGGAATCCTGACCCTCTCTAGTTTCTTTCCCTGGTCAGAGTGGGGAGCTGGTGGTAGCTGAGGGATTCACTGCAGCGTCCTATCCCAAAGTCAAAGAAGACGAAAATGCAGTGTGCAGAGCTGGGCTTGATTCGCAAGTTGCAGTCAGGCTCCCGCTATGGTAGGCGGGACATCTCTCTAGCTGCTTACAGAGATGGAACTAGGGAGTTCAGGGATAATCAGGGGGCCAGGGAGATTTACTTGAGTCTGATTTTCCAGGTCAATGAGAAGGGAGGGCTTGGTCGAGGGTTTAGTGCCAAAACATTCCTGGGAGAGGCATGTCATCACCAGTAGCATTTGTAATTATTGTTGTATTTTAGCAACAAGATTTAGCTCGTCAAATTTTTTGGGCTGTCTGGAAGATGCTGACACATTTTCTGTGCTGTGATTGTTCTGAAGGCAGAGTAGCTCCAACCACTGTGAGAAGCCCAAATAAAAATCAACCTCCCCACCAAAAGACCACCTTTCCAAACACACGTTTCTCTAGAAAAGAGTACCCCTTTTCTCCCAAGCTTCTTACTATTTTTGGATTCCATCTCTTTGTATGTGCTAATCTAGTGTACCATGCAACACATTTTGGGAGCTGGGGGCCCTACTTACCTTTAAGGTGGACAGTCGTGTCTGACCAGAAATTGGAGGATGCGTTCTAGTGTGAAGGAGTGTGAGGGAGGAGGCACAGACACAAACAGTGAGAACAGGGTCACTTTACTTACGGTATAGAGACTGCAGAGGGAGCAGGGGCTTTAGCTGTTGGCAGCTATGGTGTCCTTAATCCAGTCCAAATAGTTGTAGACCTTGGTGTAGACTCCAGGCTTGTTCTTCTGGGCACAGCCATAACCCCAGGACACAACTCCTTGGAGCTCTCCGTTGCAGGCCACAGGTCCACCAGAGTCGCCCTGGGGAGAAGTGACAAGTTGCATGGAGAAATGGAGGAGGATATAGCTATATTTACTCTGAACCTTAAAAGATCCCTTTCCAGCCAGCTCTGTGGCTCCACGTCCTTCTCACGGTGGCCCATTCTCTGTTCTTCCTAAGCAGACAGCATGCAGCCCAAGGGAGCCTTCCTCACTTCTCCATGGGGGAACTGCAGGGAGCCTCTTCTACCCCGCCACCTTGGGAGTTAAAATCTTTTTCCAAAATGGGGTCTGGGTATTAGTGGGAGCCTCAGCATGGGAAGGGTTGTTCAAATCACCTGGCAGGAATCCTTGCCTCCCTCAAGGAAGCCCACACAGAACATGTTGATGGTAATCCTTCCAGGGTAGGAGGCTTCACACTCAGCCTGGGTCAGCACAGGAGCATCCAGACACTGCAGCTCATCTGGGTAGTCGGCTGTGAGGATCAGCAAGAGATCAATAAAGTAGAAATGTGGGTCAGGCTTTAGAAAGAGATAATAATCTAGGATGTAACACTGAAGAGGAACACTGCCCCTGGAGAGGACTCCAAAACATAAGTCCTGGCAAGGGACTGTGGCTTTTAGTTCCCAGAATGATCATTGTTGAACCCCTCCCAAGATGTGATCACGGCAAGTTCTCCATTTGTCCTGTCTTTTGAATTAGGAGCCAAGTCCTTAGACTTTGCATCTCTCTCATGTTCAGTGCAGAGCCTGTGTATAATGGGCACTGGAAATGTGTCTTAAGCCTGGGGGCGAGAGGATTCAAGTTAAGGTGATATGCTTCATTCTGGAAATTGGGAGGATGGAGGGAAGTAGAAGGACAAAGGGTCCCACTCACTGCCAGAGCTCAGAGTGTTGCCCCAGCCAGAAATGAGGCACATGGTGCCAGGAGCTGGAGGGGCGGTGGGCAGAGAGATGGTGGACACACGGGCATTGATGACAGCAGGTGTGGACAGCTTGATCAGCAGGATGTCATTGTTATATTTCTTAACCTCGTTGTATTTGGGGTGCGGGATGATCTTGGCTGCATTGATGAATTGCTCAGTCCCCTCCAGGACTTCGATGTTGTGCTCTCCCAGTCTCACCTGGATGTGGCTGATGGACAGGGAAGGCATGGTGAAGACCTTCTCCTACAGCCGGGGCACACATCCCACCTTCCCCAGGGTCCTTAAGCTCCCTGCTCATGGACAGCTCTGGAGGCATGGGGTGGAGTATGTGGCCATATCGCATGGGCAGGAGAGGGATGTGGGTCAGTGCAGGTGGGAGACCCAGGACCTTTCTCCTTCAGAGGTTGTTGTTAGTGGGGTGCGGAAGAGTCAAAGGGATGCACCAGAGGCTGCTCCTCATCCTGCCTTCCCAGCCTCTTTCTCACAATTTCTATAGTCACCAGCACTGTGGGCACAAAGAGCTCCTTGTAGTTTTCCCAGCATTCTTCACCCCAGGGCTTTGCTAACTGTGCACAGTGCCTGTTCCTCCCTCCCTTCTTGGCCTGGTGAGCACCACCCTTCTGTGTAATCTAATCCAAGGGTAGCCACAGCATTACCATCTTCTGGAAACTTGTTAGAAATGTAAATTCTTGATCCTTACCCCCACCTACTGATCAGAACCTTGGGGATGAGACCCAGTGATTTGTGCCTTAACAAGCCTGCAGGTGGTTCTGATGCATACTCAGGTTTGAGAGTTCTTGGCAGAGGCGGCGGTTCTCAGCTGTGTCTATGCACTCTACAGTTACCAGAGGTAGAGTGTGAAATACTCACTGGTATTCACACTCTCTTCCTGAAAATTTTGAGTTAATTGCTCTGGGATAGGACACAGGCATCAGTATTTTTAAAAACTCTTTCTTAGGTGGCTTTAATGTGTAGTTATCCAGCAAAAGTATTTGCTTGCTTTTCTCACAAGCTCAGTCCATCCAAGATCATCCCTGCCTGGTTTTATGGCCACCACCCTTGCTGTTTCATGGATTTGCCTGGGTGTGAGAGGTTCCTGTCTTGTGTTTACTCTCTGCTCTGGAGAGTCAGCTGCTGCCAACAAGTTTTCTTCTCCACCATCTCTCCCACCCATCTTACCCAACCTCAGTATTTCCCTGGGCTGAAGCCAAGCTCTCCCAGGCAGCCTGGCTGGGAGCTTTGCCGTCAGGGGCCCCACACTTACGGCTTGTAGCAGTGAGCTGCTGACACCACCCACTCTTCGTTTATGAGGGAGCCACCACAGAAGTGGTAGCCATAATTCAGGGACACCTGGTAGGGGACAGAATTCTCCTCACAGGTGTAGCCTCCAACGATCTTGTCATCATCATCAAAGGGGGCAGCAACTGGAGTGGAGATGGGCAGGGAGAAGGCAAGTCAGTAGCATGTTAGGGGTGGTGCTCCCAGCCTCCGGTTGCTTCCTTCTAATTTGAAATCCTTAAGAAGCTCAGTGAGGCTAGGCAAGGGAGTGAGCGCTGCCACCCCTGGTGAGCATCACTGGATGTGGCTGCCAAGTCTCTGTGTCTGAAGGGCACATAGCTGGGTACCCTGTGGGTGTTCAGATCTCTCCTGGGGTCACCAGGCTGAAGATGCAAGGAATGTCCTCACAATGCTTTCAGTGGGATAGGAGTTGGGATGTGGTTGTCTCAGCCACTGAGTGCTTCTCTCTTTCATTCACCACCTGTGTACTCCATCTGGTTTTTTAAGCCCTGGATGGTTAGGATACTTTGGCCAAGCTAGGAAAACCCCCTGGCTGCGTAGACCTGGCCATGACCCGCTTCCCCCTCAGCTCACATCTGTGTAGTGAAGGCAGAATTGAGGGCAGCCCCTGGCTCACTTTGGCAGAACAAAGGTAGACGTTATTATTGTCCAAAAGAACAGCAATTCTTAACCTTGGCTGCATGTCTAGAAATGTTAAAAATCACCTGGGAAGCTTAAAAGCCCAGAACACAGGCTGCATCCCAGACAAATAAAGTGAGAATTTCTAGAGTTGAGTCTCTGGCACGAGTAATTTTTCCACCTCCCCAGTTGCATTCGAGGTTAAGAGCAGCTATAGTGGAGGTATTCTGGTGCTGTGGGAGCCAAGCCTGAAGCCCGCTGCTTTATTTCGTGGGCCAGCCTCACCTGGTCTCCCTTCCCAGCATCTCTATCCACGGCTTGGATATGGATGAATTGCAGTGGTGGGAGTGAAATCAGGGAGAAGGTGAAAGAGGTGAGGCTTAAAGAGAGCCCAGGGAGGATGGGAAGTAGAGATGCCAGATGAAGGAAATAGAATACCAGAGCACAGTCAAAAGAGGAGAGGTGGCAAGAATGGAAGGGCATGTGTCTGCCAGGAAAGGGATGGTTGGGGCCTGAGGCAGGGCATGAAACTCACCAGCCAGCAGCTTTTCCCACAAAGGCAAAGGATCAGCAGAAGTGGATTCAATGGTGGTAGAGTGTGGTGGCGGAGGACCAGTCTTTATACCTCCTGAGGATTGAGAGAGGAAGTGTCTGTGAGGTGAGGGTCAGTGCTCCTCGCAGGACCAACAAACCTGCAGCTTTCCCCTTCCCAGGGTCTTGCATCAGCTCGGCTATGTTTGGCCACTCTGTGGGTTTGTGATTCACAGGTGATAAGGGAACTTGCCTTCTGAGAGCAGAGAGGGAGACCGGCTCTTTCCTGGAAGGATGCTGGGATGGGGAAGACAGGGACAATCAAGCCCCGGATCACACAGCTGGGATTTCTTAGGCTGAGGAGGTGAGGGTTAGAAGGAGGGAGAATGGCCTGGCTGTTTAGGAATCTTTTAAACTAGTGGGGATGTATTTAATGTACTTAAGGAAGGGCAAGCGTTGGCAACAAGCTTTGCTTTTCAGTGTCCTGAAGCCCCCATGAGAGGTGCAAAGTCGTATCTTGTTCCTGCGAATACGAAGATGCTTCTCTCCAGCCAGTGTGTGGCACGGTTAAATCTTAGGCTTTGGGGAATAAGAATTCCAAAACTAAGGGGTAAGGAGAAGGGAGACTCAGCATCCTATAGGATTCTGGGCTTCCAGATGGCTCTCCATCCTACCAAGGCTTAAGGATGGGAAGTGTTTCAAAGAAGGAGGGGGCACAGGTTAGGTAGGAGCTTACTCAGTGCCTCTGGAGCATGGAAATCAATGGTGCACTCCTCCCCTTCTTCAATGTGAGGACATTGGTTTCTCTCATGTGCATCTTGTCATAGGTATTTTTTATGCAGCCTCATGGTGCCCTGGCATTTGGCACTCAGGTTGATGCAAACTGACCCACCTGCTCGGGGCTGACAGCCCGAACCAGAATCACATGCCCCCGATCAGATGTCAGAGTTTGGACCATGGTAAATCTGGGTTATGATCTGATCTGAGAATCAGCAGAAGGTGGAGATTTTAGCACATGGTAAATGGGTCACATGTTGGGTTCAATAACGAAGATGTGGAGGGGTGGATCTAGAATTTTCTATTTTCGGTGCAGTGAGATTATGCTGTGCTCAGTACAAAGTGAATCTTCTCAGAGAATACCCTGATTTGGGCCCTACCAATGCTACTAAGACACAGTTGTGTAATTGACTGAGGCATAACCTGGCCAGAGCAGTGTGGAGATGGAGATGCTGTCTCCGCTCAAGTCTAATGATGTAAGGAAAGAAGGAGCTTCCTTATGAGGGTGCTTTCCCTTCTCAGCAACTCAGAGCTCAGGTTGGTGATGGGCAGGAGTGAACAGAGTTCAAGTTTGAATTCTTTGAAAGGTAAAAGAAGCAGCAGTGTTCTGAAGACGATGAATAAAATGAGAAAAGCTCAGAATCTTGGTGGTGAAATTTGACATGGCCAGGCACTAGAGGGAGGAAGCAAATGGAAACCAGAGGGAATTGGAAAAAATGGCAAAGTGGGGCCCATGGAGTTGAGAGGACACACAGAGTACCTTCGGGTTCAACTCCTGGCATGGCCACCAATCCAGCTTCCCGACAGCCAGGAGACCCACTGCTCTGAGACACCCTCTCCACCCCGTACCCTATCTAATCACTGTTGGGCTCAAACTTAACGCTGCTATACTTAGATGGTGTATGGTGTCTGACAGCTTTACACGTTTTTAAGTAAGCAAGAGTGGTGCATAGCTTTTCGTTTATGCTGAGTTTCACAGTTTAACTTCCCACAAACATGCTAATTGTGATTTGTGCAGAGCAAAATTATTTCCATTTATAGAGGAAGACAATGAGATTCAGAAGGATTCTGTCTTTCCCAAGAATACAGATCTTGGCAGAGCTGATCGTAAGGTCAACGGAAGCCATGGAGAGCATTGTGAAGTATGGGAATTGCTGCAGGTGGCATCAAAAAGGAGATTCATTGAGGATCAAGGCAGAGGTCCCCAGAGGACAAACTGTACATTTGATTCCTTCCTGGTCTTTTCTTCCTGGCAGAAATAGATGATTCAATTCATCTTTCTCCTGGCACTTTGTCTTAGAGCCTTACCTTGCCACAGTTCCAGACCCATCTAGGCCATGACCGCCATGTAGATGACACACTTCTCTGCTCACGCATAACTGGCCAAGCCTGAGGTAGCCAGGTTTTGGAGCATTGATAATACGGGCTTTTCCTGTGTTGTCCCTAAACATGTTGTTTCATTTTGTCCCCTTGTCATGGGATCTTCATAGAACTCCTCCCTTGGAGGATAAGGAGAGACTCTTGCTCTAGCAACTGTAGACATCAGTGTGCACTAAACAGGGAGGTGAACCTTGGTAGAAGATGGAAAATTTGTTTGGAAAAGGGGATTTTTGGATCAGTGCTTGTAGCTCTGACTCTCTGTCTGAAAGGGAACACCCCAGAATATGAGGATTTTCTATATCTAGAGCTTGAAGACTAGTCTTCTCTAGTATTTTGTGCTCTTCCTTAAATGCTCACAGTATAGTCTGAGGTCAGCTTTGTTCAAAAATGAATGACCTTATAGGCAGCAAAGATAGCTATAGGTGGAGACTGTTACTTCATACCATAGACTCACATGTGTAGAATACGTTCAGATTCAGCTGTCTAAGTTCAATTTGGAAGACGTGCCATTCTCGGTACTGTTCATTCTGAGCTACAGTTTTCTTTGTCTACTTCTCTAAGACATCTGTCTGTCTTGTGTTTAGTACTTAGCACACCAAACCACTGTCCTTCAATTATGATAACACTGAATCATTTTTGTGAGCTACTATATAGCACATAATTTATTATACATTAATACAGTTAATACAGCATGTAACTTATACAAGTTAAGAATGTGTATTTCATTTTATCATCACAACCAGCTATGGGATTCCCCGTTTCACAGATGCTCAAATGAGCTTTCTGGAGGTGAAGTGACTCTCCCATCTCCCACAGCAGCAGCTCCCAGCCAGAGCTGACCCTGCCTTCACCTACAATCTTGGCAAAGCAGCCAGAGCTGGAAAGAACCAAAAGAGAAGCTTTCAATTACTTTTAGCTACTTTGTCCCCCTTTTTTTCTCTCCTCCTCTCCTGCATTTTTTTCCATCTCTAGGTACAATTCGGGATGTGGATGCCTGTTCCTACAAAAAAACACTTGAGATTCATTCCTGATACCCCAGTTCATCCCAATTTCCCCCCTTTAAAGTCAGATCTCACCTACCTGCTTGGGTCAGAGAGATGTGTGTTTTAAAATCCCCAAGGACGGAGGCAGGGACTGTGCCCTCAGATGATTATTGGTGAAGTGGATTTAAGCTTATTTTCAGTTTAATAGAATGTTGCTGTGTCTCTGCCTAGGACAGGCAGCCCATTGTGGCCTTGGGTGATGAGGGAAGCCCACAGAGGCCCAGGATTTGTGACCTGTGGCTGCCAGTGTCTGCAGAGCCAGAATTGAGCTAATCCCATGAAAGGATGGGCGCTGATGGGCAGTTGTATGGTCAGTTGCTATGGAGCTTGTTGATCTCTCAAATTCCAGGTGACAAGATCAATGCATGCTTAAGGGGCCTCTTCCCAGCAGGCTCTGGCAGCTACAAACTGGTTTAGGTGTGGAAGATGATACCACTTTATCTTTGGTTTTCTTTGAAAACAAGAAAGACAGATGAAAACAAGCATTCTGCCAGTGGGCAGGCAAGAATTCTCTTCGGGAAAATGGATGTTCATCACTCTTCCCCGCATTGGCCTTGAAAGAGCTTGGCTGGAGAGTGGCTATTATTAAAATATCAAAAAAAAAAAAAAAAAGAAGATGCTGTTGAGGCTGCAGAGGAAAGGGAATGCTGATACACTGTTGGCCTGAGTGTAAATTAGTTCATGGAAAAAGTAATGCAGAAAGCAGTTTGGAGATTTCTGAAATAGTTTAAAANGCTAATCCCATGAAAGGATGGGCGCTGATGGGCAGTTGTATGGTCAGTTGCTATGGAGCTTGTTGATCTCTCAAATTCCAGGTGACAAGATCAATGCATGCTTAAGGGGCCTCTTCCCAGCAGGCTCTGGCAGCTACAAACTGGTTTAGGTGTGGAAGATGATACCACTTTATCTTTGGTTTTTCTTTGAAAAACAAGAAAGACAGATGAAAACAAGCATTCTGCCAGTGGGCAGGCAAGAATTCTCTTCGGGAAAATGGATGTTCATCACTCTTCCCCGCATTGGCCTTGAAAGAGCTTGGCTGGAGAGTGGCTATTATTAAAATATCAAAAAAAAAAAAAAAAAAAAAAAAAAAAAGAAGATGCTGTTGAGGCTGCAGAGGAAAGGGAATGCTGATACACTGTTGGCCTGAGTGTAAATTAGTTCATGGAAAAAGTAATGCAGAAAGCACTTTGGAGATTTCTGAAATAATTTAAAAGAGAACTACCTTTCCACCCAGCAATTCCTTTACTGGGCATTTACCCAAAGGAAAATAATTGTTCTGCCAAAAACAAGTAAGTTACCACATAACTTACTATACGGCATGTAACTCATATAAGAATGGCTTTTTCATTTTATCATCACAACCACCTATGGGATTGCCCATTTTACAGAGATCCAATGGGCTTTCTGAAGGTGAAGTGACTTGCTCAAGGTCACACAGCCAGTAGTTTGTAAAGATGGGATGTAAGTATGTTGATCTGACTCTAGGGCCTCCATGCTCTGCCATAGGGCATTCTGCTTTGCCTCCTCCAAACTGATCCTTGGTGCAGCCTCACTGCGGGGGCAGGCAGCAGATATTGTTATCTCCTTTTTACAGATGAACAATCTAAAGCTCAGAGGTGAAGTGACTTCTCCAGGGTCACTTGTCTAAGGAAAGCAGAGATCATACTAGAACCTTCCCTATTCAGACGAAGTTTGTTCCCCTTCGTGTTGCTACAGAGTTGAGTCTTTCAGACCTCCTAGTAGTCTGAAAAGTGTCAGATTTCAAATTCTTTTTTTTTTTTTAACACTTTCTTCTCCAAATCCCACCACATCTTTCTCCTAAGCTCTTACTCAACTCCTCCTTGGGTTCCGGTATCCTTTATCATTCTCCAACCAGGCTGTCAGATTTTAGGCTGTTTTCCCCCTAAACTCCCAGCTCCTCTCCTCATCCATTATTATTATTTTTTTTTTTTCTAAGCTACTGATCTACCCCATGGCACAATTTCTCTTTATCCAATAAGGAATTCTTTTCATTACTATCTCAACTCAGGAATCACTGAATCTGGAGAGTGAAGGGAGTCCTCTGTGTGATCCAAAAACGTCTGACTTGTAAGATGGAGTCGATGGCCATGGAAAACATGCAGGTTTTATGCCCAGAGGGAAGTTTATAGTTCTGTTTCTTCTTCAGGCTTCCATGTATGGGTAAATGGGGAAGCCTCTAGCACTTGAAACTAAACCTAAATTATTTTAAGGATAGATTGATTGCTGTAATATAATGGTCAGTCTTTCTGTTCACATTTCAGCCACTCCTTGACCACTCTCTTGTTTGGCCTATTAGAGCTGCTTAAGTGAGTCCAGGCTGCCTTAGACAGGAAGCAGAAGAAAGCCAGGACAGAGTGTGGGAGAAACACCCATGTAGGTTCTTATTATTGTAACATCTAGGATCTGTTTCATGATACTCAGAGTTTAATATATGATGTATGTATGTATTTTTCTAAATTATACTAGCTCTAGATTGAGGCTCACAAGATAGGTTTGATGATAAATCCAGTCAACTGGGTTCCTTTTACTTATTTAGCTTATAAAATTCTAGACTGTGTCATCCATTTGGAAGGCAGCCAACGGGTCAGCCATTTCCTCAAGATGGTCTTGGCCAGGAGGGCCTTCAAAAGGCTCCCAAGGCTCAGAACTGAGTGCTTCATCCACACAGGCACCAACACAATTCCAATTGGGAACCTTCCACCCTAGGGCCACTGTGTTTGAGCAGGTTCTGCACTTTGCCCCTCTGTGGAACCCGTATCTTCTGTTCCATTTCCCAGTCTTGGGTAAGGCAGCAGAAGGGGGTTGGCACATGACATGTGTACCTTTCTATTAAAATACAAATCTTGTTATCTGTAGTCCTCCTGCAGTTCTGTAAAACACTGGAACTTATTCCTCCTATCTAGCTGTAACTTTGTGTCCTTTAATCTTTTCGTATCCTCCTCCCAACTAAAACATAAATTTAAAACAAGAATAAAAAATATAAAGTTTGAAGTGCTTATTCCTTTCCTGTTAGAATAATCTAGTTAATTTTCTTATGGGCTTAGATGATCTAAACTCAAATGCCTTTCTAGAGTTTTCCTCCAGGGAAATCCACTACAGCTGTATAAATTTTCCTCTTATGTTTGAAATCATATTTATTTACTCACAAATATTTATTGAATTCCTGAAGTGATATTCCAAGAGTTCTTCTATGCTATTTGGAAGCAGCAATGAAGAAGACAGAAAAGGTTCTTGTTTTCATTGCATTCATGTATACATGTGCATGCATTTATACACATGTGAGAAGGTATAGAAATGGGATGCACATACATTGCTTTCAGTACATGATGAGTACATATTACTAAAATAGGATAAAGTGATAATATAATATGGGATGACTGCTGAAGTGCTGTTATGTAGAGTGGTCAGGAAGGGTCTCTTTGGGGAGGTGGCATTTAACACCTGAATAAAAAGGAACCAGCCATCTGCAGGTAGAGTTAGGAGGGCTTTCATGATTTCCTTCTGAGTCTGTAACAGAAATAATTCAACACACACAACCGATTGCTATTTAAAATTAAATAACCATGTCATCTAGCCTATGGATATATACCTTGTCATGGGTTTTGATTGTATGAAGGATGGTCATCAGTATATTGAACTATTCTTATTAAAGTTAATGTAAAATATTTCTGACATGAAATGATATTCATGAAATACTGTTGGGTTAAGGGAATAAATTCTAAAACTACATATTTTGTGATCTAATTTTATTACACTGAATGATTTTGACTTTTTTATTTTGATAATATGCATATTATATAATACCACAAATTTTTTTATTTAGTTAAAATAGCTAAAAGAGAAACAATTGTAATAATAAAATTTTCTGAGACAGGGTCCTACTTATTCTTGAGGAAGGAATTGCTAGTGGTAAAATATGTTTTTATAGTGAGAAATACGTTTAGATAGCAACTACACTAATTGCATATTTTGTCTCTGTGTGCTTTTTATACAGATAATTGCATCACTTTCTTATAAAAAACTTACATTTAAAACTCGCTATTATTTTATTTTCTATGGAGAAATTAAGGCATGGAGAAATTGTGTAACTTGTTAAGGTAACACCTAGTGTTAAAGCAGAAGAACCAAGTTTCAAACTTAGGTCTGTCACTTGACAAAGTTCAAGTTCCTAACCACAGCGCTTTACTGCTTTTAAAGAGGCAATTTTGTAATATAGGAAGGTGCTTCATAATCCAAGATTTCACTGTAGGTAAATTTGTCAACTTCCTATGGTAATGGGAGTATGGGGCAGGAAGGTAAGCTAGCACTGAACCCATGAGATAAAATGGGTATATATGTGCATTCCTGTGACCTGGAGAATTAGTGGAAACTGGAAAAGGCCCATGGGACCTTACATGGACCAGAAACTAGATAGGACTCACTCCTTTATAAAGTGAGGTACACAAAGAGATACACAGTTAGTGAAAGGATGAGCTAGAAAACTAATCCTAGAAGCAGTTAGCAAAGAATATTATTTATCTTGGTCTTGGCTTTGGGTGAAGGATTTTTAAAAATTTCCTCTGAGTATTCATGGTCACTGAACAGTCAGCCCATTGGGGTTTGAGATAGACATTCTATGACCAAGAAGATATATACTGAGAATTATAAAATAAAATGATATTAGGTCTGTAGCACTCCAATTTCTTGACAGAGGCAAGCATGAATATTTCCTAGAAAACCCACGTTTACTCCAGTATTTAAAGAATTCTGAAAGATGAATTCACATCAAATTACATAGTGCACAAGGAAATAGGCCACCCTGAGTGAGAGTCAGCAGACTACTGAAAACAAGATGCAAAAAGGCATCAAATGCTGGCATTGTCAGATAAGAATTCCCAGTAGATGCTTAATATACTTATAAAAGGAAATAATTTTAAAATACACAAGGAACAAGATGCATTCAAAATGACAACTCATATTTGTAAATGACCCAAGTGGAGTTTCTAGAAATAAAAAAATGTAATTTAGATGAACAAAGTCAGTTGAAACGTTAAATTAGAGGTTTACTGGAGCTGAGGTGTGAATTAGTAAACTAAACAGTAGTTTTAAAGAAATTACCCAGATTGTAGCATAGAGAAGCAAAAAGAAGAAAAATATGACTGAATAGGTAAGAAGACTAGATGATAGTATGAAAGAAAATTGACTATAAGATATAGCTATACTTCTGGCCATCTCTTCTTCAATAAAATGTGGACAACAATCAGATATACCGATTTAAGTTTTGGCCCCAAGAGGATTTCCCTTCACCACTACCTTTCAGAATCATACTTGGTTAGACTGTAATGATCCTTCAAGAATAATGTGAAGACCCATCTGAAAAAATGATCTCATGTTTCTCAACTGGAAATATGAAATTTCTATGAAACTTGGGTGTGGTTTGAAGGTGAGAGGAGAAAAGCATGAGTGGGTACCATGACACTCTGAGATGTGCTCTTGAAATTGAATTGTACCTTCTTCCAGCTGTGTTTAAGTATGTTCTTGATTATATATTTTCCATTTAATAACAGAGAGAATGCTCTGGGCACAGCCAACGTTACAGTTTTGCAGATCAGATAATACCTTGTTCTGAATGCCATTATGAGGTATCCTTTACAGAGCCAGGAGCAACGTTTCAAAAGAAAAGGGGGTCGTTGGCCGGTAAGAGTATAGCTTTACACCAAAACTCTGCACCTGTCTTCAGGGCAATTCTCCAGGTGGCCTTGGACCAACTCAGTACCTCCCCATTTCTTGCTTGTAGTTCTCAAGAATAACTATACAATGTGCTGGTAATGTAACATCCTGAGATAAGGAGGAACTGGCTAGAACAGCCAGGGCTCTGTTCCAGTCCCTTCTAAAAGTAGGATGTCCTTCAATGTTTTGCCAAGCATGTCAAGTCGCTTAGGATATAACACCCAGAGTGGCTGCTCTCTGAGGTCCCTCAGTGGCAGAGCAAGTAGGGAAGGCACAGACAAGATTTCATCCACCATCGATAGCTTTCCTGAGCCTAGTGGAACTGGCTTTCCCTGAATCTTAGGCCTCTGTTTTCCCTTGCTGCCTGTATGTAATAAACACTCTTCATGTAATTTGTGTGTGTGAGCATTCTTTCTCTCTGGGATCTGGAAAGCAATAAAAGTATAGCCCAAGATGCAATGGTCTGAAGTGCAAATCAGGGCACAGCGAACCTGTTCCACACTGCCTTGTGATTCTCTTATTGGGGAATGTCAGGATCTCCTTAGAGCATCCGTATCTATCACAGACTCTTCAAGAAAAACTGGGTCTGCTTAGTCTATGGCCCAAGCAGCAGGAAGTTTTCATCATGGGCTTGTTCTGCCACAGAACCCTCTCTTGCAATGGCCCCAGCTTTACAGATTACATAGTAAATGGAATAGAGTAGCACAATCAAATGCAGTATATCCAGAGTTTAATTCAAAGTCCGAAGACTTAACATTGCACCTCTTTCTCTGTGGTAGATGATCTAAG
This sequence comes from Rhinopithecus bieti, assembly GCF_001698545.2. Lineage (NCBI taxonomy): Eukaryota > Metazoa > Chordata > Mammalia > Primates > Cercopithecidae > Rhinopithecus > Rhinopithecus bieti. The sequence goes on from NW_016804139.1 coordinate 6,796,933, forward strand.
GTGCAGCAGCTTACTTCTCACATTAGAGGAGATATTTTGACATGCCCCAAACCTCTGGACTACTCCAAAACTCACCATTATAGAAGGTTCCTGAACTTTGCAGATTTTATGTTGGCCTGGGATACATGTGTCATATTGTCATATTGAGGCATCTAGACGGCTTTATAATTCCTATTGACTGAGAACAACCAGATGTCATTAATGTAATGTGCCAGCTTTGTTTCAAGATGACTAAAGTTCTGCCAAACTATATTATGATAGAAAACCAGCTGAAAAGAGCCTTGAGATAAAACAGTTAAAGGCTATTACTGACCCTGCCACTTGAAGGAAACTGTATCTGATTATTTTTATTGGGTATTTCTGAGAACCCTTCTAGAAGAACTTTTACCCTCAGCTTTCCAGGAGCCACCCTTCCTGTCTGTGGACAGAACACTCCAGCTAGTCCTACAGATGCTCTCCTCATCCCCAGTCTATCCATTCATACCCATGCCCACCCACAAGCACAGAAACAGCTGTGTCTGCCCAAGAGCTGTGGTTTCCTCCTCCTGTCCCACCTTGGCAGGGCCCTCAGGCTCATGTAAGGGAAGCTGGGTAGGAGAGAGTTGAGGTTCTTGCTCAGATCTTTGATCTGTGCCCAGCACTGTGTCTTCAACACTGCAGAGGTATATGCTGCTGTCTTCAGGGCTCGTGTTGCTCACAGTCAGAGTTGAGAATGTTAGGTTTGGGCGGCTGATGGGAAACTTGTCAATGACAAATCCACCCTCATATGTGGCCTCAGAGCCCTGATTTGCAGTTGCAATCAGTGTCAAGCTCTGTCCAGGTTGCTGACGGTACCAGAACATCATGGTGACTTGGCTATCGACTTGACACTGGATCGTCACGGAGGTTCCACGTTGACAGACATCCCTGCTTGGCTTTTGAGAGACGAGAGCACTGAACACAGAGCCTAATTCCAGAGAGATATTCATGAGGACTGACAAGCTTGGAGTCAGATGTCTCGCCAGGCAGGAACGTCTCTGCTTTATCACTCCAATGCCACCTCAGCTCCCAAAGGACCCCAGGGCACTGCCTCCTTTTTATTGTGCCAACAATTACTCTGTTACGGTCCTTTAATCTAACACATCCCCTTCATCTTCTGTCTGGTGGCTTCAGACTCTCTGAAGAGAAAGTCTTTCCACCTCTCCACCCAGCATTAACATTAACCCCAGACTCCTCACAAGCCAAGGCTCATACCTCGTCCCAGGAGAAGGAGCAGGAAACCCAGCATCTTCAAGTGATGGCCTCTCCCCTGAGAAAAGGCACTAAGAAGTGAAACTCAAGTTCATCTTTGCTTCCTACAGCATAGCTCCTTCCTGCTCTGTTTCCCTCCTCTAACAGGTAGTTGATTTTCTGCAAGATATGCAAAAATCAGTCTTCCCCCTGGTGGAACTGTGTGGCTCTTCACTCAGGATGAGTCTTCATGTCCAAGCCTCGCAGCATGCACCGGCAACTCACCACCGTTCTGCCACCACTTTACCATCTGTCATTACTGAACACCAGTCTGTGCTACTGTCTGGGTGTAGAGCAAACAGTGGGGTGCAGAATTGACTTCAAAGAACTAAAGGTAATGTGTTAGAATATAAGGGAACTTCATAACAGTATTACAGCTGTCTGCTGGGTCTTCATGGTTATCTCAAACTGAACTCATTCCTGCCCCAGCACATACACACACCAATAAACGGGCTCTTATTCCTCAGTTCCCCTCTCCCAACAAATGGCATCCCTGCTCTTCTTGCACGTTAGGCTCAAGAATTCCATAAGCCTCTTTTTTTCTTCACCTACCTTATGTGCCAATTCACAAATTAAATGCGTTGTCTCTTATATCTCTTCCCTTGTTTCAGTTATCACAGTCATAACTATTTTTTTGTCTTTGCTTAATTCCTGGATACTTGTAATATAGTTTCTTCTATTCTAATTCAACTTGGTCTAGGCCACGAAACAGATCATGCATGTGTAAAACTTGACCACAATGCTATGATCTTTTTCCATTATCAAGCTGATTTCTCATATCATGTGATTGCTTAAAATAGTTTATTTTGCATAAAAGTAGATCTAAGTTTTGAGCACTTACTCTGGTTTTCATACATTTATTTAAGTCTACTTTTTGGTTTGGCTATTTATTATTGTCACACTATTTTTACAGATTAGGAAATTTTAGAGGTATGACCTAGAGACCTTAAATAACCTATCCAAGTTCATATAATCCAAGAGTAAGTAACAGAGTCAGGACTCAAATCAATGCCTATGTGATCACAAATCTCAAGTGTTACTAACAACACTATCAAGTATTGTCTGACTCTTGCAGTTGCCTGTGCCTTAGTAAAGTACAGTCTGGTGGGTAACTGAAAATGATAGGCCTAACACTCTACAGAATACTAGGAAACTCTAGAAAGACAGCCTTGCAAAAACTAACCTATCTTATTTGATTCTGAGATTCTCTCTATTATAAGATGTTCTATTAAATACCTAATTGTTACTTTTGGGTGGTGTTGAGTACTACCACATTAAAGGTGAAGATTGATTATAGAACTTACCCATATTTCAAAGAAAATAGAATTGTGAAAAGCAGTTTACCTTATAATAGAGAAAATGTGACACTTTAACAATATTTCAGTAACTTGTTCATATGAGGAGTGTGTGTGAAGCCTTTACATCTATTGGACTTGACTCAGACAGTGGCTTGAGGTAAATTCTGCTAAGTAGAAGTAGTAAAAGGTATAGAATACTTCAGTTTTTATTGACATGTAGATATATTTTAAATCTTTTAGTCAATTGTATCAAACTCTCTGCCAAAATAACCCAGCATCTTTTTCATTTCATTTGTCCTAAAAGCTTCTGAAAATTAACAAATGATCCCTATTCTTTACTAAATTCCAAATCTTTGCCTCTTCATCATCAGTATTCTCTTTGTTTGAAAAAAAAA
>NW_016804139.1:6800066-6806487 GCF_001698545.2 Rhinopithecus bieti
AAAAAAAAAAAAAAACCAGCAAACATATTCCCCTCTCTTTTCATGCTTTTCAAACTGCAGTGGTCTCTAAATTTTTCTCTCAGGGAATGTTATGGATACTAAACTCTCATTTAATTTTAATGTATTTATTTATTGAATTAATACACACACATAGTTAATGATTCAATTATAACAGAGAACAAAAAGTAAGTCCCCTCTCCAGAGACAAACAGTCTTTTAAGTGTTTTGGTACATATTCTTAGAAATAATAGTTCTTGCTTGCTCAAGTTTATGTAAATCTGACTCTTTCTTCTTTTACACAGGAAACACACAGTCCAAACCTTCCTGTACTTCACTTCTTTAATTAGCAATGTGGTTCTTATCAGCGTATTTCAAAGTTGATTTTATTAAAAAATACACAGAATCGTGCCATTATTTTCCATTTTATTATGAGAATTTTCAAACATCTATAGAAGCTGAAAGTATTATACCGTGAACATGCGTGTACCCACTGCCTAGGTTCTGGATAAAACCATTATTGTTTTACCACATAACTATCCATCTATCCATCCTTCTATTCGTCCATCAATCCATCTAATTTTGTAATTCATTGAAAAGTCAGTTGAAGGGATACTTCACTTCTAAGCAGTTCAGCACATGTATAATTAACTGGAGTTCAAGGTGTTTTTCAGGTAAAATTTGCGTACAGCACCATGCACAAATCTTGAATACCGTTAAACAAGTTTTGACAAATGCATACACTGTGTAACCTACCAAATTATACAATATTACCATTATCTCCAAGGTTTTCTCATGCCTTTAGTTTTCCCCACTGCTAACCCCTTAGAGGCAACCAGTGTTCTGATTTCTTTATTATAAATTATTATTTTCCAGAATTTTATATAAATGGAATAACATCATACATTCTTCTATGCAATGTTTCTTTCACTCAGAATAATGTTTTTAAGATTTGTCCAAGTCATGTGTATTAGTACTTCATTCCTTTTTGTGGCAGTGGAATATGTCACCATATGGATATACTACCGTTTGTTTAGCCACTCTCCTGGAGATGAACATTCAAGATGTCTCCAGGTTTTGGCAATGATTAATTCACTTTCTGTAAACATTCTGGTTTAAGTCTTTTTTTTGTAGATGTATGTTTTTATTTCTCTTAAGTAAATACTTAGGAGCATAATTGCTGGCTCATAGGGATAGATGATCATAGGGGTTTAGTTTTATAACAAACTATTAGAACTTTTTCCAAATTGGTTGTACTATTATCCACTTTCACCAACAATATATTTGAGTTCTGGGACTCCAAATTTTTGCCAGCATTTGGTGTTGCCAGGTGGTTTAATTTGAGTGGGTATGTGGATGGTTAGTGGTATCTCATTGTGGTTTTAGTATGTATTTCTTATTTGTCTGCCCTTTTGCCAGTACCACATTCCTTTGATTATTGTGGGTTTATAGTAAGTCTTGAAGTCAGATAGTGAAAGTACTCCAAGTGTGTTCTTTCTAAATAACATTTTGATTATTCTAGAGTGTCAGGAGCTCAGCAGAGCTGAAAAGAGTGCTGACGACTTAGGTACTCATTTTAACATATTTTTAAAATTTCAACTTTTATTTTAGATACAGGGGGTATATATGCAGGTTTGTTACATGGGTATATTGCACCCAGGTAGTGAGCCAATTAAAGCAACAAGCCCAAAAGGAAGGAGTTAAGTCTTTAATTACCTCCTTCAACAATGTAAGCAAGAGTCTAAAGCCAGAGAAAGTACTGACTCCCCCTGTTCCATTTTTCTCTGTGGAAATGACCTGGTCAAGGGTTAGTTGGATTAGTACAGACATGGGTTTGTCTCACTGTTGGGGGGCCCTGCAAGGAGAAAGTGGAAACTCACTGGGTACTCAGAGTGGAGAAAAGTGTCTTTAAGTTTTCTCTTCCTCTCCTTTTAGAAGGCCTTGACAGAGGCACCTGAAGAAGACCTCTACATAGACCTCAGATAAAGAGACCTAAGAATGAAGGATTCTGAGCTGGCAATATAAATATGCACAAGGGCGTGACCAGCCAGGGGGTCCTTGACTGCAACTCCCTTCAAAGGCTGCAATGCATTGGCTGTGCACCAAGTCTGGGGTGGACAGAACAGCCTCTCCACACCCTGTAAACCTGCCAGGTAAAGCCTTTGTGATTGATTACCTATGACCTGAAACATCGTACATAGACTTCTAACCAGGAGTGGGACTTCTCATAAATTCTTTGTGTTCACATACCTTCTAGAATCAGCTTTTCAGTTTCTTAGAAAACAAAAACAGTTCAGATAACAATTGAGATTTTAATGACTGTAGATAAAATTTAGAGAGTACTAGTTTTAACATATTTAGTCTTTTTAAAATTCCCACTTTTATTTTAGATACAGGGGTACATATGAAGGTTTGTTACACGGGGTATACTGCACCCAGGTAGTGAACATAGTACCCAATAGGTAGTTTTTCAACCCATGTCAACCTCCCTCTCTCTTCCCCTCAAGTAGTGCCCAGTGTCAATCATTCCCATGTTTATGTTTATGTGTGCTCAATGTTTAGTTTCCACTTGTAAGTGAGAACATGTAGTATTTGGTTTTCTGTTCCTGTATTAATTTACTTAGGACTATGGCCTTTAGCTCTATTTATGTTGCTGCGAACAACCTGATTTCATTCTTTTTTAGGGCTGGGTAGTATTCCATAGCATATATGTTTTCTTCATCCAATCTGTCATTGATAGGCACCTCGGTTGATTCCATGTCTTTGCTATTGTGAATTGCATGGTTTTGAACATATGAGTGCATTTTGGTATAATGTTCTAGTTTCCTTTGGATATATAATCAATAATGGGATTACTAGGTGGAAAGGTAGCTCTGTTTTAAATTATTTGAAAAATCTCCAAACTGCTTTCCTCAGTGCCTGAACTAATTTACATTTCCAGCAACAGTGTATAAGCATTCCTTTTGGGTGGAGTATTCTATATTTGTCTATTAGTTTCAACTGGTTAAGTGTTGAGTTTAAATCCAGCATTTCTTGGTTAGTTTTTTGTCTAACAATGATCTGTCTAACACTCTCAATGATCTGTCTAACACTCTCAATGATCTGTCTAACACTCTCAATGATCTGTCTAACACTCTCAATGATCTGTCTAACACTCTCAATGATCTGTCTAACACTCTCAATGATCTGTCTAACACTGTCAGTGGGGTTTTGAAGTTTCTCACTGTTATTGTTTGGTTGTCTTTTCATAGGCCAAGAAGAACTTGTTTTATGGATATGGGTGTTCCAGTGTTGGATGCATATATATTTAGGATTGTTAGGTCTTCTTGTTGGATTGTACTCTTTATCATTATAGTAATGCCCTTCATTGTTTAACATCTGTTTTATCTAATATAAGAATAACAACTCTTGTCCTTTTTTGCTTTTCATTGGTATGATAGATATTTTCCCCTCTCTTTGTTTTGAGTCTGTGGGTGTTGTTACATGTGAGATGGGTCTCTTGAAGACATTGATGGCTGGATCTTGTGTTTTTATCCAGTTTGCCACTCAATATCTTTTAAGCAGATGTTTAGCCCATTTATATTTAAGATTAGTATTGATATGTGTGATTTTGATCTCATACCCATGTTGTTCGCTGGTTGTTATGTAGACTTGATAGTGTAGTTGCTTTATAGGGCCTGTGGGCTATGTGCTCAAGTGTTTTATGGCAGCAGGTTCTTTAGATTCCATATTTAGCACTCCCTTAAGGACCTTTTGTAAGGATGGTCTCCTTAAAACAAATTTCCTCAGCATTTGCTTGTCTAAGAAGGATTTTATTTCTCCTTCATTTTTGAAGCTTAGTTTGACAGGATATAACATTTTTAGTTGAATTTTTTTCAGGATGCTGAAAATAGTCTCCTAATCTCTTCTGGTTTATAAGTTTTCTGCTGAGAAGTCTGTGGCTAGCCTGATGTGGTTTCCTCTGTAAGTGACTTGACCCTTCACTCTAGCTGCCTTTATAATTTTTTTCTTTTACCTTGACCTTGGTGAATCTGATGACTATGTGTCTTGGGGATAGTTGTCATATATAATAACTAGCCAGGGTTCTCTGTATTTCTTGGAATTTAATTTCAACCTCTCTAGCAAGATTAGGCAATTTTTGGTGTTTTTCAAATATATTTTTGAAATTGCTTACTCTTTCACCTGTTTTGGGAATGCCAATGAGTCATAGATTTGGTATCTTTATATAATCCTGTATTTCTTAGAGGTTTTGTTCATTTATTTGTTTATTTATTTATTTAGTTTTTGACAGCATCTTGCTCTGTCACCCAGGCTGGAGTGCAGTGGTGCTATCTTGGGTCACTGCAAGCTCCGCCTCCTGGGTTCACGCCATTCTCCTGCCTCAACCTCCCTAGTAGCTGGGACTATAGGCGCCTGACACCATGTCTGGCTATTGTGTGTGTGTGTGTGTGTGTGTGTGTGTGTGTGTGTGTGTGTGTTTTAGTAGAGACAGGGTTTCACTGTGTTAGCCAGAATGGTCTTGATCTCCTGAACTCATGATCTGCCGGCCTCGACCTCCCAAAGTGCTGGCATTATATGCATGAGCCCCCACGCCCGGCTGGTTTTGTTCATTTAAAAAAAGATTTTTTTTCTTTATTTTCGTCTAAGTTGATTCAAAGAACTGGTCTTCAAGCGTTGACATTCTTTTCTCAGCTTGGTCTATTCTGTTGTTAATACTTCTTATTGCATTATTAAATTCTTGTAGTAAATTTTTGAGCTCTAGAAGTTTATTTTGATTCTTTCTCAAAATGGCTATTTCATCTTTCAGTTCTTGGATCATTTTACTGGGTTACTTGGATTCCTTGGATTGAGTTTCAACTTTCTTCTTAATCTCAGTGAGCTTCCTTTCTACCCGGATTCTGAATTTTGTGTTTGTCATTTCAGCCATTTCAGACTGGTTTTAAGAACCATTTCTAGAGAGCTAGTAACCCATTTGGCTGTAAGGGGATATTGTGGCTTTTTGAACTGCCAGAGTTCTTGTGCTGACTCTTTCTCATCTGCTAGGGTTGGTGTTCCTTTAACTGTGGTGTAAGTTGAGTATGGTCAGTTGGCTTCATTTCTGGATGCTTTGGAGGGTCAGGGCTCTGTACAGAATCCACATATGTGGGTGAATTCTCGCACCGGGTTTCACATCCTGCATATATAAGCACGGTAATTTTAGTGTTGTAGTTTGTGCTGTGATCCAGTAGAAGGCGCTTAAGAGGAATGGCCGGTAGCTAGGCTAACTTCCAGCTTGTGTGGCTCTTGGACTTTCTTGTTCACAGGCATGCTCTGAGTTGGGTGGGGGAGAGAGATGGCCCCCTCACAAGATTTACTTCTAGTACTTGTGGGGAGCCACCTCCAATCCCTGGCACTGCACCTGCATTTCTTTTGTTAGGTGTTCCAGGCTGTAGCGGACTCTTGAGGCAGAGGCTGCAGCAATTCATAGACATGATTTCTATTTCTGTATTTTAAAACTATCTTTCATTTCCTTTAGCAACTATTTTTAGCTTTTTGTATACAAGTCTTGCACGTCTTTGGCTAAATTTAAGTATTTTATGTTTTTTAATATAAATTCAGCTTTTAAAATTGAATGATCTAATTGTTTACCATTAGTATACAAAATATAAGTTTTATATGTTGTAATAGTAAATTAACGTATGAACTTATTAATATGAGTAGTTAATATTTAGATTTCTTTTAATATTTGAATTAAATAGTTCTTTCATCTCTGAAAAAGGTTTTCCTTATCTTTTGATCTTTAGCTTTTTAGTAGTTTTCTTGTTTTTATGCATCAGTACAATATGGAATAGAAGTGGTAAGAGTGAACATTATTGACTTGTTTATGATCTTGAACATGTTTAATATTTGAGAAATAAAAATGGGAAGATGTTTAATATTTCTGTCATTAAATGTGACATAAGCTGTTGGTTTCTTTCAGGTGCCTTATTAGATTGAAGAAGTCCCTTTGTTTAACCTAATTTTCTGAGTGTTTTTATCATAAATGAGTTTGGGATTTTACCAAATGTTTTCTATCTGTAAGTATAATCAAATAGATTTTTAGGGCGCGGTGGCTCAAGCCTGTAATCCCAGCACTTTGGGAGGCCGAGACGGGCGGATCACGAGGTCAGGAGATCGAGACCATCCTGGCTAAAACGGTGAAACCCCGTCTCTACTAAAAAAATACAAAATCTAGCCGGGCGAGGTGGCGGCGCCTATAGTCCCAGCTACTCGGGAGGCTGAGGCAGGAGAATGGCGTAAACCCGGGAGGCGGAGCTTGCAGTGAGCTGAGATCCGGCCACTGCACTCCAGCCCGGGTGACAGAGCGAGACTCCGTCTCAAAAAAAATAAAATAAAATAAATAAAAAAAAATAAATAAAAAATGTGTTAATAAGATGAGTTACAT